>NW_025334869.1:0-302005 GCF_020171115.1 Neogale vison
AATAAGTAAATAAATCTTCTCAAAAGTCAAATAATAAATTCATTAGTGTATCAAAAAAGAAAAGAAAAGAAAAGAAAAAGAACCACAGGATCCTATCAATTCATTCAGAGAAAGCATTTGACAAAACTCAATAGCCATTCATGATAAAAGCATTCAGCAAACCAGGAACAGAAGTGAGTTTTCTTAAACTGGATATAAAGTATCTTGGAAAAATACCTACACCGTCCATTCTACTTAATGGAGAAAATCTACATACTTTCTCCCAAAGACCAGGAATGAGGCTAGGGTAGCCACCCTCCTCTCTGTTATTCAATATTTGCTGGAAGTCCTAGCCATTCCACAAGGGAAAGAAAAAAGAAAGATCAGAAAGGAGGAAATAAAACTATTTCAATTCACAGATGACATGATAGTGTACACAGATAATCCCATGAAATAAAACAACAACAACCTCCTAGAACTAATAAGTGCAGTCAACGTTGCTGCAGCATACAAGCTCAACACAAAAAGTCAAGCAAATTTCTACATGCTAGCAACGAAAAATTACCTAACAAAACAAAAAGCAGACATCCCTCGCACATACCATTTACAATAGCTTCCCTCCTCACACCTAGCGAAACGTACACAGGATCCGTGTGCCCTAAACCACAAAAAGCTGAGGAAAGAAGCATAGGAAGACCTGAATAAAGGGAGACACATACTGTGTTCAGGGCCTGATAAAGTCAGTATAATTTAGATGTCAATAGGTCCCAAAGGGATCCCTCATTTATTTACTTTTTTAAAGATTATTTATTTATTTATTTGACAGAGAGAGAGAGAGAGATATCACAAGTAGGCAAAGAGGCAGGCAGAGCGGGAGGGGGAAGCAGGCTCCCTGCCGAGCAGAGAGCCTGATGTAGGGCTCGATCCCAGAACCCTGAGACCATGACCTGAGTTGAAGGCAGAGGCTTAACCCGCTGAACCACCCAGATGCCCCGGGATCCCTCACTTAAATACAATTCCAACCAAAACTCCCAGTAGGACTTTTAGGAAATATAGACTGATCATGCAGTTTAGGTGGAAAGGCAAAGGAGCTAGAACAGTCAAATAATTTTGAAGAAGAAAAAGAAAACTGGAGGAGTAACACCAATTTTATGATTTTCTATGCAGCAACAGCCAAGATATGGAAACATCTGTGTCCACAGAGGGATCCATGGATCCTGAAAATGTGCTACAGATACATGACAGAATATTATTTGGATATACAAAAGAAGAAAATCCTGCCTTTTGCAACTACATGGATGGACCCTGAAGACTTTATACTGAGGTAAGTCAGACAGAGAAAGACAAACACTGCATGTTCTCACGTATGCGGACATTTAAAAAGCAAACTCATATAAATAGAGATGAGAATGGTGTGTGCCAGAGGCTGGGGGGAAACGGTGGTTCTGGGTACCAAATTCCAGCCATAAGATGAATAAGTTATAGGGATCTAATGTAATATAGATAGCATGGTGACCATCATTCACAATACTGTATTAGATATGGCAAGTTAGGAGACTAGATCCTACATGTTACCACCACACCAAAATGGTCATTACGTGAAAGAACAAGAGTGTTAACTAACTTTTCATAGTAAATATTTTACAGCATATACATGTATCACATCATCACCCTGTATACCTTCAGTTTACTTAAGTTATATATCAACAGTACCTCGATAAAGCTGAAAAAAACAAAATTATCCCAATATGTTCCAGTGGGAGCCCCTTCAAGAGATTTTCTGTGTCCTTCTGACATCAGCCAATCCTTCCCTGACCTGGCCCTTATTACTGGTACCACAAGTTGAGCCAGGCTCGTTTCTTCTTTCCCTCTGCCATCCCAACACACACGCATATCTATCAGTCACACAACTGTATCTATCAATCTATGCGTATACGCACACGTACACACTGAAAAGCACGAGTTCACATGCTTAAGAACTCCAATCCCAACGCAACACCTCACAAATTGTTTTCTTCAGTGAGAGTCATGTCTCCCAATATCCTTCCTCATTTACTGGGCTGACGAATCCCACTGGATATAAGCCATACCACCTGCACAACAGAGGCCCCCCCTCCCATGCTCTGCTGAACCACTCCCCGACCTTGACCACCGTACACCACTCCAGTTGGAATCCTTGAGCCAGTAAGCCTTCTCCCCATCCAACTCCCAAGGACATCGTCCTCACCACCGTGGGCTCTGTGCCCCATAGAGCCTGCTCCTATGTATGGATGCCCTTCTCCCCATGCCTGGGCTCTGACTCCTCAAGCGTCGGATGCCCCTACGCACATAACTTGCCATGCTCTGTAGCCGCAAAGGGCTTTAGGGCTGAACTGCTCAGGTACAGAAGAGAAGAGAAGGGAAAGAAAGGGGAGGGGAAGAGGTGAATACATCTCAATACAATCAGTTAATTAAGGTGAACTGGGCCAAATCTGGGCAGTATCACGAAGCCAGTGCTTTTTGCTTCTTTTCTTCCTCACTGCTCGCCACCTTTCTCTTTCTGCCTCTCTTCTCTACCCCTGTGCTTTCTCAGTCCTGTCCTCCATCAAGTGTAGAAAGGTAATGAGGGTAGTGTTTCCCGTATGATCATTTCTGTGAGCTGGCTGGCTGACATCCAGTGTGAATGGCGTCTACCCTGCGGCTCCGACACTCAAGCCCTCTGTCTCTCGTGACCGAGCACAAGGTTTCCCCCTCCTTTAGCAATTTTGGGTGTAAGCAGGAAAGCAGATTCTGTGTACTTCTTGGAGCCTTGCGTCCTTTGTCTGTGAAAAGGGGATGAAGACCACCTCTCTCACACAGGTTGTGGGAGAAACAGAGACAACACCACCAGACACCTTTCGATGAACTCTGTGTGTCAAACCCCGCGATGAAGACTTTGAGCATCATCACAGGAATCCCTGATATCCAGGAACACACCCAGTGGATGTCCCCTCAGCACTACTGCACCTGCTGTACCTTCTTCCTGTGATGTTCTAACAAGGCAGGTGGTTCCATGGCCTGCTCCTTCATCTCCTCAGTCCTCTGCTCAGTCATTACGGTGTAAGGGAGTCCTTCCCTCATCACCCTGAATAAGCAACAACATGCTCCCCACAAACTCTTTCCTCTAACTGGCCTTATCTTTCTATGTAGCACTTGCCCCTCTCTGATAATCAATATATATTTACTGGCTAACTATGAAATGCGGGACTTCGTCAGTTTTGTTCTGTATTCTATGTGCTCCCAGAAAAGTACCCAGGCTCACAGCAGTGATCAGAAAATTCTTGGGGAAGGATGGCTGGGAGTCAGGACATCTACACTTCTAAGTTGCACAGGTACCCTCCAGGGCAGGCACTGGCCCCACTTTGTTTTGACTGCGGTCCATATTTAGGCTTCAGGAGACAGGTGACTTGCCCAACGACACAAACAGGACTTGGTGCTCTGGACTTTGGAATCACCTCTGCCAGGTTCCAAGACCCTCAGTTCCCGGACAGAGACCTCAAAATTACAAAGGTAAAAGATTTCACTTCTAAGACACAGACCCCCAAACAGCTCAGATAGAAACAACAAAAACAGATCACTGAACACAACCTAAAAAGCCTTCCAAAAATCTCTGCACAAAGAGCTCACAACTGGAGTCACAGATTCCCCAAAGCAACAGAGATCACACACACTGAGACAACTCCCACACCTCAACAGGCCAACGTCTGCACTCTAGGACACAAATTAAATCTGCTCAGATATGTCACATCTTAGAGAGACTCCCAAACCATGCAGGCCCCTCCCAGGCTAATACAAAGACCTCCACAAAAAGAGAAAGACAGAAGTTCAAATAACTCGGAAACATCACAAAACCTTCCGATAAAGCCCCCAGACAAATCAGAGAACCTACACCTTGGACACAGACTCCCAACAGCTCAGATCCTTAAGACAGTGCCCCACCCCCAACCCCAGGTAGCTCACGGACATCACAACTTAAAACCCAGAATCACAAACAGCTTAGAGACCTCACACACTAGCGTGCAGATGCCAACATACAGACCTCAAACCCAAGGACACCAAAGCACAAAGCGCTCAGAAAGCGCACCCCCCGATATACAGGCACACACAGCCTACGACACTTCATCCCATGACGAACACAATCCACTCCGATATCCAAAAGGCTCAGAAAGATCAAATGTACCCAAACTGCATCTGTACTGACCTACCTAGAGCGATGCACATCCCCTAACGCCTGACACACTTCACTTCCTAGGTAGGGACGCCAACCAAGCGCACAGACCTCACCCTGACCATCGATTGATTGCATCTGTACGACTGAGGCGCCGTGCCAGACGGGCCCCATTAGGCTTGTGACCGAGTTTAGTTCTGAACAAGACTGAAAGAGCTCACGTGAAGACGGTACAGTCACCGCGCGCGTCCAGCGCCAAGACACTGGCTACCAGCCAGCTGTTGCGCCGAACGTCGCCACCGACTAAGGCAGCATCTTGATTCCCTCTCAGCAGCCGGTCCCAGAAGAGTTCAACTCGGAGAGAAATTCAGCACTTCGAAAGGCCTGCGCACGCCCCTCCCGCTGTGCTCCAGCTCAGCTGTCGTACTGCCTGTCCCAGCCCGATGACCAATGGGAACTGGGTACTCGAAGACAGAGGCGGGGACTAGGGGGTTCATCCGGAGGCACTGCGCGCCCGGGAAGGGTTTACTCAGATTAACTCTCCGGAGCCAATCACCACCTAGGAAGTCGCAGTCTCCGCCCCTACAATGGAGAGCCAATCTCTCGCCCCGTTGTTGCCCAGCTGGACGTGACCATGTAGAGACGGCCAAGTGAAATGACGGCTGCGGGCTCGGACCGGCTGTCCACTGTGGCTCAAATGCGCCGGGAGAATGGAGTGGAGCGGGTGGGGAAGGGCTCGGAGGCGTATTAGCGCCTCCGCTGGGGGCCGTGGCTGATGCAGACCTTTGGTGTAGTGTCCTACACCGTGGGTTATTGCAAAATCGGACCCCGCGTCTCTAGTGGTACCTTCCTGCTCAAATGGTCCTACCTCTGTGCCCCTGGGAGGTACGTCCGGAGAGTCTTCCTGGTCCACCTGGAGCGCCCCTTAGTGGTGCGAACCTGGAATGGCTGGTCGATGCGGAGGCCCATGGGCTCTTCCAGGCTGGCCCCGAAGGGAGGGAGGGCAAAGCCAGGATGCAAACCCCACAGCTCACTGCAGTCTTGGACTCGGGGGAAAAGTCTTGCTAAGCTGAAGTTTACATCCCCGCAATGGCCACCATTGTACCAGGGAGCGTTACAAGCGTTTTCAATGTGCTGGGCGTTATGCTGGCTTGTGTCTCCCTGAGCAATGCAGAATGGGTCTAGTGGGGGTGTTAGAGGCCTGGTGTGGGGCAGGCCTCTGTGGTTGACTGTCAGGAATAGATCAGAGAGATAGCAGGATCTTGGGTTTTGTTAGGGAAGGAGCCATCTTCCAGGAGCCCCGAGGACACCGAGAAAGTGAGATAAAGGCCGCCGACTCCGTCACCATCCTGTCACCCCTGAACATGTTCCCTAGGAGAATCCATTACCCCTTTGTGGCTTTAGGTCTCATCGCCCGCCATGCATTTATTTATTCATTCTCTCATTCATTCATTCATTCATTCCCTCCAAATTAGGTGTCAGACCATATAATGGATGTTAGGAATACAATTGTATGGATACGGGGGGTGGGAAGAAAACCTTGCTTTCATGGAGCTTACATCCTACTGGGATCATACAGCACAAAAATGTAAGGAAGTTGTCTAGGTTTTGGCAATTGCGATGGAAATTAAATCAGCAAAATGAAATAGAGGGGTGAATTTCTAGAAGCATGTCAAGGAAATTCTTTCAAAGCATGTGATCCTTGAGCAGACCCCTAAAGGAGATGAATATCTGCAAGAAAAGTACCCCAGACAGAGGTGGGAGCCAGTGGAAAAGGGCAGGAGTGGAAATTGGCCCAGGGTGTGTGAGGCACCCTGAGGTCTGTGGCTGCCTCAGCGTGGCTGAGGGAGAGAGGTAGGAGATGAGGTGGGAGGGGCCAGATCTCATCGTGCCTTCAGAGCCAAGGGGAGGACTTTGATTTACTCTGTGAGCCTTGGAGGTTTGGTTTTGGGGTTTTTTGTTGGTTGGTTTGGGTTGGGTTTGTTGTTGTTGTTGTTGTTGTTGTTGTTGTGTTTTGTTTGTAGTAGAAAAGCCCCTAGGGTTCTTTCAGAGGCCAGAAGCCCAGGGCACCCAGTTCATGGGAAACAGCTCCTTGCTTGCCCCCAAAGGAGAACCTTCTCTCTACCCTCCCTGCAGCTGAACATGCCTTCCTTGGACAGTTCCATAGACTCACGAGCAAACACCCCCCCAACCCCCTGCACGGTTCCCCATGAACAGCCATGTGAAAGGATGATAGCCTCAGGAGAGGCCAAGCAAGGGCCTCTGGCATGACTGAGGTCCCACATAGGTGGGTGGGCAACAGAGACAAAGTTACAGATACAGAGAAGCCAGAGAAAGAAGAGCATTAGAGACATCAGGACAGAGACTCTGGCCGCACACTCCCCCCACTGAATTAGTACCCACCTAGGGGCCCCCAGCTCTGCTACTGGAGGATGTGTCTGTCTCTCCAGAGCAAAAGATGCCCCTGACGTAATAATTCAGCTGTCTGTGATCTGGGCTGCAGTCACACTGCCTTGACCCACATTGGGACGCTCTGCTCCTCAGGACAAGGACACACTTCAGTTACGGGGAGGCTTATGCGGTACACATGGTTCCTCATACTCCCTCATGCCCTTGACGACCCTCCTGCTGATCTCAGTGCCCAAAAATGCTGCAAGGAGGGAAGCGAAGGCAGGAATTTCCAGGTTTGCTTGAGGCTTTGTGCAACGTGATGCACCGAGGTACTTCCCTCACCTCTGTACCTTCCATCCCCACCTCCACATTTCATACACCAAGCACTAAGCCGGGGAACAGGGTGTGTGCATGAGAGATGGGGAGACAGACATCCTGAAAGTGAGTCGGTTACATGGTCTTTGTGGCCTTGGGCAACCCTCGCCCTGCCCCCATCCTGGTCACCCCTACCAGGCGTTGCTGTGCAGAGCTGTGCCTGCCTCCTTCAAAGAGCTTAAGTCACATCCAGTTTCTCTTTCCTCAGGAGCGGAGATTGCCTTTCCTCCCTCGTCTTCAGCCCCCTCATGTGCAAATGATGACCTTCTCCTTAGGTGTTGGGCAAATTAACTGAGTTGGTACATGTACATCGGTTTGTGACAGGGGTTGGCCCCTGGCAGGGACGGGGATAATGTTAGCTGATATGCGTCTTACCTGTACTGTTACCGTGGGTTCCCAGGAGCTGCATGTGACTGAGGAAAGGCCCTCCCTGAGGATGGGGAGCCGAAGCTTTCGTCCCTGTGGTAGCAGGCCAGGCATGGGGACAGCACAGCAAATGTGAAGTCCCAAGTCTAACGCTAAGCCCTCTGTGACTGAAGTCCATCCTGCCTTCCTCTCTGCCACATTCTCAGATGCAGATACTTGAAGAGCTCAGAGACCCAACTCTCTGGACAAAGACCACCCCCCTTCCCCACCCCCAAATAGTTAGGAGACCTCGTACCCTGGGATAGAGATTCACAAGTCGTTCGGAGATCTCTCATCCTAGACATCAACCAAAAAACAGCTTGAAGCCTGTCACACCCGACAACATAGTGCCAACTCGCTGAGAGGTTTCCTAGTCCTAGGAACAGCTGCCCTTCTGTTCACAGGCCTCCCGCACCCACTCCCAGAGCCTACAGGCTGCACCCGGTGACACAGAGCCGCAAATCTGCAGCTCAGGGCTGCTGTATGGGCAGTGACAGTGACTCTCTGTTCTGTCCACCCTGTGGGGGACAGGCCTGGTGTCTCGCCAAGCTCACTGTCTGCTGTCACCACGGTGTCACCCGGAAGTTGGGTTCATCTCAGGGCTGGGTGGTTCTCTGGGGCTGAAGGGTTCTGAGAGTGACCTCTCAGGTCTGGATCCTGGAGATGACCGTGATCTGACCCACTCTGGTCACCTCTGGTCACAGTGACTTCTGCGTCCTGCCCCTCGGGGTGTTAGGGTGAGAGTCCTGGGTGCAAAAGGAGACCCATGGATCCTGTCATCTCTGCCGTCTCTCAGCACCCACTGTAGGATACTGTATCGTGGAGAGTGGAGAGGCCTTTCCTTCTCACCGCCTCTGCCCTCTCCCCTTAAATCCCTCTGAACAGTCCTTTCCTTTCCCCAAACCTCCTCTTCTGGTGGCAGCTGCTACACCCCTTCTCTCTGCAGACAGCTCTCTTTTCCCCTTGCCAGCCACCAGGTATCCCCTTCCACCCCGGGAGCCTCTTTAACTCCATTCCCAAGCTCTAGTCACGGGGCCTCAGGTACACCCCACATCTGCCATTTTCATCCTGTCAACCAGCACCGCAGCTGTGCCTCAGAGCACCCACTCAGGACCTGTCCTGCTCCCTGCTAGTGCACAGCATTGTCCAGGACAGAGCTCTTTTCCTCATCACACAGGGCTCTGTCATAACATCCCTGTTTGGGAGGAACTGAAATTCTCCAGTATTCAGGTGAAATTCCAGACCTCGACTGAGAGTCCTGGGCAATGAATTCCCCAGGGCTGAGGGTAAAGGGAAGGTTTTCTGAGAGGAGGAGCTGCAGGGAGTGTCCCATCAGGAGGCAGGATGACACTGTGCAGGGCTGGGGCAGTGAGCACAGAGAAGGGTCCCTGGGAGGGACTGGGGCCTCATGATCACATTATCACATTCCTGTGGCTGTCCTTAGGGGCTTTTTAGCCTCTGGCCAGCCGTGCCTCAGGGAAGCTGGACAACCCAAGTCTGTTACCTGCTTTGTCTGGGCCCGAGTGGCCTCATCGGTGACTGGGTTTTCTTGTAAGGGGGCTTAGTGAGGTTTAAGTGAGCTGGGAGCTAGGAAGTTCTTAGGACACTGCAAAACAGATCAGTGATCACCTAACACTCAGCGCCAGGTGCACAGGGTGCTATCTGACTCCTGGAGTGATCTCACTTAACCTTGCCCTGATGGTCAAGTGCCTTCAGCCCTATTGACTGGACAGAGGACCGCTCCTGGAGTTGGGCTTAGAAGGGTCCTTCAAAGCTGCACTTTGAATGCCCACCCATGGGCCACAACACCTGACCACGTAAGCACAGGCACCGGGCTTAGGGCTCCTTCCCTCTGTCCTGCAAGAGCCAGAGCTGGCAGTCTTCTGGTGGACCACCCAGAGCCGCCCTGGATTCCTGCCTGCTTCATCCCACCACCCGTCCCCTTCCCCTTGGCCGCCTCCTGTGTCATTCAAATGTGTAAGTGGTGGCGTGGCCAAAGTCTGACTGGAGTGGCCCCGTGGGGATATCCTAGAATTGGTGTATGCCCTGTGCTGGGCTTGGCGTCTGGAGTGCAAGACAGCATCATCGTCACTTCTGTCAGAGGCTGGGACTGATCACCATAGGGTGGGATGGACTTTATGGCCCTGCCATACACAGCATTTGCAGTGGTTGTGGTCCCTCCCTGGATCTACAGTGCGGAGTCTCACAGGGGACAGTTTCATCCTCACACCTCATCCGCGGTATACCACCAGGAGGCGAGACCTCAGAGGGGCCGTTTCTCACTTAAGTCCTGTGGATCATTCTGGTGGTTCTAATGCTAAGGTGAAACTTTAAGAGCACCTGTTGGCCTTGTTCAACAAGGCCCTGCTGGGCCCTACCCCCAGAATTTCTGATTCAGTATGTCAGGGGTGGAGTCCAGGAATTTTAATTTCTAACCAGGCTGAGCTTCCCTCTCACACCTCCTTCCCACCTCATCAGTAGTGGACCAGTCCTTTCCTGTTTCCCACCTCCTTCCACCTCATCAGTAGTGGACCAGTCCTTTCCTGTTTCTCTCCCTCTTCACCCCATAACACATCCAGATGACGAGTCTTATCCCTAGACCCTGAAGATCTTGATGAGGTTAAATTTGTAAGTGTCTCGTACCCTGCATCAGGGCTCCTGCCCCATGAATGATGTGACGGTGTAAGTGAATATGCTTTCCCCCACCCTGGACCAGTGATGAACAGCATTGTGGCCTCATCTACCAACCTGGAAAAAAAACCTTGCAAGTCTTGGCTCCTGAGGATAAGGACCTTTTTTGTTCAATATCCTTAGTCTCTGTAGTGTCCAGCACAAAATGAACGCTGACTGGATGCTCACCGAATGACTGATCTTTGACCTAGTAATTCCCCTTAAAAGGATGTATGATCAACACCCACATGAACAGAGCTGTGTGTATAAGAGGGTAGTAGATTTCAATCAGGAGCAACCTCTAAATGTCCATTAATAGTGATCATTGGATGGTAACTAAAAGATGAGGGGTTCACTTTTACCATGGAGGGCCCACTGACTATGGAACTGAATGAAGAAACTTGTCTATACAGATTAGAGGGATATTTTCAGGATATGCCAACAATGGGTGGAGCAGAGAACAAATGGGAGATGCTCATAGTGGGACCTGGATTTGTGTGTGTGTGTGTGTGTGTGTGTGTGTGTGTGCGCACGCACACACACGTGCAGTTTAAATACAGAGAAATATATTTGAAAGAAACACCCAGAACTAACCCCAGGAGTAGGACCAGGAAGGCAATGTTGTACTAATGGAATCTTTCACATTTGACCCACATTCATATATTCTTTGAGTAATTTTATAATGCAAAGTTATGTGATGAAAACAATACCTGTTCCACAGAGTATTTGTTTGTGAGGGTATCTGGAGGGTGTCAAGGAACAGGGTTCTCAAACTTAATATGCCCCAGGGCCAGGCAGTTAACGTGCATAAGAGAACCCGGCTCATCTGAAGGTGTGGAAAAGCAGCCCTTGGGTAGGTTTTATGTTCCCTGCCAATCAGCTTCTGGGATGGGTAGCGCCCCCATCTGAGGATACATCCACAGTGCAGCTACCGCCTACTCTCCTTGCGCAGAAATGAGATCCCTGCATGGCCAAGGGCTGTGATTTTCCCAGTGAAGCTGGTAGTTGGGGTTCTTGTCATTTCCTGTTGTTGTAAATTATAGAAACAAATTAAATTGACAGAAACTGTGGATCAGTCTAGCTCTGGATATGTCATATAGAACAATGTGTCTGGGAGTGAGAACGGGTCTAAGAGCTCTCTTCCAAGACAGATCTTTCTGAAACCCTTCTGTATCCCTTTCAGAACACAGCAAGAAGTGAGGAAATGCTATTGAAATGACAAATGTGTGAATGAATACACCCTGCGTCTTTTTCTCCTCTGTTCTTTGGTCCTGGATCACTACTCTGATTCCCACTATCTGGAGGGCATCATCATTTGCCTTCTGACCCCTTCATCCTCTTGGTGTATCTTCCCAGTAATCACTCCGCACATAGCCCACTCTGATTCCTTCTCTGAGTTTTCAGCCCCAGTAGAGCCCCTTCTGGAATGGACCACTCCATGCCATACCCCTATCCCTGGCAGTGGTCTGGAACTTGCATTCTGATGTTTTCCTGAGTGCCAGTCTCAGCTTGTTCTCTTCATATCAGCTATGTGACTGGAGATCTGCCCTCACTCTCTCTGTGCCTTAGTCTTCTTCACCGTGAAACAGTGTCAATCCTCACAGGTTATAGTGAAAAGCAAATGAGATGATCCCAGCAAGAGTTTTCACAGGACCTGACACAGAATAAATATGAGGAAAATACTAGCCAGTATTATTATTGTTTTTGTCATTATTACTGTTTCCAGGGATGCCCTATTTTGACCATCAGTTAACTCTGGTAGTAGTCGTAACATCCTTCGGAGGTGGTTATTATTAATCACCGTTTTACAGGTAAGTAACTGATGTACTATATATTAGCCAACTATCTTACTCAAGTTTACCAGAGGCAGGAGAGGAGATGTCAACACTCACTCCCAGAAATGTCTGACCCCAGAGTTCCTGCCTGTAACCCCTGGCTGTGCCTCTTCCCACAGCAGTGTCAGGGACAGCAGTAGCTGTTGACATTATAGAGGTAGCCAAAGCCGAGCAAAGACCCTGAAACAAATATGGTCCCCATAACCTCAAGTCCCCATAACCTGAACTAGATAAGCAGAGTACTCTCAGTCTCAGTCCATCACTCCTCCCTGTACATGTCCCATGGGCTGGAGAATTCATCTTGTGGGTCTTGTTTTCCAGGGACCTCTTAGCCACTTGCAGGATTATGTCCAAGGCTGATCCAAGGAACACCCGCCACTCCCTCCTATGCTGGGTGGGACATGCTGATGTCCCATGTTCTAGAGAACCTCTGCTCCTGGACCCAGAAGAACCTTCACAATCTACTTCCTGGCACTCTCCCCTCTAAGTGGGTGCAACAGCCACATTCACCCCTGATTCTGTTAATAGACCAGTGGATGAGGAGACTGATGTACCAAGGCATTAGACACGTTGACCAGGGTCCCCCTGCTAGTCCACAGCAAAGCCTGGATTCACACACTGCACATTGTGACGCTAGGTTTACTGACCTAAAACATATTCCCTTCTGCCCTTAGTAATAGCAGATGCTCTTTAATGATGCCCACATGCCATGTTCTTTACACACAATTTTATGACATCCTCATTATCCTAAATAGTGGTCATTGTTAGGAAAGCAACAACTGTTATGCCCTTATACTGACAAAAGTTCAGGAGTTTCCTTGAACTTCTTCATCACAGGTCATGCATGTGCCATATGAAAAAGATAGCCGATCATCTTAACACGGCATCCGAGGATTAAGTCAAGACTGACAGGATTTGGATCTGGCCATGATGGAAAAACAGGTCTGTTTTTATCCTCCCACTTTAAATAATTTTAAAAATTGGAACAGATGGTTCCTAGAGATGGTACAACAGGCAGTTTAGGACCCTGATGCCTGAGAGAAAGGGAGAAATGAGGTAAGTAGTATAATTTCCCACATCTTACTGCCCAGAGAACGTTTTCAGGCATCAGTGCAGGGAGAGGAAACCCAGAGGTCCATGGTCTCCAAGAGTTGAGGAAACAGTTGAAATTTCAGGGAGGCCAAGACAAGCAAAAGTCCTAGAGTCGGGGCACCTGGGTGGCTCAGTGGGTTAAGCCTCTGCCTTCACTCCGGTCATGCTCTCAGGGTCCTGAGATGGAGCCTCGCAGCAGGCTCTCTGCTCGGCAGGGAGCCTGCTTCCCCCTCTTTCTGCTTGCCTCTCTGCCTACTTGTGATCTCTCTCTGTGTGTGTGTCAAATAAATAAATAAAAATCTTTAAAATAAAAGCAAAGTCCTAGAGTAGAAGACCAGAGAAAAGAGCTGCTTAGAGGGCAGAGAAATGCAAAGAGAGAGAGAGCACACGTGCTCTGGAGATCTGCATAGCGTTCCCCTGAAGTCTCCAGCTGAATTCTGATTAGTGCACCTGTGTGAAGAAATTACCCAAGTCAGGGAGAAGTACCACCTAAAAAGAATGGGTGGGACAACTCCAGAGTTCAGAGAGGGATGGAATTCATTCATCTTCTCACCTACTAGAGGTGAGAAAACCTCAAAATATGCAGGGAACTGGGTAGAGCTAATTACCTCAGTCATCAAGAAATTTTACCCTGGACTATAGACTGTTCTGGTTATATCTAACAATGCTAGAAAGCAAGCCTCAAAAGGATAAAACTGTTTCCAAGTAACTTAGCTGCATCCCAGCACATAGCTCAAAATTGCTTAAAGAAATTATTACTATTATAAAAACCAGAACCCAACAGGTAAAATTCAAAATGTCTGGCATCTAATAAAAAACTAAATTATGCAGGGGTTCCTGAGTAACTCAGTCATTTAAATATCCAACTCTTGATTTCTGCACAAGTCATGATGTCATGACGAGCCCCACGTCGGGCTCCATAATCAGCAAGGTGTCTGCGTGAGATTCTCTCTCTCCCTCTGTCCCTCCCCCTCGTAAAATAAACAAATAAATCTTAATAAAAACATTAGTCATTCACAGAAGCAGAAAATGCAACCAACAATGAGTGTAAAAAAAAAAAAAACAATCAATAGAAACGCATCCAGAAATAACACAGGTGATACAGTGAACAGATTAAATCAGCTATTACAAATGTATTCTGTATGTTGAAAAAAATAGAGGAAAGAGTGAGTATGTTAATAGGATACATAAAGTTATTTTTTAAGACTGTATTTGAGAGAGAGAGCTAGGGAGAGCAGGAGTGGGGAGGAGAGGGAGAAGCAGACTCCCCATCTAGCAGGGAGCCTGATGCAGGACTCAGTCCCAGGACCTTGGGATCATGACCTGAACTGAAGACCACGCAGGTGCCCCTAAAGTTATTTTTTTATAAGACTTTATTTATTTATTTGACACAGAGAGAGATCACAAGTAGGCAGAGAGGCAGGCAGAGAGAGAGGAAGCAGGCTCCCCACGGAGCAGAGAGCCCGATGCAGGGCTCGGTCCCAGGACCCTGGGATCATGACCTGAGCCGAAGGCAGAGGCCTTAACCCACTGAGCCACCCAGCACCCCCTAAAGTTATTTTTTTAAAAGGCTCCCATTGAACTGCTAGAAATTAAAAATACATGGACTGAGGTGAAAATTACATTGTATGAGATTAACAGACTAGATATTTCTGATTAGCATTTCAGAAGAAAAAAATTGGTGAACTTGAAGACATAATAAGATAAAAAAAAACTTCCTATGAAGTTTTGTTAAAAATGAATGGAGCAGGGCGCCTGGGTGGCTCAGTGGGTTAAGCCGCTGCCTTCGGCTCAGGTCATGATCTCAGGGTCCTGGGATTGAGTCCTGCATCGGGCTCTCTGCTCAGCAGGGAGCCTGCTTCCCTCTCTCTCTCTCTACCTGCCTCTCTGTCTACTGTGGTCTCTCTCTGTCAAATAAATAAATAAAATCTTTAAAAAAAATGAATGGAGCAATAATGAGCTGTAGAACAACTTCTAGCTGCTTAATATACATATTATTGTAGCTGCCAAAGGGAAGTGGACAGAAAAAATATTTTTAGAAGTAATAGCTGAAAAATTTCCAAATTTAATGCAAACCATAAACCCACACCCAAGATGCTCAAGGAATCCCAAGCACAAGAAACATAAAGAAAACTACACTGAGCTACATTATAATCAAAATGTTTAAAAGCTGTAAGAAAGAGAAAATATTAAAAGATGACAAAGGGGAAAAAAGAGACTCATTATGTAACATGGAACAAAGATGAAATGTAACAGCACATTTCTCTTCAGAAACAATGGGAACCAGAAAAAAGTGGAGCAACATCATTAATGTAGTGAAAGAAAAGAATTGTCAAACTAAAATTGAAAACACACAAAATGATTTTCAATAATGAAGATGAAATAATGCCCTTTTTTAGAGATAAAAATTCTCAAAGAATTCATCAGCAAATATGCAAGATTATAAAAAAAGATTTTAGGGGCACCAGGATGGCTTAGATAGTTAAACATTTGACTCTTGATTTTGGCTCAGGTCATGATCTCAGGGTTGTGAGATCAAACCCGACATCGGGCTCTACCCCAGGCATAGGGTCTGCTTAAGATTATCTCTCTCCCTCTCCCTCTGCCCTCCTCCCCACTCACCCTCTCTCTCTGGGAAAAAAAGGGTTTTAAAGGTCCTTCAGAAATAGCATCAGAAATGAAATATGTGTATAAATATAAGCCACCCATTTAAAAAATTCTATTTTTTTAAAGATTTTATTTATTTGTTTGACAGAGGGAGAGAGATCACAAGTAGGCAGAGAGGCAGGCAGAGAGAGAGGAGGAAGCAGGCTCCCTGCCGAGCAGAGAGCCTGACGTGGGGCTCCATCCCAGGACCCTGGAATCATGACCTGAGCTGAAGGCAGAGGCTTAACCCACTGAGCCACCCAGGTGCCCCCATTTTTTAAATTTTAAAAATAACTTTAAAAATGGACAGTTTATGGCAAGAATAATATTATTTTGGGGGGTTATAACATAAATAAAACCAAAATATATGCCAACAAATGCAAAAAAAAAAGGCTGGAAGAAATAAAACAGGATTATACTGTTATAAAATTCCTATACTCTATTCAAAGTGGGATAATATTACTTGAATACATTGTGGTAAATTGTAGATATATACTATAAACCCTGAACTGACTACCAAAATAAAAGTCTGGCAAATAAGCCAAGAAATTAGCAAAGGAGATAAAATGGAATAAAAAAAAAGCTACTGTGTTTGTCTAAAACAAAGCATAAAAAGGGAATACTGGGAATGAAGAACAGATTGGACAAATAGTAACCAAATAATAATATGCACTATGTAAACCCAAACCAATAATCATTTTAAATGTAAAGAATCTAAATGACTCCATTAAAAGACAATGATTATGGGGTTAAATAAAAGCAGGACTCAGTTATATACTGCTTGAAAGAAACCCAATTTGAATGTAAAGGTACAAATAGGTTAAAAGTGAAAGGACAGGCCATTCAAAGGATTCCACTTCCAGAATAGCAATACAAGGAGTTCTGTGGACTAATAAAACATTTATTAGTCAAAACATTTAAAGTCTCCAGAAATTGTCCTAAGGGAATACAACAAATAAGGACACATTTATTCAAGAAAAGCTATTAAATCTTACAATGATAGTCTGTGGCACTTGAGCCATTCCATCCTCCACCCCCCAACTCAGCTAGATGGAAGGTCCACTTTGGGAGGATGTGGCCACAAAAATGGAGCTCCCTCTCCATTCAGCTCCCAATCAAGGGACACAGTATCACTAGAAGGGGCAGGATACCAACATTTCTCATTCACTCCCACTCCATTGCAGAGGCCAAATTCCTAGTGAGTGTCTAAAAGGTCTGGTATTCCCTTCCTCTATCCATCCCCCCACTCATAGGGTGGAAACCTTGCCCCAGGCACAACAGGCCAAAAATACTAGAGTCTCTGTAGCCTTTGCCCCAGCTCACTCATGAGAAGACGTTTCAGTTGGGAAAGGCAGAAGCTACCACCCCTCACCCAGTGCCTGGAGCAGTGGATCAGAGATTTTGCCCAAGGAGAGAGGCAGTTCACAAGGGAGAACTCCATGTTGTCTTCAAAGGAACTGATTTTAATTGAAACAGAATGTGTAGAAGTTCAAACTTAAGTATTCTCTCAAAAACAATGGAGATCCTGCTGGTGAGCAATTAAGAGAAGGCTGGTAGTTCTCTGAGAGCAACAAGCTAAACTGTCTAGAGGCTCTAGCCAGGGCAGTTAGGGTGGGCCCTAAATTCAGTGACAGGTGTTCTTATAAAAGTAAGGTGGAGAGAGTTTGAGACAAGGAGGGGAAGGCAATGTGAAGACAGAGGCAGAGATTGGAGTAATGGATCTATAAGCCAAGGAATGCCAAGGATTGCTGGCAGCCACCAGAAGCCAATGAAGAGAGGCATGGAATAGATTATTCCTCAGAGTCTCTACAAGGAAACAACCCTGCCTATACCTTGATTTCAGACTTCTGCCCTCCGGAATGTGAGAGAATAAATTTCTATTGTTTTAAGCTATTAAGTTTGTGGTAATTTATTAGGGCAGCCTTAGGAATCTAATACAACCATATTGTGGACCATAAAACAAATCTCCATAAACTTAAAAGATTGAAATCATACAAAGTATTTTCTCTCAGCACAATGGAATTTAATTGGGGGCACCTGGTAGTTCAGTGGGTTAAGCCTCTGCCTTTGGCTTGGATCATGATCCCAGGGTCCTGGGATCGAGCCCCACGTCGGGCTCTCTGCTTAGCGGGGAGCCTGCTTCCCCATCTTTCTCTCTGCCTGCCTCTCTGCCTACCTGTGATATCTCTTTCTCTCAAATAAATAAATAAAATCTTTAAACAAAACAATGGAATTTAATTAGAGATACCTTTTTAAAAGGTGTTTGGGAAATATGCAAATATTTTGAAGCAAAATAACACTTCTAAATATTGTGTCAAGGAAGAAATAAAAAGGGGCAACAGAAAAAAATTCTTCAGCTTTATTGAGGTATGATTGATTGACAAATGGAATTGGGGGAAGATGGGTGGGAGGATGGGTGAAATAGGTGAAAGGAATTAAGCGCAGACTTACTGTGATGAGCACTGAGTAACGTATAGAATTGTTGAATCATTACATTATACACCTGAAACTATGTATGTTAATTATACTTGAATTTAAAAATACGTAAAATTTAAAAAATAAAAATAAAAGAAAAAGTGTACAACATGATAGTTTGATATAAGTTTGCATTGTGGAGGTATTCCGACCATCATGTCCACTGCCTCACATATTAACTTGTGTTTTTTTTGTGTGTGTTTTTTTGTGAGAACATTTAAGTTTCACTCTCTTAGCAGATTTCAATTATATAAAATAGTATTATCAAGTAGAGTAATCACCATGTTTATATATATATATCCTCAGACATTATTTATCTTATAAGTGAACGTTTGTATCCTTTTACCTGCCTCTCCCTATTTTCCCCTGTCACCATTCTACTTTCTATTTCTGTAACTTCAACTTTTTTTTACTAGATTCCACATTTAAGTGATATCCTGCATAATGCCCTTCAAGGTCATCCATGCTGTTGCAAATGGCAAGATTTCCATCTTTTTATAAAGTAGTTTTCTAGAGCATCTAGGGATGAACCTTGGAAGAGGAGGATGGCAGAGCCAGAGCCAGGGGCTGAGGCTGTGACCATTTTGGTGGGAGACAGAAGGCTCCAGGCCCAACATGGAACCCAATGTGGAACTTGAACTCATGATTGTGAAATCAAGACCTGAGCTGAGATCAAGGCTCAGACACTTGACTGACTGAGCCACTCATGCACCCAAAGGGACCACGTTTCAAACTCCTTTACCAATTTGGGACAACCGAAGATTAAGTCTGTAAGATCATTCCCCGACTGGTTAAGCCCTGTCACTAGAAGTAACAGTTGTTCTCATGTGCTACGAAATCCAGACAGGTGAAGTCCTGTTTGTAGTTTTGATTGCTGAAGGACAACAACAAGAGCAACAAAAGTGAGGCGAATAGTACTTGCTGGTATATGCTAAATGAGCCTACTGGAAAGACGAAACTACTTTAAATCAAGTTGGTTTCTGTGTCCGGCTGTGACTACATTCTAACCATAAAAGCTTCTTACTTTGGAAGCTGAAGTTTCAGCAGGCTGCCCTGCTACCATCCTAGTGGCTTGAACTTCTACCCTTTCATAAAGTCCACTTCTTGTTTATCCCTTAACTGAAAGAACTTCAGTTTAAAGTATGTATATACATCTTCACAGCTACTGAAACTCCCTTTCACCTGAACACCTTGTTGAGAACTATTTAGGAGCCTGGCTTCATACTTCCTTTACAATAAAGAACAAAATGCTCCCGGCATAGTTTTCTTTCTTTCTTTCTTTCTTTTTTAAAGATTAATTCACCCATTTTTTAGAGAGAGGAGGAGGGGCAGAGAGAGAGGGAGAGAAAATCTCAAGCAGACTCTGTGCTGAGCATGGAGCCCAGTGTGGGGCTTGATCCCACAGCCTGAGATCACGACCTGATCTGGAACCAAGGGTGGGACACTCAACCGCCTGCACCACCCAAGTGCCCCAAGATTTCCTTCTTCTTTAAGGCTGAATAATGTTCTTTTTTGTGTGTATGTATATATGTTATATATGCATAAATATGCACATATAAAAATATAGATAACCTTTGTATATATGTATGTGTATATATGTATACGTATGATATATGTACATATAACACGCACACACACACACAAACCACATTTCCTTTACTCATTCATCTGTTGATGGACACAGGTTTTTTCTGTGCATTGTCTATTGTGAATAATGCTGTAGTGAACATGGAAGTACAGATATCTTTCTGAGATAGTGGTTTCATTTCCTTTTGATATATACCCAGAAGTGGATTGCTGGATCATATGGTATTTCTATTTTTCATTTCTTGAGAAACCTCCATACTGTTTTCCATAATGGTTGCACCAGTTTACATTCCCACCAACAGTGCACAAGGGTTCCTCTTTCTACACATCCTCACCAGCATGTTACCCCTTGTCTTTTTAAATAACAGACATCAAAACAGGTGTGTGATGATATCTTATTGTGATTTTGATTTGCATTTCCCTGATGATAAATGATGTTGAGCAGCTTTAAAAATCCTACAGCTAAGATCATACTCTATGGAGGAAAGACTGAATGCTTTCTCTTTAAGATCAGCAATAAGGCAAGAATGTCTGACCCTGCTTCTATTCAACATTGTACTGGAGGTTCAAGCCCTTGCAGTATGGTAAGAAAAAGAAGTAAAAAGTATCCAAATGCAAAGAAAGAAGTAAAACAGTCCTTTTCTCATATAACAACACTGTCTATAGAAAATCCTAAAAAGCAGGGGAGGTGAACCATGAGAGACTATGGACTCTGAAAAACAATCTGAGGGGTTTGAAGTGGCGGGGGGGCGGGAGGTTGGGGTACCAGGTGGTGGGTATTATAGAGGGCACAACTTGCATGGAGCACTGGGTGTGGTGAAAAAATAATGAATACTGTTTTTCTGAAAATAAATAAATTGGAAAAAAAATAATTAAAAAATTAAAAAAAAGAAAATCCTAAAAAGCTACAAACAAAAACTAAAAACCTCTACCAAATGAGTTTAGCAAGATTGTAGGATAAAAGCTCAATATTCAAAATAAACTACATGTCTATATACTAGCAATTAACAATTGGAATTTGAAATAAAAATACCATTTATGATAGCATTATAATATACAAAATACTTAGAGATAAATTTGACAAAAATGTGCAAGGCCTATAAGCCAAAAATTACAAAACATTACTAGGAGCAATTAAAGAAGATCTAAATAAATAGAAAGGTATCTTGTGTTCACAGACTGGAAGACCCAATATTACAAAGATGCATAAGTTGACAACCCAATTATAAAATTCATATGAAAATGCAAAGGATCTAGAATAGCCAAAAAAAAATTTTTTAAGGAACAAAGTTAGAGCACTTACACTACCTGATTTCAAGCTGTAGTGATTAAGACAATGTGGTACTGGTGTAAAGATCAGTGAAAAGGAAGAGAGTCAAGAAGTAAATCCATTTCTTATAAATATATATACATATATAAAAATATATACTATATATATGTGTGTGTATATATATATATATATATATATATGGTTAATTAATTTTCCACTAGAGTATGTGATTCAATGAGGATAAGAATATTTTCAGTAAGTGGTGCTGGAACGATTGGACAGAAATATGCAAAAAAAAATGAACTTTGACAGTTATCTCACAACATATAGAAAAATTAATGCAACATAGATCATATAACTTAATGTCAAACCAAAAACTACAAGAAATTATTAAAGAAAACATAGAAGGAAATCTTAGTCACCTTTGGTTTGGCAAATATTTCCTAATTAGGACTCAAAAAGCATAGGTGTAAAATAAACACTGATAACTTGAGTTCATCAAAACTAGAAATTTTTCTTCAAAAAGAGATTGTTAAGAAATTCAAAAGCAGAAAATAAAAAAAAAGAGAGAAAGAGAGAAGAAAAGAATTCAAAAGCAAGCCACAGACTGGGAAAATTTTTTTTTTTTGCAAAGTATGTATGTAATAAAGAACTTGTATCCAGGATATGTAAAGAACTCTGAAAACTCAGTAATAAGAAATCGAACAACCCAATTTTTTAAGTGGACAAAAGATCTGAATAGATACTTATCTAAAGAAAATATACAGATGACAAACATGCATGTGAAAAAATGCTCCTCATCATCAGTCATGAGTCAAATGCAAGTCAAAACCATGATTAAGTAAAACTACACACTTATTAAGATGACTAAAATTTGAAAGACTGATGATAGCAAGTTTTGGCAAAGAACGAAGGAACTGGAAATCTCATACACTGATGATGGGAATGAAATGGTACAGCTGCTTTGGAAAATGGTTTAACTGTTTCTTACAAAATTAAACATACATGTACTATACAATCCAGTCTACTCATTCTTATGTATTTACCCAGGAGAAATGAAATCATATGTCCATACAAAGGTGTGTGCACTAATCTTCATAGCAGCTTTATTTGTAGTAGAGAGAAACTAGAAACAACCCAGATGTCCATCAACAGGTGAATGGATAAAGAAATTGTAGTATATACGTATAATGATATACTACTCAGCACGAAAAGGAATGAACTATTGACACATGCAACCTCAAGTTTGAATGGCAAACTAATTATGCTGAGTGAAAGAAGGAAGGCAGAAAAGAAGAAAATAGATTGTATGATTTCATTTATATGGAATCTAGGAAATGCAAATGAATATGTTAGTAGACTTCAGGATGGACTGGATGTGAGGCGTGAAGGAGAGAGGAGTGAAAAAGAACTCTTAAGAATGTGGCCTGAGCACTGGAAGGGCTGGAATTGCCAACACAGTAAGAAAGGCTGTGAGAGGAACCGGTTTTTAGGGTAAGGTCAGGAGTTCATTGTTGGTTGTGTTGAGTTTGAGAATGCCTATTAAATATTCAAGTGGAGATGTTGAGTGGAAAGTTGGATATGAGAGTCTAGAGATCAAGAGAGAACTGGGCTGAACAAACTCTGGAAGCCTGACTCCAGGACTTTCACTCTTAACAACCAATATGTCTCCTAGCCTCCTGCTCCTCCAATCCTTCATTCCTGCCACGGCCAGAGGGACCCTTCAAAACTGCAAAATAGTCCATATGATGACGCTGCATTAAAAATAATGGGAAAAACATGGGGGCACCTGGCTGGCTCGGTTGGTTAAGCATCTGTCTTCGGCCTGGGTATGATTTCAGGGTCTTGGGATCAAGCCCCATGTGGGGCTCCCTGCTCAGCTCAGAGTCTTCTTTTCCCTCTTCTTCTGTCCCTCCACCCTCTCGTGCTCTCTTTCTCAAATAAATGAATAGAATCTTTTTAAAAATAAAAATAAAAAAATAAATATAAGGAAAAAAATCAATGAGGAGGAGAGAAAACAATCTTTCGGTAGCGTTCAAATCCCCTAAGAGATAAAGTCTCATCTTTATCCTAACACCCTAGAACTTTCATGACACATCTTTTGCCTTACCAACCTTCCCTGCAACTTCAATTCTCCCCTCCACCTCTAAAAGCAGCTCCCTCTGACTCAGACTTCCCCAAAATGCTACCAGGTCCCAGATCTTCACCACGCTCTCCCTCTGTCTGGAAGCTCCCTGTCTCTTTCTGTCTCTTTCTTCCTGTATCTTCTTAGAGAGATCCTATCTTCTCATCCTTTAAAACTTACCTCTGACATCTCAAAGTCCATTTATCCATAACTCCACATGTATAACCCTCATGGAGAGCTTGTTCTGCAACTCTGCCTCACTTGCCTGTCTTACCTTTGGGGCTATGATCTGCAGGTTATTTTTTCTTTCTTTTACAAGCCATGTACACACAACTCAAGTTCCCAACAATGCCAGTGAAGCAGATATTTTAAATTGTGATGTGTTTATACACTGGGATGCTATTCAGCAATAAGAATGAACTATCTTCAGACAACAGAGTGGATAAATCTCACAAACATAATTAAGTAAAAGAAGCACATACTCTTTTAGCTTTCCACTTAAATAGAGAGAAAAGTAAACCATGGTCTTAGAAATCAGACTAGTGGCTGGGAGGGGACAAGGTTGGGGCTTCTGAGGTGCTGGTCATGATCTGTTTCTTGACTTGGGTATATTGGCTTTGTGAAAACTCATCAAGTTGTCAATAATTTTTGTGCACTTTTATGTGTGTGTTATCCTTGAGTAAAGGCAAAACTAAACTAAGGTGGCTAACCATAAAGAAAAGCCAAGAAATTACATGTCAGTTGTAGTTAAACAAAAAAAAAAAAAAAGAAAGAAAAAAGAAAAGCAAGGAAGTACATGCCATAACACTCAGGATGAGAGAGAGGGAGCTGTGATTGACAAAAGTTGCCCAGAGGACTTTTAGGGTGCTGACAATGTCTATTTCTTAACCTATGTGGTGGTTATATAATTATTACTTTAAAAGAATGTATGTTCACTCATATGTGAAATATAAGAAATAGTGCAAGTAAGGGAGGGAAAACTGACTGGAAGTCATTGGAGAGAGAGAAAAACCACGAGACACTCTTAACTATGGGAAACAAACTGAAGCTTACTGGAGGGGAGGTAGGAGGGGGTATGGGGTAATTGGGTATTATGTAACCATCAAAAAATAAAATCTTGTTATTTGCAATCACATGGTTGGAACCAGAGGGTATTATGCTAAGTGAAATAAGTCAATCAGAGAAAGACAATTATGATCGTGCTGATATGTGGCATTTGAGAAACAAAGCAGAAGATTATTATGGAGGAAGAGAGGAAAAAATGAAACAGGACAAAACCAGAGAGGGAGACCCACCATACGAGACTCAATCTCAGGAAACAAACTAAGCGTTGCTGGAGGGGAGGCGGTGGGAGGGATGGGGTGGCTGGGTCATGGACATTGTAGGGGGGGATGTCCTAAGGTGAAGGCTGTGAATTAAGACTGATGAATTACAGACCTGTACCCCTGAGACAAGTAATTCATTATATGTTAATAAAATTAAAAATAAATTAATTGAAAAAAGGAAAATAATAAAAGGACAAATCAGAAAAAAAAGAAAGAAAAGAAATGCTCAGCAAAGTAGGTATAGATGGAAAACCCCTCAGCATCACAAAAGCCATACACAAAAGCCCCACAGCCAATATCATCCTCAATGGGGAAAAACTGAGAGCCTTTCCTCTAGTGTTAGGAATAAGACAGGGATGTCCATTCTCACCATTATTAATTAATACATTACTAGAAGTCTTAGCCTTAGCAATGAGACAACAAAAAGCAATAAAAGGTATCCAAATTCGCATGGAAGAAGTTGAACTTACACCATTTGTAGATAGATGACATGATATTCTGCAGAAAACCTGGGGGTTACCTGGGTGGCTTAGTTGGTTAAACATCTGCCTTTGGATCAGGTCATGATCCCAGGGTCCTGGGATTGAGCACCATATTGTGCTTCTTGCTCAGGAGGGAGCCTGTTTCTCCCTCTGCTTCTGCCTGCCAGTCCCTCTCCTTGTACTCTGTCAAATGAATAAATAAAATAAAAAAATAAAACCTGAAAGACTCTAACAAAAAATTTCTAGAACTAATAAATGAATTCAGCAAATTGCAGGATATAAAGTTGAAAATAGAGCTACCCTACAACCCAGCAATTACACTACTAGGTCTTTACCCCAAATACAGAAATGTAGTGATCTGAAGGGCACCTGTGCCCCAGTTTATAGCAGCAGTGCCTACAATAGCCAAAGTATGGGAAAAGCTCAGATATCCATAGACAGATGAATGGGTAAAGAAGAGTGGTATATATGTACAATAGAATCAAAAAGTGAAATCTTGCATTCACAACAACATGGATGGAACTAGATGGTATTATACTAAGCAAAATAAGTCAATCAGAGAAAGAAAATTATCATATGGTCTCACTCATATGTGGAATTTAAGAAACAAAACTGAGGATCATAGGGAAAGAGGGGAACAATAAAATGACAAAAATCAAAGGAGACAAACCATAAGAGACTCTTATATGTAGGAAATAAGTGAGGGTTGCTGGAGGGGAAAAGCGTGAGGAGATGGGGTAACTGGGTGATGAACATTAAGGAGGGCACGTGATGTGATGAGTCCTGGGTATTATATGAGACTGATGGATCACTGAACTCTACCTCTGAAACTAATACAATATATGTTAATTAATTAAACCTTAAAAAAAGAAAAAAAGAAATATGTTGCATTTCTATATACTAATAATGAAGTAGCAGAAATCAAGGAATCAACCTATTTACAATTGTACAACAAAAAAAGATACCTAGGAATAAGCCTAACCAAAGAGGTAAAATATCTGTACTCTGAAAACTACAGAGCACTTATAAATGAAATTGAAGGGGACACAAAGAAATGGAAAAAATTCCATGTGCATGGATTCGAAGAACACACATTGTTAAAATGTACTACCAAAAGCAATCCCTATCAAAATAACACCAGCAACAACTTGCATTCCCACCAACAGTGTAAGAGGGTTCCCCTTTCTCCACATCCTCTCCAACACATGTTGTTTCCTGTTTTGTTAATTTTGGCCATTCTAACTGGTGTAAGGTGATATTTCAATGTGTTTTTTTTTACATTATTTTTTTTTCCAATTTATTTATTTTCAGAAAAACATTATTCCTTATTTTTTCACCACACCCAGTGCTCCATGCAAGCCGTGCCCTCTATAATACCCACCACCTGGTACCCCAACCTCCCACCCCCCCCAACTTCAAACCCCTCAGATTGTTTTTCAGATGAATGGATAAGGAAGATGTGGTCCATATACACTATGGAGTATTATGCCTCCATCAGAAAGGATGAATACCCACCTTTTGTAGCAACATGGACGGGACTGGAAGAGATTATGCTGAGTGAAATAAGTCAAGCAGAGAGAGTCAATTATCATATGGTTTCACTTATTTGTGGAGCATAACAAATAGCATGGAGGACAAGGGGCATTAGAGAGGAGAAGGGAATTTGGGTAAATAGGAAGGGGAGGTGAACCATGAGAGACTATGGACTCTCAATGTGGTTTTAATTTGAATCTCTCTGAGGGCTAGTGATGATGAACATTTTTTCATGTGTCTGATAGCCATTTGTATGTCTTGATTGGAGAAGTGTCTGTTCATATCTTCTTCCCATTTTTTGATATGTTTGCCTGTTTCGTGTGTGTTGAGTTTGAGGAGTTCAATATAGATCCTGGATATCAACCTTTTGTCTGTACTGTCATTTGCAAATATCTTCTCCCATTCCGTGGGTTGCCTCTTTGTTTTTTTGACTGTTTCCTTTGCTGTGCAGAAGCTTTTGATTTTGATGAAGTTCCAAAAGTTTATTTTTGCTTTTCTTTCATTTGCCTTTGGAGACATATCTTGAGCATTTTTCAGAGAGCTAGTACAAATAATCCTAGAATTTGTATGGAACCACAAAAGACCCTGAAGAGCCAAAGTAATCCTGAAAAAGAGCAAAGCTGGAGGCATCATGATTCGGGACTTCAAGCTATACTTCAAAGCTGTAGTTATCAAGACAGTATAGTAGTGGCACAGAAACAGACCCATAGATCAATGGAACAGGATAGAAAACCCAGAAATGGATCCACAGCTATAGTCAACTAATCTTCAACAAAGCAGGGAAGAATATCCAACAGAAAAAAAAAAAAACAGTCTCTTCAACAAATGGTGTTGGGAAAACACCACAAAAACACACACACACAAAAATCAAAATGGATGAAAGAACTAAATGTGAGACAGGAATCCATCAAAATCCTCAAGGAGAACACACGCAGCAACCTCTTTGACCTTGGCTGTAGTAGCTTCTTACTAGACGCCTCTCTGGAGGCAAGGGAAACAAAAGCAAAAATGAACTATTGGGCATTCATTAAGATAAAAATCTTCTGCACAGCAAAGGAAACAATGAACAAAGTGAAAAGCCAGTCTAAAGAAGGTGGCTGATTCTTGCAGAAGGGAGAAGATTCTTGCAAATGACCTATGTGAGAAAGGGTTAGTGTTCAGAATTTATGAAGGACTTATGAAACTCAACACCCCAAAGATAAATAATCCAGTTAAGAAATGGGTAGAAGACATGAATAGACATTTCTTTTTCCAACCAAGATATCCAGGTGGTTAACAGACACGTGAAAAGATGCTTAACATCATTCATCACCAGGGAAATACAAATCAAAACCACGATGAGATACCACCTCACACCTTTCAGAACGGGTGAAATTAACAACACAAGAAAAAACAGGCGTTGGTGAGGATGTGGAGAAAGGGGAATCCTTTTGCACTGTTGGTGGGAATGCAAACTGGTATAGCCACTCTGGAGAACAGTATGGAGGTTCACAAAAATTTAAAAAGTTGGGATGCAGCAATTGCACTACTAGGTATTTACTGAAAGGATACAAAAATATAGATTTGAAGAGGTATTTGCACTCCAATGTTTTTTTTCCAATTTATTTATTTTCAGAAAAACATTATTCATTATTTTTTCACCACACCCAGTGCTCCATGCAAGCCGTGCCCTCTATAATACCCACCACCTGGTACCCCAACCTCCCACCCCCCCGCCACTTCAAACCCCTCAGACTGTTTTTCAGAGTCCATAGTCTCTCATGGTTCACCTCCCCTTCCAATTTACCCAAATTCCCTACTCCTCTCTAACGCCCCTTGTCTTCTGTTTATATCAGCATTATCAATAGCCAAACTATGGAAAGAGCCAAAATGTCCATCAAGAGATATATGGATAAAGATGATGTGGTATATGTAATTATAATGGAATATGACTCAGCCATCAGAATGAATGAAATCTTTTCATTTGCAATGGTGTGGATGGAGCTAAAGCATTTGATGCTAAGCGAAATAAGTAATTTGGAAAAAGACAAATACTGTATGATTTCACTCATATGTGGAATTTAAGAAACAAAACAGATGAACATATGGGAAGGGTGAAAAAAGAGGGAAACCATAAAAGACTCTTTACTACTGAGAACAAATAGAGTTGACAGAAGGAAGTGGGTGGGGGGTAGGCCAAATGGGTGACAGGTGTTAAGGAGTGTAGTTGTTAGGATGAGCATTATATGTAATTGATGGATCACTAAACTCTACTCCTAAAACCAATATTATACTAAATGCTAACTAACAAAGATTCAAATAAAAATTTGAAAAAGAAAAGCATACTACATCAACCCTTCACAGCAAAAATTAAAAAAAAAATTAACCAAAGTGGCAAAAGACTTTACATTGCAAATCATATCACTGATTAAGGAACTTATAAAGACTAATGTGTTGGCCTTGAATAAGATACTTTCTTTTATTCTGTTATTTCCTTAATAAAATGGAAATAACAGATTGGATAGATTTTTTTTTAATGAAAAGGGGCTATTCTGATTACAGCTGACCTGAGAACATGGGTTTGAACTATGTGGGTTCACTTATATAGCAGATTTTTAAAAAGCATTTATTTATTTGAGAGAGAAAGAGAGAGAGAGAGAGAGCATGAGCAGGAGGCAGAGAGCAGAGGGAGAATCAGACTCCCTGCAGAGCAGGGAGCCCAATGAAGGGTGCAATCCCAGGAAACCTGGGATCATGACCTGAGCCAAATGAAGGGAGAGGCTTAACAAACTGAGCCACCCAGGGACCCCGATTTTTTTTTTAATATTTTTTATTTATTTATTTGACAGAGAGAGATCACAAATAGGCAGAGAGGCAGGCAGAGAGAAAGAGGAGGAAGCAGGCTCCCTGCTGAGCAGGGACCCCGATGTGGGACTCGATCCCAGGACCCTGAGATCATGACCTGAGCCGAAGGCAGCGGCCTAACCCACTGAGCCACCCAGGTGCCCCCCGATTTTTTTGATAATACAGTAATGTGAATATATTTTCTTTACTTTATGATTTCCTTAATAACATTTTCCCTCTAGATTACTTTATTCTAAGAATACAGTATATAATACATAAGAATAAAAAATATGTGTTGACTGTTTTACTAGTTAGGATTCCATAATAATTGACTCTCTCTGCTTGACTGATTTCACTCAGCATAATCTCAGATTCCAGCCAGAGGTAGTCTATTAATAGCTTAACTTTTTAAAATTTCTTTTCAGTGTAACAGTATTCATTGAATAGCTTAATTTTTGAAATAAAAAACAATCTAGAGAAAACTTGTAGAATTAAGTCATATTTAGCAAGGTTGCTGGAAATAATATCAATATACAGATATATTTGTGTTTACTAGTTCAACAGAATATAGAATTTCAAAAAGTAATATTAATTTTAATAGCATCAAGTATTTATAAGTTCAATACAAGATTTACACAATTTTTTTGATGACAGTTTAAAACTTTATTAAGAGAATTTAATTGTCACATATCTAACAAAGAACAGTTTGCAGGGTTTCAGCTTGTCTTTGGTTAAACCTTTGGTGCGCTTCACCTGTAAGACAAAGTAACAGTTGGGAACATTACTTAGTAGAATTTTACTCATATGACATTAATCTTATGCAAAAGACATGACAGTTTTTGTTTTATAAGGTAGACTTCCAAACATATTTTACTGATGTATTTTAAACACACCACTCTTTCTATTGGTATAAGGAAACAAAAATGTTGCTCATGTTCAGAACATATTAAATGAAATGAATCTATCAAAAGGTAGTTATAAATTAGGAGAAGGGAGTTGGGGGAAATTGGAAGGGGAGGTGAACCACGAGAGACTATGGACTCCGAAAAACATTCTGAGGGGTTTGAAGTGGTGGGAGGGTGGGAGGTTGGGGGAACCAGGTGGTGGGTATTGGAGAGGGCACGGATTGCATGGAGCACTGGGTGTGGTACAAAAACAATGAATACTGTTATGCTGAAAATAAATTAAAAAATGATTTAAAAAATGAAGGCAAAAACTGTGTGCACTTTTACTTACAAATCCAAATAACACACAAATCAACTTTGAAATAAAAGAAATTTATAAATCAGTATTATTTAAATAGAACAACTTGAAAAATATTCTGAATATAAGATATTAACACAGTAATGTCACATTTGTTACTGCTTGAGTAAATAGAAATTCCAGTACTATGATTGTTTTTTCTTTATTATGCAGAAGTGTAAAAATATTTCTTTGGTTTACTGTAGTGCTAATGTGAATGGTTAATATAGACCACATTTTCTCTATGCATTTGTCTGTTGAAGGACATCTCAGCTCCTTCCACAATTTGGCTCTTATGGACACTGCTGCTATGAACATTTATATACAATAGAATATCACTCAGCCATCAGAAAGGATGAATACCCATGTTTTGCATCAACATGGTTGGGACTGGAGGAGATATTGCTGAGTGAAGTAAGTCAAGCAGAGAAAGTAAATTATCATGTGGTTTCACTTACTTGTGGAACATAAGAAATAACATGGAGGACAACAGGAGAAGAAAAGGAAAAGTGAATTGAGGCAAATTGGAGGGGGAGATGAACCATGAAAGACTACAGACCCTGAGAAACAATCTGAGGGTTTTAGAGGTGGGGGGGGTAGGGGGATGGGCGAGCCTGGTGGTGGGTATTAAGGAGGGCACGTATTGCATGGAGCACTGGGTGTTGTACATAAACAATGGATCTTGGAACACTGCATCAAAAACTAATGATGCATTTTATGGTGACTAACAACACAATAAAAAAAAAGAAAAAAATAATGTGAGTGGTTAAATAGGATAACCATTTGTCCCCATTTCCACCTATAGCCCTAGTGTGATTATGAATGTCTTTTCTCACACTTGACAGTGTGGTTTGTATAATAAATAATATAATCACACTAGTTTTGAGTCATTGCCTTCATTTCTGATAGGAAAATGTGACACTCATATATACTGTGTCTTAGAACATGGTAAAAAAAAAAAGAAAGGAAGAAATGAACAGAGACAGGGAGGGAGAAGAAAAAGAGAATAAGGGGGATAAAAAGATACCTAGAAAAGTCAGACATTTTTTTCTAAAAGTCCTTTTCAAACCTTTATTAAGGAATAATTCACAAATATGATTGTATATATTTGAAGTGTACAACATGATGATATTTCCACATTTACATTATAGTGTGACTAACAGATAAATGTAAGTAGTTAACACATCTATCACTTCATGTAGTTAATTTTTTTTGTGGTAAGAATTCTTAAGATGTATTCTGATCACCTTTCAAGTACACAATAAAAGTAAATAATTTTGAGGAACAACTCAGACAAATTTCACAACTTTTCCTATGGTCTTTGTGATGTTTACATAATTAGGTGCCACTGGGAATTATTAAATATGTTTTCCTAGTATATCAACCATTTCATCCATATTTTGAAAACATTAGAGTTCAAAAATGTGTTCACTTTCAATTACATAAAATACTCAATATCAATGTCTTGTTCATTTTTAATATTATGTACACTTCAGTGTATATGTTTGGGCTTTTTCCATTTTCCTCAAGATTATGTACACTAGTGGATACTCTTCATAAGTATTTTTAAAAAGAGCAATCTTTCCAATTTATTAGTTGTATTTTTTATTTACTAATGATTCACACCTTTTATTAAGTACCTCTTTCTTTTTCCATTAGGATTATTGTGTTGCTCTTTCTTCCCTTACCTTTTACATTGGATGGTTATGCAATGTATTGTCTATTTAAAAACATGCATTTAGAGAGACGGATTTTTAAACCTTGGAGTGAGGTTCTGACTACCTAAGGCTGCTGCTGTGCAGAGACCCTGAGTGAAGCCACCGTCACCATGTTTGACCAGGAAGCAATACCTAAAACTGAGCACTTGGGGCATAAGAAGGAAGGAGAATACATTAAACTCAAAGTCACTGGACAGGATAGCAGTGAGATTCACTTCAAGGTGAAAATGACAACACATCTCAAGAAACTCAAAGAATCATACTGTTAAAGACGGGGAGTGCCAATGAATATAATATGATAATCACACTCTAAAAGAGGTGGGAATGGAGGAAGAAGATGTGATTGAAGTTTATCAGGAACAAACTGGGGGCCATTCAACGACTGAGATATTACTTTTATTTTTTTTTCTTTACCTTCAATCCTTTTTTATTTTTAAAAATAGATTGGAAAAAAAACTATTAAAATACTCAAAAAAAAAAGGAAAGGACAATATGAAGGGGGCTGAGATTTGATCACCAGAAATCAGCACAATGAAAACAAGTGAAATGAATAATAGGCAGATGTTTTAAAGAGATGGGGTGCCAGTTTTCTTTTTTTTTCAATTTATTTATTTTCAGAAAAACATTATTCATTATTTTTTCACCACACCCAGTGCTCCATGCAAGCCCTCTATAATACCCACCACCTGGTACCCCAACCTCCCAACCCCCGGCATTTCAAACCCCTCAGACTGTTCTTTAGAGTCCATAGTCTCTCATGATTCACCTCCCCTTCCAATTTCCCCCAACTCCCTTCTCCTCTCTAACTCCCCATGTCCTCTATGCTATTTGTTATGCTCCACAAATAAGTGAAACCGTATGATAATTGACTCTCTCTGCTTGACTTATTTCACTCAGCATAATCTCTTCCAGTCCCGTCCATGTTGCTACAAAAGTTGGGTATTCATCCTTTCTGATGGAGGCATAATACTCCATAGTGTATATGGACCACATCTTCCTTATCCATTCATCTGTTGAAGGGCGTCTTGGTTCTTCCACAGTATGGCGACCGTGGAATGGTTTTTTTTCTCATTTATTTATTTTCAGCATAACAGTATCATTATTTTTTCACCACACCCAGTGCTCCATGCAATCCATGCCCTCTATAATACCCACCACCTGGTACCCTGACCTCTTACCCCCCGCCACTTCAAACCCCTCAGATTGTTTTTCAGAGTCCATAGTCTCTTATGATTCACCTCCCCTTCCAATTTACCCCAGCCCCCTTCTCTCTAACTCCCCATGTCCTCCATGCTTTTTGTTATGCTCCACAAATAAGTGAAACCATATAATTGACTCTCTCTGTTTGACTGATTTCACTCAGCATAATCTCTTCCAGTTCCATCCATGTTGTTACAAAAGTTGGGTATTCATCCTTTCTGATGGAGGCATAATACTCCATAGTGTATATGGACCACATCTTCCTTATCCATTCATCTGTTGAAGGACATCTTGGTTCTTTCCACAGTTTGGCGACCGTGGCCATAGCTGCTATAAACATTGGGGTACAGATGGCCCTTCTTTTCACGACATCTGTGTCTTTGGGGTAAATACCCAGGAGTGCAATGGCAGGGTCATAGGGAAGTTCTGTTTTTAATTTCTTGAGGAATCTCCACACTGTTCTCCAAAGAGGCTGCACCAACTTGCATTCCCACCAACAGTGTAAGAGGGTTCCCCTTTCTCCACATCCTCTCCAACACATGTTGTTTCCTGTCTTGCTAATTTTGGCCATTCTAACTGGCGTAAGGTGATATCTCAATGTGGTTTTAATTTGAATTTCCCTGATGGCTAGTGGTGATGAACATTTTTTCATGTGTCTGATAGACATATGTATGTCTTTATTGGAGAAGTGTCTGTTTATATCTTCTGCCCATTTTTTTGTTTTTTTTTTTTGTTTTTTTTCCAATTTATTTATTTTCAGAAAAACAGTATTCATTATTTTTTCACCACACCCAGTGCTCCATGCAAGCTGTGCCCTCTATAATACCCACCACCTGGTACTTTTGATATGATTATCTGTTTTGTGTGTGTTGAGTTTGTAGAGTTCTTTATAGATCCTGGATATCAACCTTTTGTCTGTACTGTCATTTGCAAAAATCTTCTCCCATTCCGTGGGTTGCCTCTTTGTTTTGTTGACTGTTTCCTTTGCTGTACGGAAGCTTTTGATTTTGATGAAGTCCCAAAAGTTTATTTTCTCTTTTGTTTCCTATGCCTTCGGAGATATATCTTGAAAGAAGTTGCTGTGGCTGATATCGTAGAGATTACTGCCTATGTTCTCCTCTAGGATTCTGATGGATTCCTCTCTCATGTTGAGGTCTTTTATCCATTTTGAGTTGATCTTTGTGTACCGTGTAAGAGAATAGTCGAGTTTCATTCTTCTACATATAGCTGCCCAGTTTTCCCAGCACCATTTATTGAAGAGACTGTCTTTTTTCCACTGTATATTTTTTCCCGTTTTGTCGAGGATTATTTGACCATAGAGTTGAGGGTCCATATCTGGGCTCTCTACTCTGTTCCACGGGTCTATGTGTCTGTTTTTATGCCAGTACCATGCTGTCTTGGTGATCACACCAAGGAAGTAGAAACAATCATCAGAAGTTATTATCAACAGTTATATGCCAATAAGCTAAGCAACCTAGATGAAATGGATGCATTCCTGGAAAACTATAAACTCCCAAATTTGAATCAGGAAGAAATTGACCACCTGAATAGACCAATATCTAGTAACGAGATTGAAACGGTGATCAAAAACCTCCCAAAAAACCAGAGCCCAGGACCTGATGGATTCCCCGGAGAATTCTACCAAACTTTCAAAGAAGAAATAACACCTATTCTCCTGAAGCTGTTTCAAAAAATTGAAGCAGAAGGAAAACTGCCAGACTCTTTCTATGAAGCCAGCATTACCCTGATCCCCAAACCAGGCAAAGACCCTACCAAAAAGGAGAATTTCAGACCAGTATCACTGATGAATATGAGTGCTAAGGTTCTCAACAAGATCCTAGCAAACAGGATCCAACAGCACATTATAAAGATTATCCACCATGACCAGATGGGATTCATCCCTGGGCTACAAGGATGGTTCAACATTCGCAAATCAATCAATGTGATAGAACAAATTAATAAGAGAAGAGAGAAGAACCACGTGGAATTGGTTTTAAATGGACATTGTACCAGCTTCTCTAAACGAAACAAAATATTTGTAAAAACCATGAACACACACACACACACACACACACACACATTTAAAGGCTGTGATCCGGCAGGATACAAAATCAATGTACAGAAATCAGTTGCTTTCTTATATACTAACAATGAAAATATAGAAAGGGAAATTAGAGAATCGATTCCATTTACTATAGCACCAAGAACTATGAGATACCTGGGAATAAACCTAACCAAAGAGGTAAAGGATCTTTACTTGAGGAACTGCAGAACACTCATGAAAGAAATTGAAGAAAGCACAAAAAGATGGAAGAACATTCCATGCTCATGGATTGGAAGAATAAACATTGTTAAAATGTCTATGCTGAGTTGGTGCAGCCTCTTTGGAGAACAGTGTGGAGATTCCTCAAGAAATTAAAAATAGAACTTCCCTATGACCCTACAATTTCACTTTTGGCTATTTACCCCAAAGATACAGATGTCGTGAAAAGAAGGGCCATCTGTACCCCAATGTTTATAGCAGCAATGGCCATGGTCGCCAAACTGTAGAAAGAACCAAGATGCCCTTCAATGGACGAATGGATAAGGAAGATGTGGTCCATATACACTATGGAGTATTATGCCTCCATCAGAAAGGACGAATACCCAACTTTTGCAGCAACATGGACAGGACTGGAAGAGATTATGCTGAGTGAAATAAGTCTAGCAGAGAGAGTCAACTATCATATGGTTTCACTTATTTGTGGAGCATAACAAATATCATGGAGGACAAGGGATGTTAGAGAGGAGAAAAGAGTTGGGGTAAATTGGAAGGGGAGGTTAATCATAAGAGACTATGGACTCTGAAAAACAATCTGAGGGGTTTGAAGTGGTGGGGGTGTGGGAGGTTGCGGTACCAGGTGGTGGGTATTATAGAGGGCACGGCTTGCATGGAGCACTGGGTGTGGTGAAAAAATAATGAATACTGTTTTTCTGAAAATAAATAAATTGGGAAAAAAAAGACAACAAACTCATAATTTACAAAAATCAGAAAAAAAAACAAAATAAACTCAAAATGGATAAAAGACCTCAACGTGAGACAGGAATCCATCAGAATCCTAGAGGAGAACATAGGCAGTAATCTCTTTGATATCAGCCACAGCAACTTCTTTCAAGCTATGTCTCCAAAGGCAAAGGAAACAAAAGCGAAGATAAACTTTTGGGACTTCATCAAAATCAAAAGCTTCTGCACAGCAAAGGAAACAGTCAACAAAACAAAGAGGCAACCTACGGAATGGGAGAAGATATTTGCAAATGACAGTACAGACAAAAGGTTGATATCAAGGATCTATAATGAATGAACTCTTCAAACTCAACACACACAAAACATACAATCTATCAAAAAATGGGCAGAAGATAAGGACAGACACTTCTCCAATAAAGACATACAAATGGTTGTCAGACACATGAAAAAATGTTCATCATCACTAGCCATCAGGGAGATTCAAATTTAAACTGAATAGGAGTTTTAATACTACCTCTTCTTATTAAAAAAGCTCAACAAATGGACCGATTGTCAGCACTGTAGACAAGTCATGGTTGGCCAGCAATTCACAATCATACAGCACAGATCAAAACTGTGTAGTTAACAGAGCCATGACCTTTAGCTTTCTGGGTACAGAAGATTAGTAAGAGTTCAATAAGAGTGGAGCAGGTAGCTTTTGGAGTGACAGCATCATTAGAGGTGTCTTGCAGGGAAGATGGGTGGGCACTGCACAGTATTTGAAAGGATGGGAACCTGGAGGGTCTGATTGCAACAGAGATGCAATCCCAACACAGCTGAACATGGCAAGTCTAATTCTATATTACTCACAGCCATTCAGAGCCTTTGGTTCCAGAGAATAGAAAAAGAGGTTTTACAAAATATTACAGGAAAACAATCAGACCTGCGAGAAATCAAGTGAACACTCAGAGAAGTAGGAGAACTCAGATTTATTTTGCACCGGCGGACCCAGATGAGCTCATGCTCAAAGTTCTGGGCCCTGGGTAGTAGGGTTACAGGGTTTTTATAGGGCGTGCAGGGGGCCAGGTCCCAAGGGCTATGCTGGCTGATGGTAGGTGGATTTAAAGTGGGGGAGCTGGGGGGTTGCTTTAGTCTGTTAGGGCAGGGCAGTGGGCTTTTGGTGGGAAGCCTGTTTACAGAAGCAGAAGCGGCTGGTCATCTCTTGCTCCCTAGCAGGCCTTCTGGTTATCTCTTGCTCTTCCTATCTACTGTGGTCTGCTGGTCCAGGCTTACTCTAGGTTAGCCTGCTCTGGGTGATCTTCCTCTTCAAAAACACCTCATTTTATGAAGCTAGTATTGCCCTGATACCAAAATCCAAGACAGTATATAAAAGTGTATGCTAATGACACTCATGGGGATAGCCATTAAAATTATAAGCAAATTATTAATATGTAGATTATTCAGAAAGATAATATATCATGACCATTCCCTCCCCGTAGTGTATGGTTGGTTTAAACATAGGGCAATATGCAATATATCTCATTAACCAATTAATGAAGGGAAAAATCCTATAATCATCAGAATAAAGGCACTCCAAGTATTTGATGGAAGTAAACATATTTTCAATACAAATATTCGTAGTAAAGGAGAATAAAAATGGAAGTTCTGTTACTTCACAGAAATACATTAAAATGTTAAAGATTTTCTAATTTATTAGTAATAAGGCAAGGCTGTCCATTGGGACCAGGTCTTTGCAACATGGTACTGGGTAGGTACGTCCTATGTAAAATGGGGGGGGAGGGAAAATGTTTAAAATGGCAGAAACATTTTCCTTTCACCCCCCATTTTACAAACGTTCCCCAAACTACTAGAACTCATACAGCAATTCAGCAACGTGGCAGGATACAAAGTCAATGTACAGAAATCAGTGGCTTTCTTATACACTAACAATGAAAATACAGAAAGGGAAATTAGAGAATAGATTCCATTTACTATAGCTCCAAGAACCATAAGATACCTGGGAATAAACCTAACCAAAGAGGTAAAGGATCTGTACTCAGGGAACTACAGAAGACTCATGAAAAAAACTGAAGAAGACACAAATAGATGGAAGACCATTCCATGCTCTTGGATCGGAAGAATAAATATTGTTAAAATGTCTATACTGCCGAGAACAATCTATACTTTTAATCCTATTCCGATCAAAATTCCACCGGTATTCTTCAAAGAGCTGGAGCAAATAATCCAAAAATTTGTATGGAATCAGAAGATACCCCGAATCGCTAAGGAAATGTTGAAAAACAAAAATAAAACTGGGGGCATCACGTTACCTGATTTCAAGCTTTACTACAAAGCTGTGATCACCAAGACAGCATGGTACTGGCATGAAAACAGACACATAGACCAGTGGAATAGAGTAGAGAACCCAGATATGGACCCTCAACTCTATGGTCAATTAATCTTCGACAAAGCAGAAAAAAAAATACAGTGGAAAAAAGACAGTCTCTTCAATAAATGGTGCTGGGAAAACTGGACAGCTATATGTAGAAGAATGAAACTCGACCATTCTCTTACACCGTACACAAAGATCAACTCAAAATGGATAAAAGACCTCAACGTGAGACAGGAATCCATCAGAATCCTAGAGGAGAGCATAGGCAGTAATCTCATCGATATCAGCCACAGCAAATTCTTTCAAGCTGTGTCTCCAAAGGCAAAGGAAACAAAAGCGAAGATAAACTTTTGGGACTTCATCAAAATCAAAAGCTTCTGCACAGCCAAGAAACAGTCAACAAAACAAAGAGGCAACCCACGGAATGGGAGAAGATATTTGCAAATGACAGTACAGACAAGAGGTTGATATCCAGGATCTATAATGAACTCCTCAAACTGAACACACACGAAACAGGCAAACATATAAAAAAAATGGGCAGAAGATATGAAGAGACACTTCTCCAATGAAGACATACAAATAGCTATCAGACACATGAAAAAATGTTCATCATCACTAGCCCTCAGGGAGATTCAAATTAAGACCACATTGAGATATCACCTTACACCAGTTTGAATGGCCAAAATGAACAAAACAGGAAACAACATGTGTTGGAGAGGATGTGAAGAAAGGGGAACCCTCTTCCACTGTTGGTGGGAATGCAAGTTGGTGCAGCCTCTTTGGAGAACAGTGTGGAGATTCCTCAAGAAATTAAAAACAGAGCTTCCCTATGACCCTGCCATTGCACTCCTGGGTATTTACCCCAAAGATACAGATGTCGTGAAAAGAAGGGCCATCTGTACCCCAATGTTTATAGCAGCAATGGCCACGGTCGCCAAACTGTGGAAAGAACCAAGATGCCCTTCAATGGACGAATGGATAAGGAAGATGTGGTCCATATACACTATGGAGTATTATGCCTCCAACAGAAAGGACGAATACCCAACTTTTGTAGCAACATGGATGGGACTGGAAGTGATTATGCTGAGTGAAATCAGTCAAGCAGAGAGAGTCAATTATCATATGGTTTCACTTATTTGTGGAGCATACAAATACATAGAGGACAGGGGGTGTTAGGAAAATGGAGTTGGGGTAAATTGGAAGGGGAGGTGAACCATGAGAGACTATGGACTCCGAAAAACAATCTGTGGGGTTTGATGTGGCGGGGGGGTGGGAGGTTTGGGTACCGGGTGGTGGGTATTATGGTGGGCACGGATTGCGTGGAGCACTGGGTGTGGTGAAAAAATAATGAATACTATTTTTCTGAAAATAAATTAATTAATTTATATAAAAAAAAGAAAACAAAGAGGAAACCCACAGAATGGGAGAATATATTCGCAAGTGACAGTACAGACAAAAGGTTGATACCCAGGATCTATAAAGAACTCCACAAACTCAACACACACAAAACAGACAATCATATCAAAAAATGGGCAGAAGATACAAAAAGACACTTCTCCAATGAAGACATACAAATGGCTATCAGACACATGAAAAAATGTTCATCATCACTAGCTCTCAGTGAGATTCAAATTAAAACTACATTGAGATATCACCTTACACCAGTTAGAATGGCCAAAATTAGCAAGACAGGAAACAACATGTTGTGGAGGGGATGTGGAGAAAGGGGAACCCTCTTCCACTGTTTTTGGGAATGCAAGTTGGTGCAGCCTCTTTGGAGAACAGTGTGGAGATTTGTCAAGAAATTAAAAATAGAACTTCCCTATGACCCTGCCATTGCACTCCTGGGTATTTACCTCAAAGATACAGATGTCGTGAAAAGAAGGGCCATCTGTACCCCAATGTTTATAGCAGCAATGGCCACGGTCGCCAAACTCTGGAAAGAACCAAGATGCTCTTCAATGGACGAATGGATAAGGAAGATGTGGTCCATATACACTATGGAGTATTATGCCTCCATCAGAAAGGACGAATACCCCCAACTTTTGCAGCAACATGGACGGGACTGGAAGAGATTATGCTGAGTGAAATAAGTCAAGCAGAGAGAGTCAATTATCACATGGTCTCACTTATTTGTGGAGCATAACAAATAGCATGGAAGACATGGGGAGTTAGAGAGGACAAGGGAGTTGGGGTAAATTGGAAGGGGAGGTGAACCACGAGAGACTATGGACTCTGAAAAACAATCTGAGGGGTTTGAAGTGGCGGGGGGTGGGAGGTTGGGGTACCAGGTGGTGGGTATTAGAGAGGGCATGGATTGCATGGAGCACTGGGTGTGGTGCAAAAATAATGAATACCGTTATGATGAAAATAATAAAAAAAATTAAAAAAAGATGGAATCTAAAAAAAAAAAATAATAAGATGGCCGAAACATGGACTTCTGGAAGGCTTAGTTGGTTAAGTGTCTGCCTTTGACAGTGTCAAAGTGTCTAACAGAAGTTGTAAGTGTCAAAGTTAAGTGTCTTCCTCAGCAGGGAGCCTGCCTCTCCCTCTGCCCGCCACTTCCTTGTTCCTACTCTGTATTTCTTTGAAAAATGAATACAATCTTTAAAACAAATAAAATAAAATAAAGAGGAAGAAACAAACTGATAGCATTCCAAGATCATATAATTGTGCATGTTGAATCTCAAAATGGATGTTTTCGTACGCTTATTAAATCATACGTAGCAAGGATGTTGGCTAGAAATTCAAGTTACAAGTATATCTGCGTATATCATCTGCATCAGAATATAAATTTTCACAAAATGACATAATTTTTGGCAGCACCTACTAGTTAGACTAAGTTTTTCTTTAAAGATTTATTTGTTCATTTTAGAGAGAGAGAGAGGCAGGGAGGGAACAGGGGCAGGGGCAGAATCTTTAAAGCTGACTCCCTGCGGAGCATAGGGCCCATCTTGGGATCCATCCCATGACCAATGGATTATGACCTGAGCTGAAGCCAAGAATCAGTGGCTTAAGTGACTGAGCCACTCAGGCGCCCACTATGTGGAATACGTTTAACAAAGATTTTAAAAGATTTGTTAGACAAAGTTCATAAAACTTTATTGAGAGAATTTCAACAATGAAGTACCCCCACATAAGAGTAGTTTGCATGTTCCAGCTTGTCCTTGTTTAAATCTGGGGCTGCCCTTCACCTGTAAGATAGAACAGTTGGAAACTTTACTCAGGAGACTTGTATTTCCAGTAAATTAATGGTACAGGAAGGACGCCATAGTTTCCCCTTTTTAAAGATAGAAGTCCAAGCATATATTTCACCAAACCTTTTTGAACTTACCACACTTTCTACTGGCACAACAAAACAAAAAGACAGTTCACTTTCACAACACACAAAAGGAAATGAGCCTTTACAGATGTAGTGAAAAAAGGGCCATCTGTACCCCAATGTTCATAGAAGCAATGGCCACGGTCGCCAAACTGTGGAACGAACCAAGATGCCCTTCAACGGACGAATGGATAACGAAGATGTGGTCCATATACACTATGGAGTATTATGCCTCCATCAGAAAGGACGAATACCCAACTTTTGTAGCAACATGGATGGGACTGGAAGAGATTATGCTGAGTGAAATAAGTCAAGCAGAGAGAGTCAATTATCATATGGTTTCACTTATTTGTGGAGCATAACAAATAGCATGGAGGACAAGGGGTGTTAGAGAGGAGTAGGGAATTTGGGTAAATTGGAAGGGGAGGTGAACCATGAGAGACTATGGACTCTGAAAAACAATCTGAGGGGTTTGAAGTGGCGGGGGGGGTGGGAGGTTGGGGTACCAGGTGGTGGATATTATAGAGGGCACGGCTTGCATGGAGCACTGGGTGTGGTGAAAAAATAATGAATACTGTTTTTCTGAAAATAAATAAATTGAAAAAAAAAGAATTATATTTATATTTTAAAATTGTAAAAAAAATAATGAATACTGTTATGCTGAAAATAAATAAATAAATAAATAAATATTTTTAAAAAAAGATCGTTTCAAATAGAAAGCAGAAACTGCATGCAGTTTCACAAAAACTCCTAACAGCTTGCAAGGAATTGAAAAACACAAGAAATTTACATGTAAGTCTCATTTAAAGGCTTCAACTTGAAATAATATTCTAATATATGATGTTGAAGGAATAATGCCAATTTGGTTACTGCTTCAGTGATGTTAGTAGAGAAAGGAGTACCACATGTAGTTTATACTTGGTTATGGTTACGTGGAAAACTGTTTTTGTCAGCTAGTTTATCCCTTATGTCCTGTGTTAAGCAGGGTAATCATTTGCCTTAATGGTGTTTGCCTTAATGGTGTTCCATTTGGTGAAATAGATTATATGGTCACACACTTCACACGTGTCAGAATGGGTGATGTTAACAACACAGGAAACAAGAGATGTAGGCGAGGAGCTGGAGAAAAGGGAACCCTCTTATGCTGTTGATAGGAATGCAAACTGGTACAGACACTGTGGAAATGAGGCTCCTCAAGAAGTTAAAAATAGAAATACAGTGTGACCCAGGAGTTATACCAGGAGGTTTTTACCCAAGGGACCCAACAGATACAGGTCGAAAGGGTACAAGCACCCCAATGCTTATAGCAACATTATCAATAATGGCCAAACTATGGAAAAAGCCCAAATGTCCATCGACTGATGAATGGATAAAGAACAGGTGGGGTGTGTGTGTGTGTGCCGCACACACATACAGTGGAATATGACTCAGGCATCAAAATGAATGAAATCTTGCCATTTGCAATGATACGCATAATCCTAGAGTGTGTTATGCTAACAGAAGTTGTAAGCCTGTCAGAGAAAAAACAAGTAACATGATTTCACTCATATGTAGAATTTAAGAAACAAAACAGATGAACATATGGGACAGGAGAAAAAAAGAGAAAGACAGAAGCAGACCATGGGACTTAGCTGTAGGCCACAAACTGAGTGTCGATGGAGGAAGATGGGTCGACAATGGGCTAAAAGGTTGATGGGTATTAAGGAGGGCACTTGTGGTGATGAGCACTGAGTGTTGTATGTATGTGATGAATTTCTGAATTCTACTCCTGAAACCAATATTACACTATCTGTAAATTAACCAGAATTTAAATAAACATTGGGGGAAAAAAAACGAGAATAGAGATCCAGGTCTCCACAGAAAAACACAAACAGCCACCATTGTGCATTTTTTGTTCAAAGTGGCAAAGGAATCTCAATTCACATGTTAAAATTAGACCAAAGATGTTACCAGATTAAAAAACTCATGCAAAATGGAACATCTCTGTATTCTATGTATGGTACCAACAGACTCACACAATACAAATATCAGGATTAAAAATGATATCTGAAAAAAAATTATATATACATACATACTTACACATACATACACACACTTCTGAATACCCACACACATATGTAAAGACAGGTTCAGAAGTTAAGGGATTCTCAGAGTGTCACACAAGTTACCTTAGAGCGGGTAGTAGAACCTCCCTCAGTGCCTCAGCATATTTCATACTAACTGATATTGAATCCATATATATTTTGTGTTTGATAAAAGCAGAACTTATAGCAGGATCTGAATATTATTAGCTATTCGTTGAAGTATTTACATGCAAAACAAGAAAAACTTTTCATATTTTATGGTATAATAAGGCTTTGACCCAATTTGTATCTCTGTATACTAGGGTATAAGTCAGGCCATCAGGATGTTCGGGTCTTAACTACTTGGGAAAGTATCTTCATATGTAAAGTCTGTTCTTAATTTATCATTAAAGTTATTACAGATAAATATAGGATACTCAGGAAAAGACCCTCATACTTTGCACTGTCCACGGATAACACACGGGCTTCTGGCATTTTAATGGGCTCTAAAAATGGCAGATTTCTCCCCTTGACATCAGGGTGATATCCAGTTACATGCCCAGCCTCTGCCTGAGGCAGCTTCTGGAGATCAGCTTTCAGGTCCAGTCCTTGAAACACAAAGGTACTCAATTGAAGCAGTAAATATGAAATACAAATGAAGCTTATGGTGTAGTGTGATAAAAAAAAATAATGTGATGGAAAAATGCATTTCACACCCTTGTTTTCCACAAGTGTGTTATGCTTTATTTCAAGAGATATTGTAAAGATTAAACCCACTGCACTTCGTTTCCTTTCTATTACCATAGTGTTCTAGGAATAGAGAGCATCAACTAGCTAAGAAATCAAGTCTATGTCATGCGTAAGATTTTATTTAAAAGTACAATGGGGTTTTCTGAAGGATGAGCTGCATGTATTTGTGGGCCTCTAACAAATCCCATCCTGGTGACATCCATTCCCTACTAGAGCAACCTGCAAGGTATTTTGTCAAATTTCCCTAGTCAGATTTCAGGGCAAAGTCCCTCTGTATACCTTAGGATAAAGGAGTCACATATAGAACAAAGTTCCAAAAGTAACAGCAAAACATTAGTGATTAACAGTCCAAATTGTGTCTTACAGTAAGAATAAAAGAAGGAGGGTGGAAAGACTCAATAGACTTTGTTGTCCGTCGCATTGTGGAAACATCTTAATAGTGAATCCCTAAAATAATCCATGCCTGAATGGTGTCAATAATTTACGATGAGTACTTGATGAAAATGCTCTATTTGGAAGACATTCATTTCTTCTTTCACGATCATTGTAAGATACATTTCATTTTCCTAATCATAAAACTATTTACACACCTATCAAAGCAGCTTAATAATCATACTAATATAGTGACCCCAATGCCAGTTTGTTGAATTATACAGCTCTTATGAAACATACCATATCAAATGATGAACGACACAGTGGTTTCCATTCATTGAGCTCTTTTCTGGAGTTCCTGTCTTGCTCCACTGAACTGCATTAATTCCTGAGCCAGTAGTAAGCTACTTTACCTTACAGACACATTTGAGTAGTAAGCATTCTATAGAGAACCACACTCCCTTGTTTGTATAGCAACACAGACAGTAGGAAGAACACAAACCTCTTTTAAAATTCTTCTGTTAAGTAATCTCTACACTAGTATGGGCCTTGAATACTCCACCCCAACATCAAGACTCACATGTTCTACAGACTGAGCCAGCCAGGTTCCCCAAGAATACAAACCTTGTAATGAAATATGCACTGAGTCTCCATGTGTCAAGCAGTCTTTGGGAAGCCACAAACCCTGAGCCTTAGTTTTCTCATTTCTAAAATGCAGCTCCCATCCCTAGGCAAATCGGCATTCTTCCTCATGTTGTAGGGTATGCTGACTTGGCACTCTGCCTGTGCTGCTGAAAACTGCTTGTGCTTTCCATGAAATGAGTGAAAAGGCCCCACAAAAATGTGCTAAGAAGATCAAATTAAACTAGGTAAATGATGTATAGTTTGTAGTTAAACATTTTCCTCCCCTTTAGAAAAGACTGCATTTTCAGGCACACCAATTAATTCCTGAGGGAAAAAGGGAAAGTCATTATGGTGAAGGACTACATGAAACTGCACAATGTACACTCTTCACATTTGCAACCAATCTTCAAGAAATGACTGAGATTCCCTTCACATGTTTTCTTTCCTCCTGTCATGGTTTGTCATAATGCACGATGCACACATATACTCCCTTGCTCCAACATACATCCTTCTTCCCTTTCCCTTCACCTTGAGCCCCAGGTGCTCCTTCCAATTCCTTCCCTGGTTCAGGTTTCATATCTCAGCTCTCAGGCGGTGCCTCCTTTTGTTTTGGTTTCTCTTCCCTGGGTTGTTGTGCCTAGGGGTATGTGTGTATAAGGGCCAATAAAAAGTTGTGTGGTTAAGGGGAGATGAACCGTGAGAGACTATGGACTCTGAAAAATAATCTGAGGGGTTTGCAGTGGCGGGGGGGTGGGAGGTTGGGGTACCAGGTGGTGGGTATTATAGAGGGCACAGCTTGCATGGAGCACTGGGTGTGGTGAAAAAATAATGAATACTGTTTTTCTGAAAATAAATAAATTGGAAAAAAAGAGTAGATATAGCTATGATCTGGAACAGAGACACAGGGAAAAAATAAAATTATGTTCTGTTTGTAAAAAAAATAAATAAAAAAATAAAAGGAGGCATAAAAAAAAAGAAAATGATTAAAGATACACAGCAAAGAATACTACACAGCAATAAAAAGGAACAAACTACCGATACATCCACTAATTTAGATATGTCTCCAATTATGTTGAATTTTAAAAAGAGAGCCAATTTTCCAAAAGTTACGTATTATATAGTCCTATTCCTATATAATATTTTTGGAATCACAGAATTTTAGAAATGGAAGACAGATTAGTGGTTGCCAGTACTTAGGAAGGGGTTGGAGGTAGGAGGGTAGAAGGCGGGGGCTAGTTATAAAAAAGCAACACAAGGGGTCTTTGTGGTGTTGAAACAGATCACTATCTTAACTGTGGTGGTGGATACATGAACCTACACAAGCAATAAAATTGTACAGAACTTACACACACACAAACATGCAGAGACAAATATACAAATAAAACAAGGTATGTACTAAAAAAAAAGTTGTGTGGTTAATACATGCTAACAGTGTAAACAGACATCAGACATTTGGATATCAAATAATAAATAAGCATAAAGACACTCCCACTTCATGATTCTATGTGCTTGTTCTGAAAAATGACTCTTACCGCAGAGAGGCTACTGCAACAGGAGGTAGCCACCAGCACTTTGGAGTCTACTGTAAACTCTGCTGGGATGGATATGCACAATCGGTACTTAATAAGCATGGCAAAGAAGACACAGACTGTATTTCCACAGGCACCAGAAATTTGGAATCCTCCTGGTTCATTGTTTCCCTCCCTTAATCAGCAGAGAAACTTTTATCACTGTATCTGTTTTCGGCTGGTAGCTCAACAAAACGTCCAGAGCAATAAAAGTATGGTAGCCTAAATCATCCAATATGGAAATACACCTGCACGCTGCTTAGACCCTGGGTCATCTTTTCTGTTTAGATTTGGATCTTGATCTGACTCGGCCACTCATAGTTCACGCTGAAAGTAGAATACTGGTATTTGAAAAATGTAATCCAAAGGAGAGGTATATAACTTCCAAGGCCTCGGGTTTAATCTGTCTTATTTTGAGAATATGTCATATTATTGTTATGTCTGCACTAGAAAGGTTCAGGTGTCTGGTCACAAAACAGATTCAGTGGCCGGGTCCTCCTTGACACTGTGCACTGTGCACTGCAAATCTTGGGGACCCAGTTACAAGCCCCCAGTGTTCCGCTCTTCCTTGTTTTCTCTATACCACCTGCTCTACCACCTCGCAGGGTCCGAAAGAGGATCCTGGCCTCTGTGTTCTTCAGGCAGGTGCTCCCGGAGGCAGACACCTCAACTAACACCCCAGCTACCCAGTCCTTGCCCTGTCTTCACCTCCCCTCCTCGGCCCACCTTCCCTGCTTGCCCAGTCCCTACTACAAGGACGAGCCCAATGGCGGCAGAGATGCCTGTAAGGAGAAGGGCTCTAACTCCTTGGTACTTACACCTAGGATGCCACAGTTACACTGTCCCCACCTACCCCAAGGCCACTAACTCCCTCCGTATCCTCGCTCACACTTAAACTCCTGGAAGGACTGACGTGGGGACTTAACAGTTGAATCAGGTAGCGAGAACGCTCATAGCACAGAGAACACGACCACCTCCACCGAACTCAGCTCTGCTCACAAAAAGTGGGCAGCAATGCGCATGTCCAGCAATAGTTGTGCACAGCATTGAGCATGGGCACTCTTTGCTCACAGCAATGAGCATACTCACAGAGTCGGGGGCGTGCAGGGTGGGTTGAGCTTTTCCTGCCTGTGCTGCTGCAGACACTCGCAATCACGGGGTCCACCGAGGAGAAGAAAAGAGGCTTGAGCAGTCTCTTTTTCAAACCACCCAGTCTCTACTATGCATCCAGATACTTTGGGGACACACAGCCCCAGCTTACCCTGAGTGGACAAGGTGTCTCAGAAAAAGTGCTGAGCCGGAAATCAATAGGAAGCATTTTAATCCGAGATTGATGCAGGCTTCAGTAAGTCATTTCCTTCTTTGCTTTTGGGCGTTGTGTCACTTGAACGAACTGGCTCACCTCTGTATGATAAATCATTAACACCGGTTTTCCTTAGGTTTTGTTTGCACTACAGCACCTTGACATCTCTGCACTGGTAGCTCCTTTCTCCCCTTGAAACTGTATTCATTTGGTCCGTGTATGTTTCAGAAATACCCAGATATTGGTCCTGGGATTTAGCCTCAGTCCATGGTCACATGATATACAGCAGTCGTGTCTATGCTCCTCAAATTCTGTACTTCCCAAATCACAGCTTTGCTGAAGAGGGAAACATGTCCCTATAACTGCTGGGTTTTACTCAGATTATTGCCACCTTAAAATGGGAAACAATATAAAAGGATGGCAATATACACCCTTTTATATTGGATATATAAATTTATATTGGATAAATAAATTGGTGTTAAAATGTGGGGTTTTAAAAGCAGTTGTGAGTTGCTCATGAACTCTTGTAAGATCAGATATCTCATGCATACAAAGTCACGATTTGTCAGCCAGGTGTGCATATTGTCGAGTGGGGGCGATTGGATTTCACAAGTGAGAAGATACATGGGGCTCAGGATTGCCTTGCTTGTTTCTTGGACTTGAGGCAGGGTTGTCCATCTTGAAGACTTTTTTGCCCTGCTGCTGCTGCCAAAGAAAAACCTCTGGCTTCTTTGGAGCCCTATGTGCAGAGATCCTAATTCCCTGATGTGACTCTGTGCTGAAGCCTCATGTGCCTGCTGTGGGCGCTCTCAGTCTCAGAAGGAGCAATGCTACACTGAAAGCAGGCACAGGCTGAGTGAACAGGACTGAGGCTCTGGGTCGGTTGCGGATTGAAGACATCCATGCCTGACCCCAAGAACTGGGGGTACATCATGGAAGCTGCTTGGATTGTCCAAGTCACTGCACCAGGAAAAGGGCTGGTTCTCTGAGGGGACCACCTAAAACCGACCTTTACATTAGGCCTACATTTCTGAGGCAGAGGCTAGTTACATTCCTAATTTTTGGTTCCGGCCACAACTACAAGATGAGGGGGGACACATCACTGTGTGGATGACCCTCCATCCACTCGTGACAGATCGGGATATCGCACTGCTCTTTCCACTTTCTAGAGTAATAGAAGTATGCAACAATGGACTGATTAGCCTGACACTACTTCCCTCACCTTTTTTTTTTTTTTTTTGGTGTACACACCTTATAAAGGAAGCTTGTTTATTCAAGGCACATGTTTCCAGCAATGGATTCATCTTTTACAGCCTAATCACTAAGTAAATGCAAGAGACAAGAGGGTCATGAAGTTATGTAACTCGTTCCAATGTGGATTTTTATCTTTATCCATCCCAGAACATGATAGGCCTTTCTAGTTGAATTATAGAAAAAGAATTTTAGGAAAACATTTTTGTCCTCTTTTCCACAACTCTTTCCTTCAAAATGTAGGAGATACTTGAAGAGATGTTGAATATTGATTTCAGGAGAAGACACACCGATTTTCTAACAATAAAGCAAACATAAAGCATGGCAGCTGGGGAGAAGCAACGGCAGAAAACAAGGACATTATAACCTCTGGTTTCCCGAATGATTCTTGGAAACCTCTCTTCCTGAAGACATATTCGCAGTGTAGCCTTTCCAATGTGCTGTGAGTACTTGGAGTGCAAACAGAATGCTGAGTCTCTAGTCCCATCTGACAGAGTTCTGACTATGGGACAAGAGGCATGGCCCCAGCACCCAGACTTGCACACAAAGCACGTTCACATGCCTTCCCCACTCACGAAGTAGAGGGGCTAGTGTCATGGACAGATCAAACTGCTGGAAACTGACTTCTTCCCACAGCCCCTCTGAAACCAAGGGCTCCGAGGAATATTCCAACTTGGCAAGGAGTCCAGGAGGGGCAGGTCCCATGGCTGGAGGCCACACGAGGGCCCCAGTAACCTGTGTTGCCTGCTTCACGTATGCCCAGCTCTTGGCTCCCTATCAATTGTAAACACTGCTTCAGGAGTACCACCTGTGTCCTGTGTGTTTGCCCTGACCAGCCCAATACTGTCCATCCTGAAACCTTTCCTGTCAGCATCCATGTCCTCACCAGAGTATGCTCTGCCCCAATGGGAGATAGGTCCGCTTAAAAAGGTTCATGCAGAAACTTACAGACAAATGTACCTACATTTCTAAGATAGTTTTTCATAATTAATGGGATTTGTTTAGCTGCCTGGGATGGTTACTTTTAGCTATTTGGTTAGGCTGTACTACACAGATAACTGTTCACACTGAATTCTGATGTTGACATGAAACTACTTTTCAGAGGAAATTCACTTGCTCAAGTCATTTTAGAAATTTCCCTTTTATTTTTATTTTTTAATTTATTTTTTATTTATTTTCAGCATCACAGTATTCATTATTTTTGCATCACACCCAGTGCTCCATGCAATCTGTGCCCTCTCTAATACCCACCACCTGGTTCCCCCAACCTCCCACCTCCCCGCCACTTCAAACCCCTCAGATTGTTTTTCAGAGTCCATAGTGTCTCATGGTTCACCTCCCCTTCCAATTTCCCCCAACTCCCTTCTCCTCTCTAACTCCCCATGTCCTCCATGCTATTTGTTATTCACAAATAAGTGAGACCATGTGATAATTGACTCTCTCTGCTTGACTTATTTCGCTCAGAAATTTCTCTTTTAAATCCCAATTTTATTTTTAAAAAGATTTTATTTATTTATTTATTTGTCAGAGAGCGAGAGAGAGAACACAAGCAGGCAGAGGCGGAGGGAGAAGCAGGCTCCCCACTGAGCAAGGAGCCCGATGCAGGACTCCATCCCAGGACATAGGATCATGACCTGAGCCAAAGGCAGTGGCTTAACCAACTGAGCTACCCAGGCATCCCTAAACCCCAATTTTATTTTTTTAAGATTTTATTTATTTATTTGACAGAGGGAGAGATCACAAGTAGGCAGAGAGTCAGGCAGAGTGAAGGGGAAACACCTCCCTGCTGAGCAGAGAGCTCAATGCAGGGCTTGAACCCAGGACCCTGAGACCATGACCTGAGCCGAAGGCAGAGGCTTAACCCACTGAGCCACCCAGGCGCCCCTAAATCCCAATTTTAAATATACATATATTAACACACATATACGGATGCAGAAGCGCGCACGTGCACACACACACACACACACACACACATATTCATAATGATATTCAACTCCTCTTGGTGACCCTTCTCTGGAGAATCCTGAGTAATATACCGGATCACTCCAAGACTTAAAGGGCATGCCTGAGATCGATAATACCACAGTGTGGGCTGGTCTCACCCCGTCGCATGGGTCCTAAGACACAGTGACCAGTGGCATTTCCCTCTCATCCTCTGCAGACTGTCGACCATTCGGCTCACTATTATGACACAGGGTTTGGTCATCTCACTTTTGAGACTTTACTTTAATTCCACAAAGGTGGACTGGCCTCCTGCCATGCATCAGGTCCTCTACTCTGTCCTGAGGACACCAGGAGGAGCTGTGTGTTTCCAACCCTCCAGGAAGGAGTTAAGAGTCTGGGGAGGGAAAGAAACATGGAAACAAAACTTCAGTGCACTAAGGCAATGAGCGTGGCTGGCTTTGCTAACTCACTGATGACAGAAGGTTACTAAGAATATCTCACCCTTAATTTTCCCCATCGGCTGACAGTACAGCCTCAAGAAAATCTATAGGGTAGGTATACTTTCATTTCCCTCATTGTGTTTCCGCCAGGCCTGCACAATGACAAACATCTTCCGATGTGTGTGTCATATCAGACACAAGGCCCAAAAAGAATTGATTTCACTGAGGTGTTTTGCAAAACAGTCGTGTGTTCTCTCTACGTTTCCATCCAGACAAAGGAATATGCCAGCTTCCCTCAATGTACAGGGGAGTTACATGCCTAGGAATCCAGATGATTTAAATCTCTGCAAGGAAAGGTTTGAATCCCGTGCTCAGCTTCCAAAGACCAGTAACCCCTCCAACCCTTTCATCGACCAAAACTGTGCTCTGACTCCCGCATATAAACCACTTCCATTTGATGAGGGTATGTTGCTGTGCACACCCGAGTTTATGGATCAGTCAGCCAGATGACACCCAGTTCATGATGGACAGCTCAGGTTGTGTGGTAGCTGGGTGGCCTATGGTCAAGTTTTCAGTCTCTATAAAGGCCCAATGGCAGGCCTAGAGCAGCTTCTCCAAAGAAGAGCAGTTATCAGAATGCTGCAGGGCCTTGATCCAAAAGCTCAAGGGCCTGCACTGTGATCGCCCTAGAGGAGCCTGCGTGCAAGGGCTTCAAACGGCATCCCTACCTGCCACTTCCACTTCAGATACCATTGGATCTGCAGGATCATGTGGCCCAAGTGGCAGAGCTGATTGTATGCAAGCCTGAATCAGCTGCAGAACCTTCTCCTGTTCTGGCCCCAACGGAACCTAGCAGCCTTTTGGGTCACTCGGTAAATGGGAAGGAGTAACATACCCAAGCAAGGAATAGGATGTCTGCAAAAGTCCACGATGCCTGCTAGGCATCGTCCTTCTGGCTCGCCTTAGGAGAACTCATTGTAGCAATTTCTTCTTCAGCTTGGAAGGGATGGCACGTTTCCTGCACACTACAAAGTTCCCAGAAGTAGAAAACCTCTGAAGTTTTGTCAGATTGAATTCACAGCCCCTGACACACAAATAGCTTATCCAAGATTCTGGAGTGACTGAGGACATCTCACTTACCAGGCCAAGTACCATCATATCATCGGCATAATGAACCAGTGTGCTATACTGGGGAAGAGAAAGGCAATCAAGTACCGGTGAACTAAATGATGACAGGAGGGCAGGCAATGATACAGCATGAGTTAAGCCTTTGAGGGTGTATCGTGAGTCTTGGCAGCTGGAAGCCCACTGTGTCTGGTGGGACTTATGGACAGAAGCGGAGACAAAGCCTTTTCCAGATCAATAGCTGCCAACCAGGGACCAGGCCATGTGTGAATCTGCTTGAGCAATGAAACCACATCTGGTACAACAGCTAAAATTGGGTTCAGTACCCGCCCAAGTTTACAGCAACACACTGTCATTCTTCAAGATCCATCTGTCTTCGGTGGAGGCCAAGTAGAAGACCAGTACCAGGATATGGGAAAAGTCACCAAACCTGCATTTTTCAGGTCCTTGATGGAGGCATTCATCTCTCTAATCCCCCCTGGGATGAAACACTACTTTAGTTTTACTCTATTCCTAGGGAGAACCAGATATAATGGCTTCCATTCAGCCTTTCCCACCATAATAGGTCTCACTCTACAGGTCAGGAAATCAATTACAAACCAAGAGCTGAGCATGCTTATTCCAATTGTGAATTCCAGACTGGGAAAATATACACAAGATGCGTTCAGGAGCTCACTGGGCCTGCTGTTTAATGGAACTGAGCCAGAACCCTCTAGGTCACCTGACCTCAGTGAGCCCCTGCTCTGCCTGGAGAACCACAGAAGCACTTTACTTCTCCTGGAGTCAAGTGGCACTTCAGAACCTGTGTCCGATAGTCCCTAAAAGTTGTGATTATTTCCTTTTTCCCAATGTATAGTCACGCTAGTAAAAAGTCTCTTTGGGAAGACTAGAAGAATGATTTAGAGTCTCGATTTTAAGGAGTGTATGTAGACCTTAAGAAACAAAAGAACCAGCTTTTTTTTAACCTGCAAGGTGACCTCAGTCAGGACAAAGCAGGGAACTTGCAGTTCTGGACAAGGAAGCCAGGGAACACCTAAGTAAGAGGTAGAGAACATAGGAGAGAGTCTTGCTTTTACAGGGGAGAAGAGGAAGCTGGGAGGCATTTCTCCAGCTTGCCATTGGCTGAGTATGGTGGTTTTCATGGAAGGGCTTGACACAGGGCTCCTGCTTCACATGAGAGACTCCATTTTGCTCTCTACATCAACATAAATTCAGTAATGCAGCAAGGCCTTGCCTAAGAACAGAAGAATCGCTAATAGCTTTCTTTTTCATTCTCGAAACTACTTGAAAAACCCCTTACCTCATCAATCAGTAATGTGAAAGGACATTTTTCCACTGCAACATTGAACTTTCGGTCTTAAAATTCTTGCCTTATGGGGCACCTGGGTGGCTCAGATGGTTAAGGGTCTGCCTTAAGGTCAGGTCATGATCTCCAGGTCAGGGATACAGCCTCAGGTCAGGCTCCCAGCACAGTGGGGAGTCGCTTCTCCCTCTCCCTCTGCCTCTCCCCCTGCTTGTACTCTTTTTCTCTTTCTCAAATAAATAACTTAAAGTGTTTACGAAGGATTTTCACTCGTGTCTTAAACCATTCTATCAAGATCCTCACCCAGTCTTAGTCACACCCTCCTCCAACATTGAAAGATCTGCTGCATACCTGACTTCCAACTCTGAAATATAAATACCTCTCCTGTCCTGCCACCTCCAAAAATCTGTTAAGGCTCTGTCTGGGCAGTGCTCTCCCTTTATGAGATTAAGCCAGCTTTGCTTAGAAGTGGCCTGGCTGTAATCTGGGAAGTACAGAATTTGAGGAGGATAGGCACTACTACTGCATGCCATGTGACCATGGACTGAGCCTAAATCTTACCAGGACCAATATGTGGATATTTCTGAAGCATACACGGACCAAATGAATACAGTTCCAGGGGGAGAAAAGAGCCACCAGTGCAGAGATGACAATGTGCTCTATTGCAAACAAAATCGTAAAGAGAACAGGTGTTAATGAATTTATCATACAGGGGTGAGCCAGTTCGTTCAACTGTGACACAACACCCAAAGCGAAGAAGGAAATGATTTATTGAAGCCTGTAGATTTCCGGCTCAGTGCTTTTTCTGAGACACCTGTCCACTCAGGGTAAGCTGGGGCTAGATACTCTGTCCCCAGAGTATCTAGATGCATAGGAGAGATTGGGTGGTTTGAAAAAGAGACTGCTCAACCCTCTTTCCTTCTCCTCAGTGGACCCCATGGTTACAAGTGTCTGCAGCAGCACAGGCAGGAAAAGCTCAACCCACCCTGCACGCCCCCGACTCTCTGCGCATGCTCATTGCTGTGAGCAAAGAGTGCCCATGCTCAATGCTGTGCGCAACTATTGCTGGGCATGCGCATTGCTGCCCATTTTTTGCGAGCAGAGCTGAGTTTGATGGAGGCAGTCGTGTTCTCTGTGCTGTGAGTATTCTCGCTACATGAATTTAACTGTTAAGTCCCCACGTCAGTCCTTCCAGGAGTTTATATGTGAACGAGGATGGAGAGGGAGCCAGTGGGCCTCGGGTAGGTGGGGACAGTAGAGCTGTGGCGTTCTAGGTGGAAGTGCCAAGGAGCTACAGCCCTTCTCCTCACAGACATTGTGGCTGCCGTTATGCTTTGCCTCGTGGTGCGGATAATCAAGCTAGGTTGGTGGGCTGAGGTGGGGAGGTGAAGGCGGGGCGAGGACTGGTGGCGGGTGTTAGTTGAGGTGTCTGAGTCTGCGAGCACCTGCAACTGTACGAAGAGCACAGAGGCCAGGATCCTCTGTGGGACCCTGGGCAGAGGGTAGACTAGGCGGTATAGAAAAGACCAGAAAGAGGAGAACCCTGGGGGCTTGTAACTGAGTCCCTGAGATTTGTAGTGCAGTGTGCAGTGTCAAGACAGCAGCTAGCCCTTTAGTCTGTTTTGACTAGATACCTGAACACTTGTAGTGCAGGGACAGCCATAGGCAGTATGCAAAGGATTGTTTCTTTCTCTGCATTCCAACAAAACATTATTAAAGGTAGTAAAATGAGACTTGTAAAGGGAAATGTGACCATAGCAATAGTGAGTCAGGTTTAAATGTCCAGTACTATTTTCTCAAATGCCTTTTGTACTGGGGAATCTAGCTGGGAGACGAAGCCTTGTGTTGTAGCCTGTGCCTAAGGTGATTTCAGGGCCAGCCTGAAGTAAATGATCTTGCAGCCCATGTGTTTGGTGTGAACATAGGGTGTACACTATACTGATACTAGGTTGGCTTTCAACATATTTTCAAAGTAAGAAACAATTAAACCCATGGCCTTGGAAGTAGTATACCTCTCCATTAGAGTACATTTAACAAATATAAATATCCACATTCAGTGTGAACTATGTGGCCAAGTCAGATCAAGATCCAAATCTAAACATAGAAAAGATGACCAAGGGTCTAAGCAGCATGTGGGTGTGAGTACTTACTTCCATATTGGATGATTAGGACTACCATACATTTATTGCTCTGGGCCTTTTGTTGAGCTACCAACAGAATACAGATACAGTGAGGAAAGCTTCTCTGCTGATAAAGGGAGGGAAACAGTGAACCAGGAGGATTCCAAATTTCTGGTGCCTGTGGAAATACAGTCTGTGTCTTCTTTGCTTATTAAGCACCGATTGTGCATATCCATCCCAGCAGAGTTTACAGTAGACTCCAAAGTGTTGGTGGCTACCTCTTGTTGCAGCAGCCGCTCTGTGGGTGAGTCACTTTTAGGAATAAGCACATAGAATCATGAAGTGGGAGTGTCTTTATGCTTATTCATTGTTTGATACCCAAATGTCTTATGTTTATTTATAGTTAGCATGTATTAACCACACAACTTTTTATTGGCCCACATACACACACACACCCCTAGGTGCAGTAATCCAGGGATGAGAAACCAAAACAAAAGGAGGCACCACCTGAGAGCTGAGATATGAAACTTGAGCCAGGGAAGGACGTGGAAGGAGCACCTGGGCTCAAGGTGAAGGGAAAGGGAAGGAGAACGACAGTGGGGGGGCAGGGGGGATGTATGTGTGCATTGTGCATTATGACAAACCATGACAAGAGGAAAGAAAACATGCGAAGAGAATCTCAGTCATTTCCTGAAGATGGGTTGAAAATGTGAAGAGTGTACAGTGTGCAACTTCATGTAGTCCTTCACCATAATGACTTTCCCCTTTTCCCTCAGGAATCAATCGGTGTGCCTGAAAATGCAGTCTTTTTACTAAGTTGGAGGTTAACTTCAATACTATACATCATCTCCCTAGTTCAATTTGTTCTTCTTAGCACGTTTTTGTGGGGCCTTTTCACTCATTTCATGGAAAGCACAAGCAGTTCTCAGCAGCACTGGCAGAGTGTCAAGTCAGCATACCCTACAACATGTGCAATAAGACCGATTTTCCTAGGGATGGGAGCCCCATTTTAGAGATGAGAAAACTAAGGCTCTGGGATTGTGGTTTGCCAAAGACTGCTTGACACATGGAGATGCAATTCATATTTCATAACAAGGTTTGTGTTCTGGGGGACCTGACTGGCTCAGCTGGTAGAGCATGTGACTCTTGATGTTGGGGTGGAGTGTTCAAGGCCCATACTGAGAGCAGAGGTTACTTAAAATAAAAATTTAAAGGGGCGCGTGGGTGGCTCAGTGGTTTAAGCCTCTGCCTTTGGCTAGGGTCAGAGTCCCGGGCTCCTGGGATCAAGACCTGCATTGGGCTCTCTGCTCAGCAGGGAGCCTGCTTCCTCTCTGTCTCTCTCTCTGCCTGCCTCTCTGCCTGCTTGTGATCTCTGTCTGTCAAATAAATAAATAAAATTTGAAAAAAATAATTTAAGGAGGTTTGTGTTCTTCCTACTGTCTGTGTTGCTGTACGAACAGGGGAGCGTGGTTCTCTAGAATGCTTACTACTCAAATGTGTCTGTACAGTAACGTAGCTTATTGCTGCACAGGAATCAATCCAGTTCAGTGGAGCAGGACAGGGGCTCCAGGAAAGAGCTCAATGAATGGTCGACACTGTCTGATTCATTATTTGATATGGTACGTTTTGTAAGAGCTGTGTAATTCAGGAAACTGGCTGTAGGGTCACTGTATTGGTATGACTTTTAAGCGGCTTTCAAAGGTGTGTAAAATGCTTTTAGGAATAGGAAAATCAAAAGTATCTTAAAATATCATGAAACAAGAAATGAATGTCTTCCAAATAGGGCATTTTCATCAAATACTTGTTGTGAATTAATGACACCTTCAGGCCATAGATTATTACAGGAATTTGCTGTTCAGAGGTTTCCACAGCACGACTGACAACAAAGTCCATTAATTTCTTTACACTCTCCTTTTTTCCCACTGTAAGACACAAGGTGGACTGTTAATCACTAATGTTTTGCTGTTACTTTTGGAACTCTGTTCTATACATGACTCCTTTATCCAAAGTTACACAGAGGGACTTCGTCCTGAACTCTAACTACTAAAATTTGACAGAATAACTTGCAGGTTGCCCTAGTAGGGAATGGGTGTCACCAGGATGGGATTTGTTAGAGGCCCACAAATAAACGCAGCTCATCCTTCAGAAAACTCCATTGTACATTTAAATAAAAAGTCTTACGCATGGTGTAGACTTGATTTCTCTGCTAGTTGATGCTCTCTGTTCTTAGAACACTATGGTATAAGAAAGGAAATGAAGTGCAGTGGGCTTGATCTTTGGAATGTCTCTTGAAATAAAGCGTATCATACTACAGGAAAATAAGGGTGTGAAATGCATTTTTCCATCACATTTTTTTAAATCACACTAACCTATAGGCTTTATTTATAGTTCATATTTAGTGCCTCAAAGGAATACCTTTGTGTTTTAAGGACCGGACCTGAAAGCTGATCTCCAGAAGCTGCCTTAGGCAAAGGCTGGGCATGTAACTGGATATCACCCTGATGTCAAGGTGAGAAATCTGCCCTTTTTAGAGTCCATTAAAAGGCTGGAAGCAGGTATGTTATCCATTGATGGTGAAAAGTATGAGGGTCTTTTCCTGAATATTATATATTTATTTATGTATATATAACCTTAATGATATATTAATAACCGAGTTTACATATGAAGATATTTTCCCAAGTAGTTCAAACCCGAACATCCTGATGGCCAGACTTATACACTGCTAGATAGAGAAACAAATTGGGTCAAAGCCTTATTAAATCAAGGCACAAGTTGGTCTGTTAATCCACTAATGTTTTACTGTTACTTTTGGTACTCTGTTCTATATATGACTCCATTATCCTAAGTTACATAGAAGGACTTTGTACTGAAAATCTAACTAGTAAAATTTGACAAAATAACTTGAAGGTTGCCCTAATAGGGAATGGGTGTCATCACTATCAGATTTCTTAGAGGTGCACAAATACATGCAGCTCATCCTTTAGAAAACTCCATTGTACTTTTAAATAAAATCTTATGCATGGTGTATACTTGATTTCTTAGCTACCTGATGCTCTCTATTCTTTTTTTCATTAACATATAATGTATTGTTTGTATACATATAATGTATTATACATATACATATATACATATACATGTATATATGTATACATATATACATATACATATAGTATACATATAATGTATATACATTATATATAATGTATTTTCACCACTGGGTGTGGTGAAAAAATAATGAATACTGTTTTTCTGAAAATAAATAAATTGGAAAAAAAGAAAACATATAAAGAAATTAAAAAAAACTAAACAAAAAAACTAAAAAAAAAATTTATTTTCAACATAACAGTATTCATTTTTTTTGTACCACACCCAGTGCTCCATGCAAGCCGTGCCCTCTATAATACCCGCCACCTGGTACCCCAAACTCCCACCCCCCCCCGCCACTTCAAACCCCTCAGAATGTTTTTCAGAGTCCATAGTCTCTCATGGTTCACCTCCCCTTCCAATTTCTCCCAACTCCCTTCTCTCTAACTCTCCATGTCTTCCATGCTATTTGTTATGCTCCACAAATATGTGAAACCATATGATAATTGAATCTCTCTTCTTGACTTATTTCACTCAGCATAATCTCTTCCAGTCCCGTCCATGTTGCTACAAAAGTAGGGTATTCATCCTTTCTGATGGAGGCATAATACTCCATAGTGTATATGGACCACATTTTCCTTATCCATTCGTCCGTTGAAGGGCATCTTGGTTCTTTCCACAGTTTGGTGACTGCAGCCATTGATGCTATAAACATTGGGATACAGATGGCCCTTCTTTTCACTACACCTGTATCTTTGGGGTAAATACCCAGGAGTGCAATGGCAGGGTCATAGGGAAGCTCTATTTTTAATTTCTTGAGGAATCTCCACACTGTTCTCCAAAGAGGCTGCGCCAACTTGCATTCCCACCAACAGTGGAAGAGGGTTCCCCTTTCTTCACATCCTCTCCAACACATGTTGTTTCCTGTTTTGTTAATTTTGGCTATTCTAACTGGTGTAAAGTGGTATCTCAATGTAGTTTTAATTTGAATCTCCCTGATGGCTAGTGATGATGAACATTTTTTCATGTGTCTGAGAGCCATTTGTATGTCCTCATTGGAGAAGTGTCTGTTCATATCTTCTGCCCATTTTGTTGATATGATTGTCTGTTTTGTGTGTGTTGAGTTTGAGGAGTTCTTTATAGATCCTGGATATTAACCTTTTGTCTGTACTGTCGTTTGCAAATATCTTCTCCCATTCCGTGGGTTGCCTCTTTGTTTTGTTGACTGTTTCCTTTGCTGTGCAGAAGCTTTTGATTTTGATGAAGTCCCAGCAGTTTATTTTTGCTTTTGTTTCCTTTGCCTTTGGAGACATATCTTGAAAGAAGTTGCTGTGGCTGATATCAAAGAGATTACTGCCTATGTGCTCCTCTAAGATTCTGATGGATTCCTGTCTCATATTGAGGTATTTTATCCATTTTGAGTTTATCTTTGTGTATGGTGTAAGAGAATGGTCAAGTTTCATTCTTCTACATATAGCTGCCCAGTTTTCCCAGCACCATTATTGAAGAGACTGTCTTTTTTCCACTGTATCATGTGGTTTTTGATGCAAGTGTAAATGGGATTGATTCCTTAATTTCTATTTCTATTGCTTCATGATTGGTGTATAGAAATGAAAAACATTTCTGTACCTTGACGTTATATCCTTTGACTTTACTGAATGCACATAACAGTTTCAGCAATATTTTGGTGGATTCGTTTGGGTTTTCTATAAAGAGTATCATGCCATCTGTGAACAGTGAACGTTGGACTCTTTCCTTGCCTATGTGGATGCCCTTGTTTCTTTTTGTTATCTGATTGCAGTGGCTAGGACTTCCAGTATTTTTTTTACTTAAATGCAATTAATGAACATAGAGTGTATCATGGTGATCAGAGATAGAATTTAGTGATTCATCAGTTTCAGTGCTCTTTACATCAAGAGTCCTCCTTAATGCCCCTCACGTAGATACATTACACCTACATATCCCCGCCTACAACCCACAGTTTCTTTGCTATGGTTAAGGGTCTTTTGTGGTGTTTCTCCCTCAGTGATTTCATTTCATTTTATTTGTTCTTCCCTTCCCCTATAATCCTGTTTTCTTTCTGTACACGGTGAAAGAAAATAGTCAGTTTCATTCCTTTGCATGCTGCTGTCCAGGCTTCCAAACATCATTTGATGAAGACACTATGTTTTTCCTATTGGTTATTCTTTTTCTTTTCTAATATTTTGTTTATTTATTTCACAGACAGAGATCACAAGTAGGCAGAGAGGCAGGCAGAGAGAGAGGAGGAAGCAGGCTCCCCATAGAGCAGAGAGCCCGATGCGGGACTCGATCCCAGGACCCTGGGATCATCACCTGAGCCGAAGGTAGAGGCTTTAACCCACTGAGCCACCCAGGCACCCCTGGTTATTCTTTTTTAAAAAAGATGTTATTTAGGGGCAAATGGGTGGCTCAGTTTGTTAAATGTCTGCCTTGGGCTTTGTTCATGGTCCCAGGGTTCTGGGATCCAGACCAGCATTACACTTTCTGCTCAGCAGGGAGCCTCCTTCTCCCTTTCCCTCAACCTCTGCCTGCCACTCTGCCTACTTGTGATATCTATCTCTCTCTCATAATAAATAAATAAATAGAATTTTAAAATTTTAAAAAAGATTTCATTTCTTTATTCTAGAGAGACAGAGAGCTTGCCCAAGTTGAGTGATGGGCAGAAGGAGAGGCAGAAGACCTGAAGCAGACTCTATGCTGAGTGCAGAGCCTGTTACTTTGCTTGATCTCAAGACCCTGAGGTCATAACCTGAGCCATAATTATGAGTCAGACACTTAACCAACTCAGCCACTGGAGCACCCACCATTGGATACTCTTCGTAACAGCTTCTTGAGGTAGAGGTTGAAATCATTCCTATCAACCCATTCTTCTCTTATTTATGCAGTTTTTTCCCAATTTATTTATTTTCAGAAAAACAGTATTCATTATTTTTTCACCACACCCAGTGCTCCATGCAAGCCGTGCCCTCTATAATATCCACCACCTGGTACCCCAACCTCCCACCCCCCCCCGCCACTTCAAACCCCTCAGATTGTTTTTCAGAGTCCATAGTCTCTCATGGTTCACCTCCCCTTCCAATTTACCCAAATTCCCTACTCCTCTCTAACACCCCTTGTCCTCCATGCTATTTGTTATGCTCCACAAATAAGTGAAACCATATGATAATTGACTCTCTCTGCTTGACTTATTTCACTCAGCATAATCTCTTCCAGTCCCGTCCATGTTGCTACAAAATTTGGGTATTCATCCTTTCTGATGGAGGCATAATACTCCATAGTGTATATGGACCACATCTTCCTTATCCATTCATCCGTTGAAGGGCATCTTGGTTCTTTCCATAGTTTGGTGACTGTGGCCATTGCTGCTATAAACATTGGGGTACAGATGGCCCTTCTTTTCACGACATCTGTGTCTTTGGGGTAAATACCCAGGAGTGCAATGGCAGGGTCATAGGGAAGCTCTATTTTTAATTTCTTGAGGAATCTCCACACTGTTCTCCAAAGAGGCTGCGCCAACTTGCATTCCCACCAACAGTGTAAGAGGGTTCCCCTTTCTCCACATCCTATCCTACACATGTTGTTTCCTGTTTTGTTAATTTTGGCCATTCTAACTGGTGTAAGGTGATATCTCAATGTGGTTTTAATTTGAATCTCCCTGAGGGCTAATGATGATGAGCATTTTTTCATGTGTCTGATAGCCATTTGTATGTCTTGATTGGAGAAGTGTCTGTTCATATCTTCTGCCCATTTTTTGATGTGTTTGTCTGTTTCGTGTGGGTTGAGTTTGAGGAGTTCATTATAGATCCTGGATATCAACCTTTTGTCTGTACTGTCATTTGCAAATATCTTCTCCCATTCCGTGGGTTGCCTCTTTATTTTTTTGACTGTTTCCTTTGCTGTGCAGAAGCTTTTGATTTTGATGAAGTCCCAGAAGTTTATTTTCGCTTTTGTTTCCTTTGCCTTTGGAGACGTATCTTGAAAGAAGTTGCTGTGGCTGATATCAAAGAGATTTCTGCCTATGTTCTCCTCTAAGATTCTTTTGGATTCCTGTCTCACGTTGAGGTCTTTTATCCATTTTGAGTTGATCTTTGTGTACGGTGTAAGAGAATGGTCGAGTTTCATGCTTCTACATATAGCTGTCCAGTTTTCCCAGCACCATTTATTGAAGAGACTGTCTTTTTTCCACTGTCTATTTTTTCCTCTTTTGTCAAAGATTAATTGACCATAGAGTTGAGGGTCCATATCAGGGCTCTGTACTCTGTTCCACTGGTCTATGTGTCTGTTTTTATGCCAGTACCATGCTGTCTTGGTGATCACAGCTTTGTCATAAAGCTTGAAATCAGGTAAGGTGATGCTGCCAGCTTTATTTTTGTTTTTCAACATTTCCTTAGCGATTCGGGGTCTCTTCTGATTCCATACAAATTTTTTTCCAATTTATTTATTTTCAGAAAAACAGTATTCATTATTTTTTCACCACACCCAGTGCTCCATGCAAGCTGTGCCCTCTATAATACCCACCACCTGGTACCCCAACCTCCCACCCCCCCCCCCCGCCACTTCAAACCCCACAGATTGTTTTTCAGAGTCCATAGTCTCTCATGGTTCATCTCCCCTTCTAATTTACCCAAAAGCACATACCCTCCCCAATGTCCATAACCCTACCCCCCTTCTCCCAACCCCCCTCTCCCCAGCAACCCACAGTTTGTTTCGTGAGATTAAGAGTCACTTATGGTTTGTCTCCCTCCCTATCCCATCTTGTTTCATGGATTCTTAAGTGGGTAGGAGAAGAATCCATGATTCCATACAAATTTTAGGATTATTTGCTCCAGCTCTTTGAAGAATGCCGGTGGAATTTTGATCGGAATGGCATTAAAAGTATAGATTGCTCTAGGCAGTATAGACATTTTAACAATGTTTATTCTTCCGATCCAAGAGCATGGAATGGTCTTCCATCTATTTGTGTCTTCTTCAATTTCTTTCATGAGTGTTCTATAGTTCCTCAAGTACAGATCCTTTACCTCTTTAGGTTTATTCCACGGTATCTTATGGTTCTTGGTGCTATAGTAAATGGAATCGATTCTCTAATTTCCCTTTCTGTATTTTCATTGTTAGTGTATAAGAAAGCCACCGATTTCTGCACATTGACTTTGTATCCTGCCACGTTGCTGAATTGCTGTATGAGTTCTAGTAGTTTGGGGGTGGAGTCTTTTGGGTTTTCCATATAAAGAATCATGTCATCTGCGGAGAGAGAGTTTGACTTCTTCATTACCAATTTGGATACCTTTTATTTCTCTCTGTTGTCTGATTGCTGTTGCTAGGACTTCTAATACTATGTTGAACAAGAGTGGTGAAAGTGGGCACCCTTGTCTTGTTCTTGATCTCAATGGGAAGGCTGCAAGCTTTTTCCCATTGAGGATGATATTTGCTGTGGGTCTTTCATAGATAGATTTGATGAGGTTCAGGAATGTTCCCTCTATCCCTATACTTTGAAATGTTTTAATCAGGAAAGGATGCTGGATTTTGTCAGATGCTTTTTCTTCATCAATTGAGAGGACCATGTGGTTCTTCTCTCTTCTCATATTAATTTGTTGTATCACATTGATTGATTTTCGAATGTTGAACCATCCTTGTAGCCCAGGGATGAATCCCACCTGATCATGGTGGATAATCTTTTTAATGTGCTGTTGGATCCTGTTGGCTAAGATCTTGTTGAGAATCTTAGCATCCATATTCATCAGTGATATTGGTCTGAAATTCTTCTTTTTGGTAGGGTCCTTGCCTGGTTTGGGGATCAGGGTAATGCTGGCTTCATAGAAAGAGTCTGGAAGTTTTCCTTCTGCTTCAATTTTTTGAAACAGCTTCAGGAGAATAGGTGTTATTTCTTCTTGGAAGGTTTGGTAGAATTCCCCAGGGAATCCGTCAGGTCCTGGGCTCTTGTTTTTGGGGAGGTTTTTGATCACTGATTTAATCTCGTTATTAGATATCGGTCTATTCAGGTTGTCGATTTCTTCCTGGTTCAAATTTGGTAGTTTATATTTTTCCAGGAATGCATCTATTTCATCTAGGTTGCTAAGCTTATTGGCTTATAACTGTTTGTAATAACTTCTGATGATTGTTTCTACTTCCTTGGTGTTAGTTGTGATCTCTCCCTTTTCATTCATAATTTTATGAATTTGGGCTTTCTCTCTTTTCTTTTGGATTAGTGTAGCCAGTGGCTTATCGATCTTATTGATTCTTTCAAAAAACCAGCTTCTAGTTTCATTGATACGTTCTTCTGTATCTCTGGTTTCTCCCTCATTGATCTCAGCTCTAATCTTGATGATTTCCCTTCTTATGTGTGGAGTTGGTTTGATTTGTTGTTGATCCTCCAGTTCTTTTTTTTTTTTTTCCCAATTTATTTATTTTCAGAAAAACAGTATTCATTATTTTTTCACCACACCCAGTGCTCCATGCAAGCTGTGCCCTCTATAATACCCACCACCTGGTACCCCAACCTCCCACCCCCCCGCCACTTCAAACCCCTCAGACTGTTTTTCAGAGTCCATAGTCTCTCATGGTTCACCTCCCCTTCCAATTTACCCAAATTCCCTACTACTCTCTAACGCCCCTTGTCCTCCATGCTATTGGTTATGCTCCACAAATGAGTGAAACCATATGATAATTGACTCTCTCTGCTTGACTGATTTCACTCAGCATAATCTCTTCCAGTCCCGTCCATGTTGCTACAAAAGTTGGATATTCGTCCTTTCTGATGGAGGCATAATACTCCATAGTGTATATGGACCACATCTTCCTTATCCATTCATCCGTTGAAGGGCATCTTGGTTCTTTCCATAGTTTGGCGACTGTGGCCATTGCTGCTATAAACATTGGGGTACAGATGGCCCTTCTTTTCACGACATCTGTATCTTTGGGGTAAATACCCAGGAGTGCAATTGCAGGGTCGTAGGGAAGCTCTATTTTTAATTTCTTGAGGAATCTCCACACTGTTCTCCAAAGAGGCTGCACCAACTTGCATTCCCACCAACAGTGTAAGAGGATTCCCCTTTCTCCACATCCTCTCCAACACATGTTGTTTCCTGTTTTGTTAATTTTGGCCATTCTAACTGGTGTAAGGTGATATCTCAATGTGGTTTTAATTTGAATCTCCCTGAGGGCTAATGATGATGAGCATTTTTTCATGTGTCTGATAGCCATTTGTATTTCTTGATTGGAGAAGTGTCTGTTCATATCTTCTGCCCATTTTTTGATGTGTTTGTCTGTTTCGTGTGGGTTGAGTTTGAGGAGTTCATTATAGATCCTGGATATCAACCTTTTGTCTGTACTGTCATTTGCAAATATCTTCTCCCATTCCGTGGGTTGCCTCTTTGTTTTTTTGACTGTTTCCTTTGCTGTGCAGAAGCTTTTGATTTTGATGAAGTCCCAGAAGTCTATTTTCGCTTTTGTTTCCTTTGCCTTTGGAGACGTATCTTGAAAGAAGTTGCTGTGGCTGATATCGAAGAGATTACTGCCTATGTTCTCCTCTAAGATTCTGATAGATTCCTGTCTCACGTTGAGGTCTTTTATCCATTTTGAGTTGATCTTTGTGTACGGTGTAAGAGAATGATCGAGTTTCATTCTTCTACATATAGCTGTCCAGTTTTCCCAGCACCATTTATTGAAGAGACTGTCTTTTTTCCACTGTATATTTTTTCCTGTTTTGTCGAAGATTAATTGACCATAGAGTTGAGGGTCCATATCAGGGCTCTCTACTCTGTTCCACTGGTCTATGTGTCTGTTTTTATGCCAGTACCATGCTGTCTTGGTGATCACAGCTTTGTAATAAAGCTTGAAATCAGGTAAGGTGATGCCGCCAGCTTTATTTTTGTTTTTCAACGTTTCCTTAGCGATTCGGGGTCTCTTCTGATTCCATACAAATTTTTGGATTATTTGCTCCAGCTCTTTGAAGAATGCCGGTGGAATTTTGATCGGAATGGCATTAAAAGTATAGATTGCTCTAGGCAGTATAGACATTTTAACGATGTTTATTCTTCCGATCCAAGAGCATGGAATGGTCTTCCATCTTTTTGTGTCTTCTTCAATTTCTTTCATGAGTGTTCTATAGTTCCTCAAGTATAGATCCTTTACCTCTTTAGTTAGGTTTATTCCCAGGTATCTTATGGTTCTTGGTGCTATAGTAAATGGAATCGATTCTCTAATTTCCCTTTCTGTATTTTCCTTGTTAGTGTATAAGAAAGCCACTGATTTCTGCACATTGACTTTGTATCCTGCCACGCTGCTGAATTGCTGTATGAGTTCTAGTAGTTTGGGGGTGGAGTCTTTTGGGTTTTCCATATAAAGAATCATGTCATCTGCGAAGAGAGAGAGTTTGACTTCTTCATTACCAATTTGGATACCTTTTATTTCTCTCTGTTGTCTGATTGCTGTTGCTAGGACTTCTAATACTATGTTGAACAAGAGTGGTGAAAGTGGGCATCCTTGTCTTGTTCTTGATCTCAATGGGAAGGCTGCAAGCTTTTTCCCATTGAGGATGATATTTGCTGTGGGTCTTTCATAGATAGATTTGATGAGGTTCAGGAATGTTCCCTCTATCCCTATACTTTGAAGCGTTTTAATCAGGAACGGATGTTGGATTTTGTCAAATGCTTTTTCTTCATCAATTGAGAGGACCATGTGGTTCTTCTCTCTTCTCCTATTAATTTGTTGTATCACATTGATTGATTTACGAATGTTGAACCATCCTTGTAGCCCAGGGATGAATCCCACCTGATCATGGTGGATAATCTTTTTAATGTGTTGTTGGATCCTGTTGGCTAGGATCTTGTTGAGAATCTTAGCATCCATATTCATCAGTGATATTGGTCTGAAATTCTCCTTTTTGGTATGGTCCTTGCCTGGTTTGGGGATCAGGGTAATGCTGGCTTCATAGAAAGAGTCTGGAAGTTTTCCTTCTGCTTCAATTTTTTGAAACAGCTTCAGGAGAATAGGTGTTATTTCTTCTTGGAAGGTTTGGTAGAATTCCCCAGGGAATCCGTCAGGTCCTGGGCTCTTGTTTTTTGGGAGATTTTTGATCACTGCTTCAATCTCGTTATTAGATATCGGTCTATTCAGGTTGTCGATTTCTTCCTGGTTCAATTTTGGTAGTTTATATTTTTCCAGGAATGCATCCATTTCATCAAGGTTGCTAAGCTTATTGGCATATAACTGTTCGTAGTAACTTCTGATGATTGTTTCTACTTCCTTGGTGTTAGTTGTGATCTCTCCCCTTTCATTCATAATTTTATGAATTTGGGATTTCTCTCTTTTCTTTTGGATTAGTGTAGCCAGTGGCTTATCAATCTTATTGATTCTTTCAAAAAACCAGCTTCTAGTTTCATTGATACGTTCTACTGTATCTCTGGTTTCTCCCTCATTGATCTCAGCTCTAATCTTGATGATTTCCCTTCTTATGTGTGGAGTTGGTTTGATTTGTTGTTGATCCTCCAGTTCTTTAAGGTGTAGAGACAGCTGGTGTGTTCTGGATTTTTCAATTTTTTTGAGCAAGGCTTGGATGGCTATATATTTTCCCCTTAGGACCGCCTTTGCTGTATCCCATAGGTTTTGGACCGAAGTGTCTTCATTCTCATTGGTTTCCATGAATTGTTTCAGTTCTTCTTTGATCTCCTGGTTGATCCAAGCATTCTTAAGCAAGGTGGTCTTTAGCTTCCAGGTGTTTGAGTTCCTTCGGAACTTTTCCTTGTGATTGAGCTCCAGTTTCAAAGCATTGTGATCTGAGAATATGCAGGGAATAATCTCAGTCTTTTGGTATCGGCTGAGTCCTGATTTGTGACCCAGTATGTGGTCTATTCTGGAGAAGGTTCCGTGTGCACTTGAGAAGAATGAGTATTCTGCTGTTTTAGGGTGGAATGTTCTGTATATATCTATGAGGTCCATCTGGTCCAATGTGTCGTTCAATGCTCTTGTTTCTTTATTGATTTTCTGCTTCGACGATCTGTCTAATTCTGAAAGAGGCGTGTTAAGATCACCTACGATTAGTGTATTCATATCAATATGACTCTTTATCTTGATTAACAGTTTTCTTAAGTAATTGGCTGCTCCCATATTGGGAGCATAGATATTTACAATTGTTAGATCATCTTGGTGGATAGTCCCTTTAAGGATTATGTAGTGTCCTTCTGTATCTCTGACTACAGTCTTTAGTTTGAAGTCTAATTTATCTGATATGAGAATCGCTACCCCAGCCTTCTTTTGAGTCCCATTGGCATGAAAGATGCTTCTCCACCCCTTCACTTTCAGTCTGGGTGTATCTGTAGGTTAAAAATGGGTCTCTTGTAGACAGCATATGGATGGGTCCTGTCGTTTTATCCAATCTGCAACCCTGTGCCGTTTTATGGGTGCATTTAGGCCATTCACATTGAGAGTGATTATTGATAGATACGTTTTTATTGACATCGAGTTACCTTTGAAGTCTTTCTTTCTGTAGACTGTCTCTATATTTCTGTTCAATGCTATTCTTGGGATTTTTCCTCTTTTATAGACCCCCCCCTTAATATTTCCTGCAGTGTAGGCTTGGTGGTTGCATAGTCTTTTAAGCCTTGCCGGTCTTGGAAACTCTTTATCTCTCCATCCATTTTGAATGTCAGTCTTGCTGGATACAGTATTCTTGGCTGCATGTTCTTCTCATTTAGTGCCCTGAATATATCTTGCCAGCCTCTTCTGGCTTGCCAGGTCTCTGTGGACAGGTCTGACGTTATTCTGATGGGCTTCCCTCTGTAAGTAAGGAGCCTCTTTGCCCTGGCGGCTTTCAAGAGATTATACCTACAATTATAATTCCTCAATTTGACTATCAGGTGTCGTGGTGTTTTTTTGGAGTGTATCATCTTGGGTGGAGACCGTTCAGCCTCTAGTACATGAATGCTGGGTTCATTTGCGAGATTCGGAAAGTTTTCTTGAAGGACTTGTTCCACGATATCTTCTAGACTTCTTTCTTTCTCCTCCCCTTCAGGGATTCCAATAATTCTGACGTTGGAACGCTTCATGGCATCATTTATTTCCCTGATTCTGCTTTCGTGGGATCTAAGCTTTTTGTTCCAGGCTTCCTTCTGATCCTTTCTCTCTGTTTGTCTTCGAGATCACTAATTCTATCTTCTGTCTCAGTTACCCTAGCTTTGAGAGTGTTTAGATTAGATTGGAACTCATTGAGAACATTGTGGACCTCCTCCCTGGTAGCTTTAAGCTCCGCCCTAACATTGTGACCATCCTGTCTGGTTGCTTTCAGTTCGGCCCTAATCAATTCTGTTTGGTCATCCATGGCTTTCTCCAACCTAGCTATTGCCTGGATAATTGTTAGCCTGAATTCTCTTTCTGACATATTGTCTATGTTGATAGCTATTAGCTCTGTTGCAGAAGGTCCATTCTCTTTATTTTTCTTCTGTTGGGCATTCCTCCTCCTAGTCATTTTGGTGGGAGAAGACTGAACAGATGTAGCTGGATGTATCAACTCTGGTGCAGTCAAGGTGCACCCTGGAACACTTCTGAGCAATCAGGATTCCCCACCTAAACGAGAGACAAAAGAAAAGAAAAAGAAAAAGAAAAAAAGGAAAAGAAGAAAAACAAAAACAAAAAAGAAAAAGGAGAGAGAGAGAGACAGGAAAGAAAGGGAAGATGAAAGAGAAGGTTCAGCCCAGATGGGCCCCAAGGTAAGATTTATGAAGTAGACAAACAAAAAGAGATAAAAAGACTGATACAAATATATGGCAAGAGAAAGAAAAAATATATATATATATGCAAATAAAGAAAGAACCTCATCAAAAAGAACCACAAGTGTAATATTTATATGCTATCAGTACAAACACAAAAAACACAGAAACACTGGTGGAAGAAGATGGGAGAGTTCTTATAAATTCTTAGTGTGTGCGAGGAAGGTTGTTTTGATTCTTCCTGGATGTATCTTGATATCTTTGTTAAAGGACTCAACTTTCCTAAGATAAAGGGGATTAAAAATTGGTTTACCTATAGGGGTAGTATTGATTGGGGAAAGGGGATTACTTTGAAGTTAACTCTATATGAATATTAGAGGATAAAAATAAAAAGGAATATACTAGACTAAACTAAACTAAAATTTTTAAAAAAAAGGAATTCAAAAAATAAAAATGCAAAAGAAAAACATAGGTGTATGTATCAAAAAGTTCAGGTTAGAAAGGTATTATGGAATTTGATGTACTGTACAGCTCGCTGTGATGGTAAATAGGTTAAAAAAATTACCTATGTGTAAAAAAAAAAAATATGAACCGGAATAGTGGAAATGAGTGAACAATACAAGTTTTCCTATGAAGTAGTGGTGGTTCTCTTGTCCTTTTTTTTTTCTTTCTTGGTTTTTTTTCTGGGGGAGGGGCCTGCCACGTGGGTTGTCAGTCAATGATGTTTCCTGAGTTGAGTCCCCCCACCCCCCTCAAGGGGGTGGGCTCTGGGGAAACTGGTTTTTTTCAGGCTTTTGTTCTCTGGCGGTTTTTTTGCTCGTTCACTTTTTTCCCTCTCACCTTGACCGCCTTTGATGGTTTTTATAGTATTAGAAGAAATCAAACCGCACCCTGATCTCCGTCTCAGAGAGAAGCCTCAGTCTGGGTGCAGAAGCTGAATAAATTCTCCCTTGGCTGCTGGCGGCGCAGGTTCCAAGTTGCAGACCCTGGGGGCGCAGGATCTTTTGCTTGTCCCCAAAGCCAAGGCAGTGGCGGCTGTCTGGGAGCTCCCGACCGCCAGAGAGGTTCCAAGCAGCGATCGCACACTGAGGTTTTGCCGCCGGCCCGGGCTGGGAGTGCCCGGCTTGCGTGCACCTCTTTTCAGAGGCGGCTATGGGTCGGGCGCGCGTCTGGGGCACTGAGAACGGGGCGCGGGTCAGTGAGCCCCAGCCTGGGCTTTTGCGTGCCTCTGTCTGGGGAAGAGTTTCGCGCGCGTGTGCCTGCGGCTTAGGCTTTGAAACAATGGCGCGGGTCAAGGAGCGCCGGCCAGGGCTCAGTAATTCAGGGGAGCGTGAGGGACGTGCGCGCGTATCTCGAGCTTTGTGGTAGGGCTAGCGCGCGTTCCGCAGACCAGCGCGGCTCCCATCCCCTCACAGGAGCCGGAACCCACGTGCTCTGGGGCGCGCTGGCGGCTTAGGGACCAGGAGCTGGTTTCTCCGCCGCACTCTCTCTGCCTCTGCGCTGGGGAGGTGGTCTGGGACCGGGGACTTAAGCCCCTCTCCCTAGCCACCCCGATTCCCACAATTTCCCCCCGCGATCCTTTGCTCTTTTGGAGTGCTTTCAACCAGTCTCCGAGTTACTGCTGGTCCCCAGACGCAGGGCGCTCTCGCTCGGATTGCGGTATTACTTTCCCACGGGTCGCCACTGGTGGCTCCCTCCCCCTTTGGTTTATCTTCTGATATCAGTCCGCCCTTCCCATTCCACTTTACCTGCTCACTGGCGTCTTCTGCCCCTGTAGAGATCCAGATGTGTATAATTCTGATCTCAGGCTGATTTCATGGGTGATCGGAGTTCTTTGGTAGGTAATCAGCTCACTTTGGGGTACCAGCTGAAAAGACGCCTCTTCCTACTACCCCGCCATCTTGTCCCCCATGCAGTTTTGACTATAGTTTTTTCTCAAGCGTGTCTTCATCTCCACCCCATACAAGTTATGGGCCACATTCATTAACATTGGATTAAAAATATTTTCTATTTTGTGTATGATTCCCTTGAGTCATAAGGGAGTTACCAGAGTGTTCCTTGGTCAGAGGTTTTGCTGTTCTTTTTAATACTGAATTCTACATTAACTTTCCTCTTGTCAGATAACCTATTCCTATATGCTTTGAAACCCGTTAAGCCTTGTTTAAGTGAGTAATTTTTTTCTTAACTGTCAGTTGACATTACGCGTATACATCAAACAAAATGTGTATTCTGTCGTCATTGTGTTTCAGGCCATGGTGTTGCTTCCCTATTCCAGGAACTTCCTGTGTGTAATCTAAACCTCACAGCGCATCTCCTCCCCATAAGAGGAGGGCAAGGATAAAAGCAAGAAAGAGGTGGACCACCTCAGATTGGTGGGTGGCAGTTTAAGAAGCAAAGAAATTTATTTCCGAGTCTTGTGTAGGGTGTCCAAAAGACTAGTAGATATCCACACCTGCCCATCAAATCTGAGATGTTTAGACAGAGGATTTCAGTGGGTTCAGAGCATCCAAATAGTCTTTTCACCACATTTCTATTTCAAGGCTGTATCCTTAAGGTGTCTTCTAAGAACAGGAAATAACAGCAGTATGCACATTTCAAGAACAGGGCCCTAGAAGGGGGTACCTAGGTGGCTCAGTCAGTTAAGCACCTGATTCTTGATCTCAGCTCAGGTCTTGATCTCAGTGTCATGAGTTCAAGACCCATGTCGGGCTCCACATTGGGCGTGGAGCCAACCTCAAAAAACCAAAGCTAAACGGGACCGGGTGGATGCATATATTTATGCATTTATGTGTTTTTTTCACACACTTATAATTTATACTCTGACCCATTTAAAACCGGTTTTATATGTGGTATAAAAATCAACAGAGCCACATAGGGGAAGTGAGGGACAAGTAAACTAAGACAATATCAGAGAGGGAGACAAACCATAAAAGACACTTAACTATAGGAAACACAGGAAGAATTGCTGGAGGGGATGTGGGAGGTGTCATGGGGTATGTGGAGATGGGCATTAAGGAGGCACTTGATGTAATGAGCACTGAGGTTTATATGCAACTGATGAATCACTGAACTCTATCTGAAGGTAATAATACACTATGTGTGAATTACTTGAATTTAAACAAATAGTACTTAGATCCAACCGCATTGTAACATGGAGTACAATACTTGTTGCCATCTTATCTTTTGATTCATACTTCTTACAGCTCTTTTTCTCTTTATAGAAACATTCCAATATTTTTTGTGTTTCCACTTTTCTCTGTGAGGTTGTTAAGTTTGTACTTCCTCTGACTATCACACACCTTACAATATGCGTGCCTGGGTTGTTACAGTCTTAAGAATTACTAACAACAAGGGGTGCCTGGGTGGCTCAGTGGATTAAGCCTCTGCCTTTGGCTCAGGTCGTGATCTCAGGGTCCTGGGACCAAGCCCCACACTGGGCTTTCTGCTTAGCAGGGAGCCTGCTTCCCCCGCCCCCATCTGCCTCTCTGCCTACTTGTGATCTCTCTCTCTCTGTCAAATAAATAAATAAAATCTTTCAATTAGCCATAATCGCGCCTCGGATAAACCTCATTGGCTACGATACTGCCAAATTACTAACAGTGAATGCAAAGGATTAATTTTACAACTTCCCTTATAATGCTTGATTTGTGGAATACTTAAACACATTTCTCCCCTTGAGCTTCCACCCTATGTTTACATTGTTATTTTACTATACTTGAAACTCTATAAAATATTATTTTTGTTTCTACAGTGTTTATGCCATCAATATTCTTTTTTTAAAAGATTTTATTTATTTCTTTGACAGACAGAGGTCACAAATAGGCAGAGAGGCAGGCAGAGAGAGAAAGGGGTGGGAAGCAGGCTTCCCACCGAGCAGAGATTCCAACACGGGGCTCAATCCCAGGACTCAGGGATCATGATCTGAGCCAAAGGCAGAGGCTTTAACCCACTGAGCCACCCAGGAACCTCTGTAGTCAATATTATTTTATATTTTCTCACATAATGACCTTTCTTCTCTCGTCCTTATTTCCTATAATATTGTTTCACTTTGGGGTTCTATTTTTTCTGCCTAAAGAACCTTTAATATTTTTTCTCTTCTTTTGCGTCCACTGGTGAAGAATTTCATCTGTGTGTGTGTGTGAGAGAGAGAGAGAACACTTTTAGTTCATCTTTATGAAGAATATTTCTACTTTTTATAGAATCCAGTATTGACACCTGTTTTCTTGGACTATGAAAGATACCATTTCATTTTCTCCTAGATTTTATTATTCTATCATATCGCTCAACTTTAAAAGTAAAGTATATTTTTTTCCTGCTTACTTTTATGAATTTCTATTTGGTTATCATCACTCTTTCAATTTGATGCTATGCAGTGACTATCTTTGTCATTATTTTTGGAGGGTCTACAGAGCTTGTGATATGTATGGATGCCTTTCATCAGTTGTAAACAATCTGGGCTATTGTTTGTTCAAACGGCTTCTGCACTCTTTTTTTTTCTCTCATTTCATGTCTTCACTTAAACCTATGTTAGATCTCTACCCTTATCTTTATTTCTCTCTAACTTCAAGTTGAAATATTCAGTGCCCTAATCATGCTGTCTGCCTTGGTCCTGACCTTCCTTGTATGCAGTTTTCTGCTACCCACTATAGTGGATTCAGAGTTTTACTCCAAAGGCAAAGGAAACAAAAGCGAAAATAAACTTCTGGGACTTCATCAAAATCAAAAGCTTCTGCACAGCAAAGGAAACAGTCAAAAAAAAAAAAAACAAAGAGGCAACCCACGGAATGGGAGAAGATATTTGCAAATGACAGTACAGACAAAAGGTTGATATCCAAGATCTATAATGAACTCAAACTCAACACACACGAAACAGGCAAACACATCAAAAAATGGGCAGAAGATAGTTCTCTTTCTCCACTTGACTTATTTCGCTAAGCATGATACGCTCTAGTTCCATCCATGTTGTCGCAAATGGCAAGATTTCGTTTCTTTTGATGGCTGCATAGTATTCCATTGTGTATGTATACCACAAGCGGAGAAAGAGAACTATCATATGATCTCCCTGATATGAGGAAGTAGTGATGCAACATGGGGGCTTAAGTGGGTAGGAGAAGAATCCATGAAACAAGATGGGCTAGGGAGGGAGACAAACCATAAGTGACTCTTAATCTCACGAAACAAACTGTGGGTTGCTGGGGAGAGGGGGGTTGGGAGAAGGGGGGTAGAGTTATGGACATTGGGGAGGGTATGTGCTTTTGGGTAAATTGGAAGGGGTGGTGAACCATGAGAGACTATGGACTCTGAAAAACAATCTGAGGGGTTTGAAGTGGCGGAGGGGTGGGAGGTTGGGGTACCAGGTGGTGGGTATTATAGAGGGCACGGCTTGCATGGAGCACTGGGTGTGGTGAAAAAATAATGAATACTGTTTTTCTGAAAATAAATAAATTGGAAAAAAAATGGGCAGAAGATATGAACAGACACTTCTCCAATCAAGACATACAAATGGCTATCAGACACATGAAAAAATGTTCATCATTATTAGCCCTCAGGGAGATTCAAATTAAAACCACATTGGGATTCAGAGTTTTAAAAGTTGGTTTTTCACTATTTGAAAATGTCCATTTGAATCATTTAAAGATAGTTTAGTTTTCTGATGAAATTATTCTCCTTGCAGAATGAGAATTGTATGCAGGGATTCCTAAGAAGTGCCATTGCTAGAAGTATAGGCAACAATTTTCTTTAGCTGAAAACCATCCATCTAATATATGGACAGGTACATTTCTATTTATATTTATACTTAGTGGAACAATAAGATTTCTGTATGTTAAAGAAAAAGTTTTGATACACACTATGCCTATTCAAAAATAACATGAAAAATCAAAGTGATGCAGAATATAGCATGGAAAAACCTGGAACTTGAGAAAATTCCTATTATACAGTCTCCTGCATGATTCAGAGAGTAGTAGAGTTTTAATAGCTGTTGGTTACATACTGATGAAGTATCAGTGTGTGTTAAATTGGGAGAAATGGGTAAGTTCTTGGTGCTGAAAGCACGAATCCAACTGTCATTAATCAGCACATTGAGAAAATAAGAATTAGACCAAAGCTTTTATTTTGGAGATGTGCCAAAACTTATGAAAGAAATGGAACTCTGTACAAACAAGAAATGACCTTTGGTCTGGATAGAATGACAGAGATTCATTTCTTCTTGCTCTTCTCTACAAAGTAAAACTATAGATCTTGAAATTAACACAAGGGGCACCCAAAGGAACACTCTGAAAGAATGAAATCTTGCTATTTGCAGTAGCATGGATGGAGGTAAACTTTTATATGCTAAGCTCGAGAAGTCCATCAGAGAAAGAAAAAGACCCTATGATTTCACTCATGTGTATAATATAAGAAAGAAAAGAGGTGAACATGGGGCAGGAGGAAGAAAGGTAAACCAAGAAACAGACTCAAGCATACAGAACAAACTGTAGTGATGTTAGTGCAGGGGAAGTGGGTAGGGGGAATGCATTTAATAGAGGATAAGGATTTATGAGGAAGTATGATGAGCACTGGACATTGTATGTAAGTGATGAATTACTAAGTCCTACACCTGAAACTAATATTACACTCTATGTATGCTAACTGGAATTTTGTAAAACCTTTGGAAAGAACATCTGAATACTAGTAAGGTAAAAGCAAATCATACGGGGACTCAAGAACTGGAGGAACAACACAGTGGCTGAATAACTTACTGTTTGAGCTGATAGTACAGGTCCAATCCAAAGACAGTATGAAGGCAGAATTCTTTCTTCCTTAGGGGACATCAGCCCTGTTTTCCTTTAAGGCCTTCATCTGATTGAATGAATCCCAGCCCCATTATAGAAGGTGATGGGAATTACACATAGATTACTGATTTAAATGTTAACGTTATCAAGAAATTAGCTTCCCAGCAATGTCCACTCTGGTATTTGACCAAACATCTGAATACTGTGTCCTAGCCAAGTTAACACATAAACTTAACCATCATCTGTTCTTTCCCTGGGAACCTTCTCTGGAAGGCATGGTATTTGAAAATACTAGCATATGGTGGTGGGGCATCAGTCTCAACTTAGAGTTTAATGGAATCACTGTCCTTTTTCCTCCCATTGAAACTGTGACCTCTAGGTCAGCAAGGCATAAAGCCACAGAGGCAGAAAATAGAAATTGTGCTAGTGCATCACTAGGGGCTAATAGTGAGTGGTGCCACTCCCATTTTCCATCCCTTGATGGCGGGTGCCATGAATCCTGCACATGGGAAAAATAGCTCTGTATGTTGGATGCTGATTCAGATATACAGGCTCTGGGAGAACCTCCCCCCCACCACCACCCCTTCATCTACCTGCACCATATACCTGGTGCTACAAACAGACTCTTCAAAAGGAGCTTCCAGCATTGCATCAACCAGCAGATTTGGAATAGTGGAGAGCATGATAGCACCTGTGAATTCCATGTCTCTGGGTTTATGGCATCACACCATTTGCAGTGAATTTAGTTCCTTCATCAGCATTGGGCTGCATGGAATACAATGATGAGACCAGGCATTCTCTAAGTCACTGCTGTTAGTTTAGACAGAAGCATGGCATGCAGGGAAGGCAAATTCATGTCCATGGTAACAACAAAATGCTGCTTTTCCATGATGGAAGAGTTCCAATGTCATAAACCTGCCACCACCTAGCTGGCTGATCACCTGGGGGGATGGTATCTTATCAAAGACGTGGGGATCATTTCTCTTGCTAGCAGATTGGGCCCTCAGCAGTGTACATAGCCTCGTCAACTCTGGTGAGCTGAAGTCCATGTGCTGAAGCAATACAGAACATCCTTCCATGACTCGTGGCCAATTCATTCAGGAGCCGACTGGGCAGTGACAAAGATGGCTGAAGAAAGAGGCTGACTAATATCCATACAGCAGTTCATCTTATAGCTGTGATTATTAAAATTCATCTCTGGTGAGACAGAGACAACCAGAAAACAGACTCTTAACTATAGAGATCAAACTGACGGTTACCAGAGGACAGAGGGGTGGGGGGTAGTGGGTGAAATAGACAGTAGGGGTTAAGGAGTGCACTTGTCCTGATGAGCACTGGGTGATGTCTGGAATTATTGAATCCTGGTAGGATACACCTGAAACTAATATAACGCTCTAGGGTAACAATACTGGAATTTAAAAGGAAAGAGAATGGAAAAAAAGAAAAAGGAAATTCCTCTCTGCTGAGGTAGGTCATCCTTTAGTGAGCATTCCCATAAGAAACAAATGTCTTCACGTTTTTCACCGACTCAGGGAGGTCTATGCACATACTTCTTCCCTAGGATTTCATCACCTATTTTTATTCATACCTCTTCCAATTCCCTGACCTCTCTGCCAAACAATTGGGCACAGTCCATGAAGTGGAATATAATCAGAATGCTGTCCATTTCTCTTTTCCTTAGAGAAAGGGAGAGGGGCAGAAGGAGAGGGAGAAAGAATCTGAAGCAGGCTCCACGCACAGCACAGAGCCCAACAGGGAGCTCAATCCCACAACCCTGAGATCATGACCTGAGCCAAAATCAAGAGTCAGACGCTTAACCAACTGAGCCACCCTAGTGCCCCTGTCCATGGATCTTTTGAGAAAAGTAAACCACCAGGTGTGCTGCTCAATGTTCTGCCTGCTGGAAGGTTGACCCTTCCCCCATTGTCCTCCATGGATGACTGATTACTGGATGGTATTACTGGATGAGTTCTGTGAGAAACCTCTATTCTGTATTCCAAGCAGTTATGCCACTTGCCTTTCTACCAGCAACGAATGGGAGGTCCAGTTGCTGCACATGTTCACAAACATTTGATGCTCTCAGTGTGCAGTGATACCTCATTGTTGTTTAATTTGCAATTTCATAATCATGTATGATGTAGAGCATCTTTTCATATGCTTATTTCTCCTCTGTGTCTCTTTGGTGAGTTCCCTGTTTGTGTCCTTGCCTAGGTTTAAATTAGGTTGTTCATTTTCATAGTTTGGGGTTTAAGAATTCATTCTAAATTTTAGATAACAGTCTTTAATTAAATATGCCTCTTCATATATTTTTCTCCCCGTCTGTCAAAGAGCAGAAGTTTTTCTCTTTTTTTCTCAATTTATTTATTTTCAGAAAACAGTATTCATTATTTTTTCACCACACCCAGTGCTCCATGCAATCCATGCCCTCTATAATACCCACCACCTGGTACCCCAACCTCCCACACCCCTGCCACTTCAAACCCCTCAGATTGTTTTTCAGAGAGAAGTTTTTCATTTTAATGAAGTCTGCCATATCTATTGTTTCTTTCACAGATCATGCCTTTATGTGGTATCCAAAGAAGTATTCCCTGTATGCATCATCGTCCAGATGTTCTGCTACATTTTGGAACACTTCTGCAGATGCATCTCCCATGCAGCTTTATAGATTTGCATTTTACATTTAGGTGTATGATTAACTCAAAAGAGTTAATTTTTTGTGAAGGGCATAAGGTTTGTGTCTAAATTCATTTTTTCCCATATGTCTGTCCAGATATCCCAGCATCATTTGTTGAAAAGACTTCTTTGCTCCAGTCTATTACTTTTGGACCCTTGCATAAATCTGTTGGCTCTATATATGGAGGTCTATCTCTGGGCTCTCTCGTTTGTTCTGTTGATCTCTTGGTCTGTTCTTTCTCCGATACCATACTGCCTGGATTGCTTTAAGTTTATACTAAGTCTTGAAGTAGGATAGTGTCAGCCTACCAGCCTTTTCTCCTCCTTCAGTATTGTGTTGGCTGTTTTGTGTCTTTGGCCTCTCCACATATGGTTTATAATCAGCTTGTCAGTAGCCACAAAATAACCTGCTGGGTTTGAGGAGGATGCATTGAATCTATAGAACAAAGTGGGAAGAATTGACATGTCGACAACATTGAGTTCCCTATCCATGAGCATGAACTATCTCTCCACTTATTTCATTCTTCTTTGAGTCATTCATCAGAGTGTTGTAATTTTCCTCATATAGAATTGTACGTATTTTCTTAGACTTACGCCAGAGATTTCATTCTGTGGAGTGCTAACGTAAATGGTAATGGGTCTTTAATTTCGGAGTCCAGTTCCTTGTTGCCAATATATAAGAAAGCAGTGGACTTTGATGCAGTAACCTTGTATCCTCAAACTTGGTATAATTGCTGATTTGTTCCACCAGTCTTTTTATTCTTTTAAGTCTCTTTACAGAGAAAATCATGATCTCTGCAAGCAGAGACAGTTTATTTCTTCCTTCTCACTCAGAGTAGATACAATTTCCTCACATGTTAGCTGGGAGTTCGAGTAGGATGTTGAAAGTGAATAGCAAGAGGGGACGTCCTTGCCTTTTCCTGACCTTAGAGGCCAAGATAAAGTGTTAGCTGAAGGTTTCTTATAGATGTTCTTTATCAAGCTGAGGAAGTTCCTCTTTTATTTCTGTTTTCTGAGTTTTAATCATGAATGGATATTGGATTGTGTCAAATGCTTTTTCTGCATCTATTGCTATAATCGAGGGATTATTTTTTTGTAGCCTATTTCCTCACTGAAATTTTTGGAAAGCAAAATTGAATTGGAAGTGGTATCAAGTCATTGGTCTGAGTGCAATACATTTTGTTTGAAACTATATGTCACCAAAATGATGACTGTGATCATTTCTAGTTAATAAGTCTTTTGAAGTATAATGAGGGTTCCACAGAACACCTGAAAATACGAGCCATGATAGAAATGCAGAAGACAGTACAATCTGTATCTTACAGATGTAAAGTGATGACTAAAGCAAACTTAAAACCAGACATAGACCAGACATCCTGTTAGAGCCTGGCAGATGGTATACGCTCCTGCAGTGCTCCCTTCCTCCCCACAGTAGTGAACACAGGCAGATTAATGCTTCTGCCCTTAGGTTGAGATACTTAAGATGCCAGGCCTCATGTACAGGTGTTCCCTTTTGGGATGACATGAATACCATTCTCATCCCTGCTCCACATGAAATAGAGCATCCTTAAGTTATGGGCAAAGTAGGTTAAGGATTCCATGTCTACCTTTCCTGCTCATTATGAAAAATGTTTTACATCGACTCACTGACTCCCTGTACAGTCCTCAGATTGGGCATTCAGCCAGGGACATAATACACTGATGGAACCATAAGTTTCCTGAAGGGTCAATATCCTTTTTGTTATAGTCCCCAGAACATTGTTCTAGTAAATCACAATGATTACTACTCTGCCCTATAAATAATGATAAAAACATGTCACCTACTATGGATTATTATTTACCCTCATAGTCTTGTCAGAGACACAGGGAGCTAAGAAAACCTTGTCAGATCTGAACCCTCTTATCAAGAAGAGAAGTGGAGGGGCACCTGGGTAGCTCAGTGGGTTAAAGCCTCTGCCTTCTGCTCAGGTCATGGTCCCAGGGTCCTGGGATTGAGCCCCGCATCAGGCTCTCTGCTTGGCAGGGAGCCTGCTTCTTCCTCTCTCTCTGCCTGCCTCTCTGCCTACTTGTGATCTCTCTCTCTCTCTAAAATAAATAAGTAAATAAATCTTTAAAAAAAAGAAGAGAAGTGGAAGTATTGGGTTAACTACTTGATAGGCTATTTCCTCTGCTGTGGCAGTGGAATCTCTTTGGCATTCAAAGGTTTTAGATTAAATTTTCTCCCTGTCTTTCATGTCTCATCTCATTCTCACTGTCTCTTGTTGGGGGTGTTGTCTTCCTAATCTTCCTCTACTTGTTCTTCCTCAGTACTAGGGCCAGGTTTCAGATCTCATGGAAGCCCCTGAACTTTGTTCTCGGCTCTCAGCCCTCACCCATCTGTCCCCCATTCACATACTATAACCCCTCCACTTCCCATTCTGGATGTCTGTGGACCAGGGTGAGTCCACTCTAATGATGAACTTTCTGCTAAGTCAAAGAGGCCTTTTTTTCATTCAGGGAAGCCTCAGTGAAACTTTGGGTTCATGGTGAGGTCTTGCTGTCACCAGGCCATGGACTGTCCACCTTAGAATCTTTATTGGTAGAGGGCAAGTCATACCCAAGACCAGGAAGGCCTCAGAGAAGACAGAGGATAAACATACACTGAAACAATCACACCTGAGAGGGTCACAGGCCTCTGGATGCATGAGCTCTTGACCCTCCCTCTCTGTGTGTGGATAGCTGGGGCAGCCTAGGGCCATCACTGACTCTTCCTCCTGGAGGACCCTGGTGTTAGTCACTGCTGTTCAGCATCTTCTGCTGATGGTCTTCCACTTCCTCCCATTCTTTTTTCTCCTGCCAGAAGCACAGTTCTGTGGTTAATAGGAAGTTCTGATATTGTTAGTCATCCTTTTCACATTGACAGTTAGCATCTAAAGCTTTCTCAACAAGACTATCTTACTCTGTAGCCTGGACTCCAAGAGAGATTGGACTACCAGCTTGGCGTCTCCTGACATGCACAGCCCAGGATCCTCAAGGCACTGATGCATCCCCAGCAGAGTCTGGGTTTAGAAAAACACCTCTGAGTCCCCATTTAGATCCTGACTGGCTGCCAACTCTGCCTTTACTCGGTCTCCTCCCAAAGCCTGAGTGCTGGCACTACAACTCCTAGGTGGGGCAAGTAGATGCCCTGGGGCTGCGGGTCTTGAGGAGACAGGAGCCTGAGGAGGAGGCAGCAGAAAAGCTCTGGACAGCCTGGAGGTATATACGGCTGTGGGGTGAGGAATGACCCATCCACAACCTTCCCCCTGACCAGCTGCTGGGCCAGAGACCAAGCGCCTGCCCTCCATGGGTCTCAGTCTCTTCACCTGCCCAACGGGCATGATTACACTCCACACACACAGGGCATGCTCATGAGGGGAAGGGCTCTGGGGTGACGAGAAAGCTGATTTGGCCCCAGAAGAGGAAGAGCTGGTCAGATTTAGATGGGAAGGTGTGATTTGGGCCTCCTCAGGCACAACAAGGGACTGCCTCCCTGGAAGCACTCAGCACAGTCAGGCAGGTAGGAAGCTCTGAACTTAGAATCATGGGCCAGGTGAGGTCCTCTCTGTACTGCTCTGTGGTGGCCAGCCATCTGTGTCACAGGCCCCTTCCTGTTTCTTCTCAACTCTGCCCACGGGGAACCCTGACGGGGGCTCAGAGAGCTCACTGCTTCTTTGGTAACTGGACCCAACTGCCTTTAATACAGTCGTGTGTCATCTTCACAGCATCCCCCAGTTAACGCTAGTGTTACTGATCAAAACCATGGGTTCGCATGTTCTGAAATGATTTTGATGATGTCCCATGATTTATTACAGCCATAGCTTATTCCGTGCTCTTCCACTGGATGGATAAATTGTGTGCAGTTCAGGTTTTTGCCATCTTATGTTAGTTGCGGTGCGCTTTCTTGGACATACAACAATGCTCCCATATAAACTCCATTTGTAGGAGATGAAAATTGGGACTGATTCATACACCGACAGGACAACACATCAATAAACTGTGCCAGATTCCCAGCATGGAATGCTGCACAGCTGTGAAAAAGAAGGAACTAAATCCCACAGAGACATAATGCTGAGAGAGAAAGAAACCAGATACAAAACAAGACACACAAGGGAAGCCACTTTATGTATAGTTCCAAAGCTAACAAATTAGTTTTTAGGCATTCATGGAGCTGTGTTAAAGCAGTCTTACCCAAAAGCAAGGATTCCCTCCTGCCTAACAGGCAACTTCCTGTTGTTAATTACATAGTAAAACTCACATTTTTGCATACAGTTCTATGAATTTCAACACAGGTACACATTCATATAATCAGTGCTACAGTCAGTATGCAGAAGTTTGATTTCACCCTTCAGACCTTCCCGAGTTCTTTATGCTGCTCTTGTATTCTCTTACCCCAGCCCTGGCCCCTGATGACCACCTATTCGTACTCCAATACTAGACTTTTGTTATTTCGACAATATCATATGAATGGAATAATAGAGCCCAAAATCTTTTGAGACTCCTTCTCTCAGCATAATGCAATTGAGTTCCACCCACGGTGTTAAATGTGGTTTTCCAGAATGCAGACCAGGCAAGTATTTTGTTAGATATGGGGATGGCTCTATTATAAATGGTATGGGGAGGGATTTTTTTTTAAGTTTTGCCTCCAGTATTTCATTGCTAGTTTATAGAAATGTGAAGGTGCTTGTTTTTTTGTTTGTGGAACTCATATCTTGCAATGTTCATGAACTTACTTGTTACTGCTATGAGTATTTTTTATACAGTCTCTAAAATATTTCTGTGTGGACAATCATATGATCTGTGAGTTGGAGTTTGTTTTTTCTCTTCACCAACTGGTAAGCCCTTTCCTTCTCTGTCTTGCCTCAGCAAATTGGCTACAACTTCCAGTAGAATGCTGATAGCAGGGGTGAAAGGGGGCATCCTTGTTTGGTTCTCCCCCGACCCAGATTTTCTGCGATGTAAGTAACATACAACGTGGAGCAATTTTAAGGAGTACAAAATATGACTGTATGGACAGAGAGTGTTAGATGTAAAACAGACAGATAGACAGTCTGACAAACATAGATACATGAAACAATGGCCAGCATCATATTATCTAACTCCTTGGCTGATCACATAATTAAAATTTCTTTTTGTGGTGAGAACAGGTACGTCTCCTCCCTTAGGGGCACCTGGGTGGCTCAGTCAGTTCACTGTGTGCCTTTGTCTCAGATCATGATCTCAGGGTCCTGGTATCTAGCCTGGCATCCAGTTACACGCTCTTCAAGGAGTCTGCTTCTCCCTCTCCCTCTGCCCCTCACTCCTGCTCTTGACTTCTGTGTGTGTGTGTGTGTGTGTGTGTGTTTCTCTCTCCCTCTGTGACTCTAGCTCTCTACCCGACTCAAATAAAGTCAGTCTTTAAAAAAAAAACCCAAGATGTACACTCTTAGCAACTTCCAAGTCTATAATACAATAAAACTGACTATAATCACCATGGTGTACATCAGATCCCCAGGACTTACTCATCTTATAACTGGGGTAACCACCAGTCTACTCTGTTTCTACAAGTTCAGCTTTCCTGGAGTCCACAGTAGTCACCTTTCTCATCCGACTTGTTTCACTTAGCATAATGCCCGAATAGGTGGTCATCAGGGGCCAGGGCTGGGGTAAGAGAAAACATCCATGTTTTCACAAATGGCGGGATTTCCTTCCTTCTCATGGCTGAATGATTTTCCATTAGATATGTATGCTCCATCATGTTTATCCATTCCCTTGTTTGGACACTTAGGTTGTTTTCATATCCTGGCTATTGTGAGTAATGCTGCAGTGAATATGGGAGTGCATATACCTCTTTGATATCCTGATTTCACTTTCTTTGGCAAGGTACCCAGAGGTTGGTTGCCGGGTACTCTATTCTATTTCTAATTTTCTCCATACTGCTTTCCACAGTGGCTGTACCAGTTTACATTCTTGCCAACAGTGCACAAGAGTTTCCTTTACTCCACATCCTCACCAAGTCTTGTTGACTTTTGTCTGATGATAGCCATCCTAAGAGGTGTGAAGTGAACCTGGTTGTAGTTTTGGTTTGCGTTTTCCTGATGATTAGTGAGGTCAAGTACCTTTTCGTGATCTCTTGGCCATTGGCATGTCTTCTTTGGAGAACTGTCTATTTAGTTCCTTGGACCCTTCTAAAAAACAGAACTGTTTATTTTATGCTACTGAACTGTACGTGTTCCTTCTATATTTTGGATATTAACCCTGTATCAGGCAGAATATTTATCAATATTTTCTCCTGTTCTGTAGGTTGGCTTTTCCTTTTGTTCATTGTTCCTTTGGCCGTGCAGAAGCTTTTTAGCTCGATGTAGTCCCCCTTATTAAATTTGTTCTTTGATTGCTAGCGCTTGAGGTGTCATACTCAGTCTCTGGACTGAAATTTGGATCACAAAGAGTGACTGATTTTATATAGGATAATGCTGGAACACTCTCACTTGGGAAGTGCCAATGTGTCCAATGTCAACATTCTCTTTCTCTACATTGTCCTCTAGGAGTTTTGCAATTTCAGATCTTTTGCTTACAAGCCATTCCATTTCAAGTTAATTTTTGCAAGTGGAATAAGATAGGGCTCCACTTTCATCACTCTGCCTATAGTTATCCAGTTTCCTCAGTACCATTTATTAAATGGTATTCATTCCCCACGAATACTTTTGACTCCTTTGTCAAATATTGGTTGGATGTATATGCATATGTAGGTTCATTTCTGGGCTCTTCATTCTATTCCTTTGGTATATGTGTCTATTTCTTTAGCTGGTACCATAGTAGTTGGGTTACTAGAGCTTTACAATACTAGTTTGAAGTACTACTAGAAGTAGGATGCCTCCATCTTTATTCTTCTTTCTAAGGGTGTCTTTGGCAGTTGGGGTCGTTGTGGCTCCATACTAAGCTCAGGATTGTCTTAGTCTATCTGTGAAAAATGCCACCCAAATGTCAATAGGGATTGCATTTATTCCATAGATGTGTATTGGAGTGTAAACAGTTTAGCATCATTAACTCTTTTTTTTAAATTTATTTATTTTCAGAAAAACATTATTCATTATTTTTTCACCACACCCAGTGCTCCATGCAAGCCGTGCCCTCTATAATACCCACCAGCTGGTAACCCAACCTCCCACCCCCCCCACCACTTCAAACCCCTCAGATTGCTTTTCAGAGTCCATAGTCTCTCATGATTCACCTCCCCTTCCAATTTACCCAAATTCCCTACTACTCTCTAACGCCCCTTGTCCTCCATGCTATTTGTTATGCTCCACAAATAAGTGAAACCATATGATAATTGACTCTCTCTGATTGACTTATTTCACTCAGCATAATCTCTTCCAGTCCCGTCCATGTTGCTACAAAATTTGGGTATTCATCCTTTCTGATGGAGGCATAATACTCCATAGTGTATATGGACCACATCTTCCTTATCCATTCATCCACTGAAGGGCATCTTGGTTCTTTCCATAGTTTGGCGACCGTGGCCATTGCTGCTATAAACATTGGATACAGATGGCCCTTCTTTTCACGACATCTGTGTCTTTGGGGTAAATACCCAGAAGTGCAATTGCAGGGTCATAGGAAAGCTCTATTTTTAATTTCTTGAGGAATCTCCACACTGTTCTCCAAAGAGCCTCACCAACTTGCATTCCCACCAACAGTGTAAGAGGGTTCCCCTTTCTCCACATCCTCTCCAACACATGGTGTTTCTTGTCTTGCTAATTTTGGCCATTCTAACTGGTGTAAGGTGATATCTCAATGTGGTTTTAATTTGAATCTCCCTGATGGTTAGTGATGATGAACATTTTTTCATGTGTCTGATAGCCATTTGTATGTCTTGATTGGAGAAGTGTCTGTTCATATCTTCTGCCCATTTTTGATGTGTTTGCCTGTTTCGTGTGGGTTGAGTTTGAGGAGTTCATTATAGATCCTGGATATTAACCTTTTGTCTGTACTGTCATTTGCAAATATCTTCTCCCATTCCGTGGGTTGCCTCTTTGTTTTGTTGACTGTTTCCTTCGCTGTGCAGAAGCTTTTGATTTTGATGAAGTCCCAGAAGTTTATTTTCGCTTTTGTTTCCTTTGCCTTTGGAGACGTATCTTGAAAGAAGTTGCTGTGGCTGATATCAAAGAGATTACTGCCTATGTTCTCCTCTAGGATTCTGATGGATTCCTGTCTCACGTTGAGGTCTTTTATCCATTTTGAGTTTATCTTTGTGTATGGTGTAAGAGAATGGTCGAGTTTCATTCTTCTACATATAGCTGTCCAGTTTTCCCAGCACCATTTATTGAAGAGACTGTCTTTTTTCCACTGTCTATTTTTTCCTGTTTTGTCAAAGATTAATTGACCATAGAGTTGAGGGTCCATATCTGGGCTCTCTACTCTGTTCCACTGGTCTATGTGTCTGTTTTTATGCCAGTACCATGCTGTCTTGGTGATCACAGCTTTGTCATAAAGCTTGAAATCAGGTAAGGTGATGCTGCCAGCTTTATTTTTGTTTTTCAACATTTCCTTAGCGATTCGGGGTCTCTTCTGATTCCATACAAATTTTAGGATTATTTGCTCCAGCTCTTTGAAGAATGCCGGTGGAATTTTGATCGGAATGGCATTAAAAGTATAGATTGCTCTAGGCAGTATAGACATTTTAACAATGTTTATTCTTCCGATCCAAGAGCATGGAATGGTCTTCCATCTATTTGTGTCTTCTTCAATTTCTTTCATGAGTGTTCTATAGTTCCTCAAGTACAGATCCTTTACCTCTTTAGTTAGGTTTATTCCCAGGTATCTTATGGTTCTTGGTGCTATAGTAAATGGAATCGAGTCTCTAATTTCCCTTTCTGTATTTTCATTGTTAGTGTATAAGAAAGCCACCGATTTCTGCACATTGACTTTGTATCCTGCCACATTGCTGAATTGCTGTATGAGTTCTAGTAGTTTGGGGGTGGAGTCTTTTGGGTTTTCCATATAAAGAATCATGTCATCTGCGAAGAGAGAGAGTTTGACTTCTTCATTACCAATTTGGATACCTTTTATTTCTCTCTGTTGTCTGATTGCTGTTGCTAGGACTTCTAATACTATGTTGAACAAGAGTGGTGAAAGTGGGCATCCTTGTCTTGTTCTTGATCTCAATGGGAAGGCTGCAAGCTTTTTCCCATTGAGGATGATATTTGCTGTGGGTCTTTCATAGATAGATTTGATGAGGTTCAGGAATGTTCCCTCTATCCCTATATTTTGAAGCGTTTTAATCAGGAACGGATGCTGGATTTTTTCAAATGCTTTTTCTGCATCAATTGAGAGGTCCATGTGGTTCTTCTCTCTTCTCATATTAATTTGTTGTATCACATTGATTGATTTTCGAATGTTGAACCATCCTTGTAGCCCAGGGATGAATCCCACCTGATCATGGTGGATAATCTTTTTAATGTGCTGTTGGATCCTGTTGGCTAGGATCTTGTTGAGAATCTTAGCATCTATATTCATCAGTGATACTGGTCTGAAATTCTTCTTTTTGGTAGGGTCCTTGCCTGGTTTGGGGATCAGGGTAATGCTGGCTTCATAGAAAGAGTCTGGAAGTTTTCCTTCTGCTTCAATTTTTTGAAACAGCTTCAGGAGAATAGGTGTTATTTCTTCTTGGAAGGTTTGGTAGAATTCCCCAGGGAATCCGTCAGGTCCTGGGCTCTTGTTTTTGGGGAGGTTTTTGATCACTGATTCAATCTCGTTATTAGATATCGGTCTATTCAGGTTGTCGATTTCTTTCTGGTTCAAATTTGGTAGTTTATATTTTTCCAGGAATGCATCTATTTCATCTAGGTTGCTAAGCTTATTGGCATATAACTGTTCGTAATAACTTCTGATGATCGTTTCTACTTCCTTGGTGTTAGTTGTGATCTCTCCCTTTTCATTCATAATTTTATGAATTTGGGCTTTCTCTCTTTTCTGTTGGATTAGTGTAGCCAGTGGCTTATCAATCTTATTGATTCTTTCAAAAAACCAGCTTCTATTCTTAAAAACAGTCTGAGGGGTTTGAAGTGGCGGGGGGGTGGGAGGTTGGGGTACCAGGTGGTGGGTATTATAGAGGGCACAGCTTGCATGGAGTACTGGGTGTGGTGAAAAAATAATGAATACTGTTTTTCTGAAAATAAATAAATTGGGGGAAAAAAATAAAAAAGTACCAGTAAAAAAAAAAAAAAAACCAGCTTCTAGTTTCATTGATACATTCTACTGTATCTCTGGTTTCTCCCTCATTGATCTCAGCTCTAATCTTGATGATTTCCCTTCCTATGTGTGGAGTTGGTTTGATTTGTTGTTGATCCTCTAGTTCTTTAAGGTGTAGAGACAGCTGGTGTGTTCTAGATTTTTCAATTTTTTTGAGCGAGGCTTGGATGGCTATATATTTTCCCCTTAGGACCGCCTTTGCTGTATCCCATAGGTTTTGGACCGAAGTGTCTTCATTCTCATTGGTTTCCATGAATTGTTTCAGTTCTTCTTTGATCTCCTGGTTGATCCAAGCATTCTTAAGCAAGGTGGTCTCTAGCTTCCAGGTGTTTGAGTTCCTTCGGAACTTGTCCTTGTGATTGAGCTCCAGGTTCAAAGCATTGTGATCTGAGAATATGCAGGGAATAATCTCAGTCTTTTGGTATCAGTTGAGTCCTGATTTGTGACCCAGTATGTGGTCTATTCTGGAGAAGGTTCCGTGTGCACTTGAGAAGAATGAGTTTTCTGTTGTTTTAGGGTGGAATGTTCTGTATATATCTATGAGGTCCATCTGGTCCAATGTGTCATTCAATGCTCTTGTTTCTTTATTGATTTTCTGCTTCGATGATCTGTCTAATTCTGAAAGAGGCGTGTTAAGATCTCCTACGATTAGTGTATTCATATCAATATGACTCTTTATCCTGATTAACAGTTTTCTTAAGTAATTGGCTGCTCCCATATTGGGAGCATAGATATTTACAATTGTTAGATCATCTTGGTGGATAGTCCCTTTAAGGATTATGTAGTGTTCTTCTGTATCTCTGACTACAGTCTTTAGTTTGAAGTCTAATTTATCTGATATGAGAATCGCTACCCCAGCCTTCTTTTGAGTCCCATTGGCATGAAAGATGCTTCTCCACCCCTTCACTTTCAGTCTGGGTGTATCTGTAGGTTCAAAATGGGTCTCTTGTAGACAGCATATGGATGGGTCCTGTCGTTTTATCCAATCTGCAACCCTGTGCCGTTTTATGGGTGCATTTAGGCCATTCACATTGAGAGTGATTATTGATAGATACGTTTTTATTGACATCGAGTTACCTTTGAAGTCTTTCTTTCTGTAGACTGTCTCTATATTTCTGTTCAATGCTATTCTTGGGATTTTTCCTCTTTTATAGAACCCCCTTAATATTTCCTGCAGTGTAGGCTTGGTGGTTGCATAGTCTTTTAAGCCTTGCCGGTCTTGGAAACTCTTTATCTCTCCATCCATTTTGAATGTCAGTCTTGCTGGATACAGTATTCTTGGCTGCATGTTCTTCTCATTTAGTGCCCTGAATATATCTTGCCAGCCTCTTCTGGCTTGCCAGGTCTCTGTGGACAGGTCTGACGTTATCTGATGGGCTTCCCTCTCTAAGTAAGGAGCGTCTTTGCCCTGGCGGCTTTCAAGAGATTATACCTACAATTAAAATTCCTCAATTTGACTATCAGGTGTGGTGATGTTTTTTTGGAGTGTATAATCTTGGGTGGAGACCGTTCAGCCTCTAGTACATGAACGCTGGTTTCATTCGCGAGATTCAGAAAATTTTCATGAAGGACTTGTTCCACGATATCTTCTAGATTTCTTTCTTTCTCCTCCCCTTCAGGGATTCCAATATTTCTGACGTTGGAACGCTTCATGGCATCATTTAATTCCCTGATTCTTTTTTCGTGGTTCTAAGCTGTTTGTTCTAGGCTTCCTCCTGTTCCTTTCTCTCTATCTGTTTGTCTTCCAGATCACTAATTCTATCTTCTGTCTCAGTTACCCTAGCTTTGAGAGAGTTTAGATTAGATTGGAACTCATTGAGAGCATTGTGGACCTCCTCCCTGGTAGCTTTAAGCTCCGCCCTAACATTGTGAACATCCTGTCTGGTCGCTTTCAGTTCGGCCCTAATCAATTCTGTTTGGTCATCCATGGCTTTCTCCAACCTAGCTATTGCCTGGATAATTGTTAGCCTGAATTCTCTTTCTGACATATTGTTTATGTTGATAGCCGTTAGCTCTGTTGCAGAAGGTCCATCCTCTGTATTTTTCTTCTGTTGGGCATTCCTCCTCCTAGTCATTTTGGTGGGAGAAGACTGAACAGATGTAGCTGGATGTATCAACTCTGGTGCAGTCAAGGTGCACCCTGGAACACTTCTGAGCAATCAGGATTCCCCACCCAAACGAGAGACAAAAGAAAAGAAAAAGAAAAAGAAAAAGAAAGGAAAAGAAGAATAAGAAAAAGAAAAAGAATAAAAAGAAAAGAGAGAGAGAGAGAGACAGGAAAGGGAAGATGAAAGAGAAGGTTCAGCCCAGATGGGCCCCAAGGTAAGATTTATGAAGTAGACAAACAAGAAGAGATAAAAAGACTGATACAATTATATGGCAAGGGAAAGAAAAAAATATATATATATATGCAAATAAAGAAAGAATCTCGTCAAAAAGAACCACAAGTGTAAAATTTATATGCTATCAGGACAAACACACACACAAAAAAAAAACACAGAAACACTGGTGGAAGAAGATGGGAAAGTTCTTATAAATTCTCAGTGTGTGCGAGGAATGTTGTTTTGATTCTTCCTGGATGTATCTTTATATCTTTGTTAAAGGACTCAACTTTCCTAAGATAAAGGGGATTAAAAATTGGTTTATCAAAATCAAAAGCTTCTGCACAGCAAAGGAAACAGTCAAAAAAACAAAGAGGCAACCCACGGAATGGGAGAAGATATTTGCAAATGACAGTACAGACAAAAGGTTGATATCCAGGATCTATAATGAACTCCTCAAACTCAACCCACACGAAACAGACAAACACATCAAAAAATGGGCAGAAGATATGAACAGACACTTCTCCAATCAAGAAATACAAATGGCTATCAGACACATGAAAAAATGCTCATCATCATTAGCCCTCAGGGAGATTCAAATTAAAACCACATTGAGATATCACCTTACACCAGTTAGAATGGCCAAAATTAACAAAACAGGAAACAACATGTGTTGGAGAGGATGTGGAGAAAGGGGAACCCTCTTACACTGTTGGTGGGAATGCAAGTTGGTGCAGCCTCTTTGGAGAACAGTGTGGAGATTCCTCAAGAAATTAAAAATAGAGCTTCCCTACGACCCTGCAATTGCACTCCTGGGTATTTACCCCAAAGATACAGATGTCGTGAAAAGAAGGGCCATCTGTACCCCAATGTTTATAGCAGCAATGGCCACGGTCGCCAAACTATGGAAAGAACCAAGATGCCCTTCAACGGATGAATGGATAAGGAAGATGTGGTCCATATACACTATGGAGTATTATGCCTCCATCAGAAAGGACGAATATCCAACTTTTGTAGCAACATGGACGGGACTGGAAGAGATTATGCTGAGTGAAATCAGTCAAGCAGAGAGAGTCAATTATCATATGGTTTCACTCATTTGTGGAGCATAACCAATAGCATGGAGGACAAGGGGCGTTAGAGAGTAGTAGGGAATTTGGGTAAATTGGAAGGGGAGGTGAACCATGAGAGACTATGGACTCTGAAAAACAGTCTGAGGGGTTTGAAGTGGCGGGGGGGTGGGAGGTTGGGGTACCAGGTGGTGGGTATTATAGAGGGCACAGCTTGCATGGAGCACTGGGTGTGGTGAAAAAATAATGAATACTGTTTTTCTGAAAATAAATAAATTGGAAAAAAAAATAAGTAACAGAAAGATAAAAAAAAATTGGTTTATCTATAGGGGTAGTATTGATTAGGGAAAGGGGATTACTTTGAAGTTAACTCTATATGAATATTAGAGGATAAAAATAAAAAGGAATATACTAGACTAAACTAAACTAAAATTTTTAAAAAAGGAATTCAAAAAATAAAAATGCAAAAGAAAAACATAGGTGTATGTATCAAAAAGTTCACGTTAGAAAGGTATTATGGTATTTGATGTACTGTACAGCTCGCTGTGATGGTAAATAGGTTAAAAAAGTTACCTATGTGTAAAAAAGAAAAAAATATGAACCGGAATAGTGGAAACGAGTGAACAATACAAGTTTTCCTATGAAGTAGTGGTGGTTCTCTTGTAGTCCTTTTTTTTTTTCTTTCTTGGTTTGTTTTCTGGGGGAGGGGCCTGCCACGTGGGTTGTCAGTCAATGATGTTTCCTGAGTTGAGTCCCCCCACCCCCCTCAAGGGGGTGGGCTCTGGGGAAACTGGTTTTTTTCAGGCTTTTGTTCTCTGGCGGTTTTTTTGCTCGTTCACTTTTTTCCCTCTCACCTTGACCGCCTTTGATGGTTTTTATAGTATTAGAAGAAATCAAACCGCACCCTGATCTCTGTCTCAGAGAGAAGCCTCAGTCTGGGTGCAGAAGCTGAATAAATTCTCCCTTGGCTGCTGGCAGTGCAGGTTCCAAGTTGCAGACCCTGGGGGCGCAGGATCTTTTGCTTGTCCCCAAAGCCAAGGCAGTGGCGGCTGTCTGGGAGCTCCCGACCGCCAGAGAGGTTCCAAGCAGCGATCGCACACTGAGGTTTTGCCGCCGGCCCGGGCTGGGAGTGCCCGGCTTGCGTGCACCTCTTTTCAGAGGCGGCTATGGGTCGGGCGCGCGTCTGGGGCACTGAGAATGGGGCGCTGGTCCGTAAGCCCCAGGCTGGCTTTTTGCGTGCCTCTGTCAGGGGAAGAGTTTTGCGCACGCAGCTTAGGCTTTGAAACAATGGCACGGGTCAAGGAGCGCCGGCCGGGCCTCTGTAACTCAGGGGAGCTTAGGGACGTGTGCGCGTATCTCGAGTTTTGTGGTAGGGCTAGCGCGCGTTCTGCAGACCAGCGCGGCTCCCATCCCCTCACAGGAGCCGGAACCCACGCGCTGGTTTCTCTGCCGCACTCTCTCTGCCTCAGCGCCAGGGAGGCGGTCTGGGACCGGGGACTTAAGCCCCTGTCCCTAGCCTCCCCGATTCCCACAATTTCCCCCCGCGATCCTTTGCTCTTTTGGAGTGCTTTCAACCAGTGTCCAAGTTAATGCTGGTCCCCAGACGCAGGGCACTCTTGCTCGGATTGGGGTATTACTTTCCCACCGGTCGCCACTGGTGGCTCCCTCCCCCTTTTGTTTATCTTCCGATATCAGTCCGCTGTTCCCATTCCCCTTTACCTTCCCACTGGCGTCTTCTGCCCCTGTAGAGATCCAGACGTGTATATTTCTGATCTCAGGCTGATTTCATGGGTGATCGGAGTTCTTTGGTAGGTAATCAGCTCACTTTGGGGTACCAGCTGAAAAGGCGCCTCTTCCTATTCCCCCACCATCTTGTCCGCTCCTCATTAACTCTTTCAATTCATGAACACAAGATACCCTTTGCTTAATTTAAATTCCAGTGTAGTTAACATAGAGTGCTATGTTAGTTTCAAGAGTACAATATAGCCATCAGCATTTCCATATATGACCCAGGGTTCATCACAGTGCATTCCTTAATCCCCATTGCCTATTTCACGCATCCTCCCACCCACCTCCTCTCTGGTAACCAAGGGTTTGTTCTCCATTGTTAAGAGTTTGTTTCCTTGGTTTCTCTCTCTCTCTTTCTCCATTACCTGTTTGTTCTCTTTCTTAAATTCCATATATCAGTGAAATGCATAGTATTTGTCTTTCTATGACTGACTTATTTCACATGCTAACATACACTTTACATCTACCCCATTTTGTGCCAAGTGGCAGGATTTCATTCCTTTATATGGCCGAGTAATATTCCATTGTGTATATCTGCAGCATCCCCTTTATTCTTCTATGAATGGGCCCTTGGCTTGCTTCCATACTCTGGCTGTTCTAAGTAGTGCAGCTGTAAACATAAGGCTACAAGTATCCCTCTGTATTTGTGTTTTTGTATTTGGGGATAAATGTCTATCAGTCCAATTACTAGATTGTAGGGTAGTTCTATTTTTAACTTTTTGGGAAACCTCTATGCTCCTCTCCACAGTGGCTACACTAGTTTCTTGCTTGTATCTTGATGTTAGAGAAAAGCAGGTAGTCTTTCTCTATTAAGTATGATGTAAGATGTAGGATTTTTCATGGTTTCTCTTTATCAAGGTTAGAGCTCTTCCTTCTGCTCCTCCTGGTTTGCCCAATGCTTTTGTCAGGAATGGTGTAAATCTTGTTAAAATTCTCCTGAAGGGAGAAAAACAGCATAGCCAGGTGACAAATTTCTTTTTCTTCCCTTCTCCAGGGAGAGATGTACATCCAGGATACTCCCAGCTGTCTTAATGTTAATGCCTTGCTAAGGAGAAAACCTGGGTTTGACAGTAGCAGGGCCTCAGGTTTCCTAGGAATCATCTTTAGCATATGAAAATCCTTTTGAATCTTCCCTTTTCTTTACTTCCCAACCCCAAGGTCTATAATCGGTTACTCTTTCCAATCCCAGGGCAGCAGCTCTTGGTTCCCACTAGACCTGTGCCCTTGCTTTGATAAAAACACTTTTTTTTGGCACCAAAGACATCTCAAGAATTCTTTTTGTCCCTCAGCTTTGGACCCCAGAGCACACTACTCCAAACCTCTTCAGTGTCATATGCAGAGTCACATAACTCCTTGCTTCTTCTAAGTGACTGTTTAGGAGTATCAAATGCACATATTTTGTGTATCTCTATAAACAACAATTCACGGACTATCAGTGCTGTTTTTACTACTAGGAAATGAGTTATTAGCTTCCTTAATGTAATGAGATTAGACACTCAATTCCACAAAACCAAGAACCAATTCAGAAAACCCACCCTGAACATTCAGTTCCTCTAGAAACACGCTCTGCGCGAAAACCTTCATTAGTCACCATTCTCCAGAGAAATGGCACCGACAGGATTACATATAGATGTGCAGGTATATATAAGAGGATATTCATTACAGGAGTTGGCTTATGTGATTATGAGGGTGAGAGATCCCACAACTTGCTCTCTGCAATCTAGACAACAACAAGGGAAGTGGGTGGCGAACTTCAGTCCCTGTCTAAAGGCCTGGTTACATGGGGTGGGGCAGGTGGGGACAGTAGAGCTGTGGCGTCCTGGGTGGAAGTGCCGAGGAGCTACAGCCTTTCTCCTCACCGACCCCATGGCCGCCATTGCGCTTGTCCTCCTCTCCTCATCCTGGTGGTGGGGACAGGGCAAGCTATGTTGGTGGGCTGAGGAGGGAAGGTGAAGATGGGGTGTGGACTGGGTGAGGAGGTCCTGGGGGTTTAGTTGAGGTGCCTGAGTCCTGGAGCGCCTGCAACTGCCGGCAGAGCACATAGGCCTGGATCTTCTATGGGACCCTGTGCAGGGGCCAGACCAGGTGGTATAGAAAAGACCAGGAAAAAGGGAATGTTGGGGCCTTGTAACTAGTGCCCCGAGATTTGTAGTGCACGGTGCACAGTGTCAAGGGAGGAGATGGCCTGTTTAATGACCAGACACCTGAACCGTTGTAGTGCAGACACAGCCATAGGGAGTATGCAGAGGATTCTTTCTTTCTCTATGTTGCAACAAAACCTGATTTAAGTCAGTAAAAGCATCATAAATGGCAACGTGGCTACACTGATAGTGAGTGCAGTTTAATGTACAGCACTATTTTCTCAAATGCCTTTTGTACTGGGGAATCTAGCTGGGAGACTAAGCCTCATGTTTTAGCCTGTGCCTAAGGTGATTTCACTGCCAGCCTGAAGTAGATGATCTTGCAGCCCATGTATTTGGTGTGAACACAGCGTGTACACTATACTGATACTAGGTTGGCTTTCAACGTATTTTCAAAGTAAGAAATAATTAAACCTGTGGCCTTAGAAGTGATATACCTCTTCTTTAGAGTACATTTTCTAAATACCAGTATTCTACTTTCAAGGAGGACTATGAGTGGCCGAGCCAGATCAAGATCCAAACCCAAACACAAAGAAGATGACCCAGGGTCTACTCAGCGTGTGGGTGTGAGTATTTCCATACTGGATTATTTAGATTACCGTACGTTTATTGCTCTGGACATTTTGTTGAGCTACCAACCGACATACAGACACTGATAAAAACTACTCTGCTGATAAAAGGGGGGAAACAGTGAAACAGGAGGATTCCATATTCCTGGTGCCTGTGGAAATACAGTCTATGTCTTCTTTTTCATGATAATTAAGCACCAATTGCGCATATCCATCCCAGCAGAGCTTTCAGTAGACTCCAAAGTGCTGGTGGCTACCTCTTCTTGCACCAGCTACACTGTGGGAAGAGTCACTATTAAGAATAAGCACATAGGGGTCGCCTGGGTGGCTCAGTGGGTTAAAACCTCTGCCTTCGGCTTGGGTAATGATTCTGGGGTCCTGGGATCGAGCCCCACGTTGGGCTCTCTGTTCAGCAGGGAGCCTGCTTCCCTTCCTCTCTCTCTGCCTGCCTCTCTGCCTACTTGTGATCTCTGTCTGTCAAATAAATAAATAAAATATTTTTTTAAAAAAAGAGTAAGCACATAGAATCATGATGTGGGAGTATCTTTATGCTTATTCATTGTTTGATATTCAAATGTCTGATGTGTATTTACACTGTTAGCATGTATTAACCACACAACTTTTTATTGGCCCACCCCTAGACACAGAAACCCAGGGATGAGAAACCAAAACAAAAGGAGGCACCACCTGAGAGCCAGGATATGAAACCTGAACCTGGGAAGGAAGTGGAAGCACCACCTGCAGCTCAAGGTGATGAAAAGGGAAGAAGAATGTCTGTGGGGGCAGAGGGTCTATGTGTGCATTGTGCATTCTGACAAACCCATGACAGGAGGAAAGAAAAGATGAGAAGAGAATCTCAGTCATTTCCTGGAGATGGGTTGAAAATGTGAAGAGTGTACAGTGTGCAGCTTTACATAGTCCTTCACCATAATGAATTCCTCCCTTTTCCTCAGGAATTAATTGGTGTGCTTGAAAATGCAGTCCTTTCTAAATTGGAGGACAGTGTTTAACTACAACATATACATCATTTCCCTAGTTTAATTTGTTCTTAGCACATTTTTGTGGGGCCTTTTCACTCATTTCATGGAAAGCGCAAGCAGTTTTCAGCAGCACAGGCTGAGTGCCAAGTCAGCATACCCTACAAGATGTGGAATAAGGCCTGTTTGCATAGGGATGGGAGCCACATTTTAGAAATGAGAAAACTAAGGCTCAGGGATTGTGGCTTCCCAACTACTGCTTGACACATGGAGACACAATGCATATTTCATTACAAGGTTTATGTTCTTGGGGAACCTGGCTTGCTCAGTCAGTAGAGCATGTGAGTCTTGATGTCTGGGTGGAATATTCAAGGCCCATACTGAGTGTAGAGATTATTTAACATAAGAGTTTAAAAAGAGGTTTGTGTTCTTCCTACCATCTGTGTTGCTATACAAAAAAGGGAGTGTGGTTCTCTATAGAATGCTTACTACTCAAATGTGTCTATATGGTAACATAGCTTACTACTGGCACAGGAATCAATTCAGTTCAGTGGAGCAGGACAGGAACTCCAGAAAAGAGCTCAATGAATGATAGCCACTGTCTTTTTCATCATTTGATATGGTATGTTTCGTAAGAGCTGTGTAATTCAGGAAACTGGCGTTAGGGTCACTATATAGTATAATTATTAAGCGTCTTTGAAAGGTGTTTAAATACTTTTATGATTAGGTAAGTCAAATGTGTCTAAAAAATGATCATGAAAGAAGAAATGAATGTCTTCCAAATAGAGCATTTTCATCAAGTACTTGTTGTGAATTATTGACACCATTCAGGCATGGATTATTTTAGGGATTCACTGTTAACATGTTTCCATAAGATGACTGACAACAAAGTCCATTGAGTCTTTCCACCCTCCTCCTTTTATTCTTACTGTAAGACACAATTTGGACTGTTAATCACTAATGTTTTGCTGTTACTTTTGGAGCTTTGTTCTATATGTGACTCCCTAAGGTATACAGAGGGACTTTGCCCTGAAATCTGACTAGGGAAATTTGACAAAATACCTTGCAGGTTGCTTTAGGAGGGAAAGGATGTCACCAGGATGGGATTTGTTAGAGGCCCTCAAATACACGCAGCTCATCCTTCAGAAAACTCCATTGTACATTTAAATAAAATCTTATGCATGATATAGGCTTGATTTCTTAGCTAGTTGATGCTCTCTATTCCTAGAACACTATGATAATAGAAAGGAAACGAAGTGCAGTGGGCTTGATCTTTGGAATGTCTCTTGAAATAAAGCATAACACACTTGTGGAAAACAAGGGTGTGAAATGCATTTTTCCATTACATTATTTTTTTTATCACACTAGCCTATAGGCTTTCATTTATATTTCATATTTACTACTTCAATTGAGTACCTTTGTATTTTAAGGACCAGACCTGAAAGCTGATCTCCAGAAGCTGCCTCAGGCAGAGGCTGGGCATGTAACTGGATATCACCCTGATGTCAAGGGGAGAAATCTGCCATTTTTAGAGCCCATTAAAATGCCAAGAGCAGGTATGTTATCCATTGACAATGCAAAGTATGAGGGTCTTTTCCTGAATATCTTATATTTATCTATGTAGATATAACTTTAATGATACATTAATAACAGACTTTACATATGAAGATACTTTCCCAAGTAGTTCAAACTGGAACATATTGATGACCTGACTCATATACAAGTAGACAGAGAAAGAAATTGGGTCAAAGCCTTCTTAAATCATAAAATATGAAAACATTTTCTTGTTCTGAGTATAGATACTTCAACATACAGCTAATAATACTCAGATCCTTCTGTAAGTTCTGCTTTTATCAAACGCAAAATATATTTGGATTCAATATCAGTATGATATATGCTGAGGCACTGAGGGAGTTTCTACTACCTGCTCTAAGGTAACTTGTGTGACTCTCTGAGAATCCCTTAACTTCTGAACCCAACTTTACTCACATACACACACACACACACACACACATATAGATATATAAAATTCAACTCATATACCATTTTCTTTCTTTTTTTATTTGTTTATTTTCAGCATAACAGTATCATTTTCTTTTCACCACACCCAGTGCTCCATGTAATCCGTGCCCTCTATAATACCCATCACCTGGTACCCTGACCTCCCACCCCCCACCCTGCCACTTCAAACCCCTCAGATTGTTTTTCAGAGTCCATAGTCTCTCATGGTTCACCTCCCCTTCCAATTTACCCCAACCCCCTTCTCTCTAACTCCCCCTGTCCTCCATGCTTTTTGTTATATTCCACAAATAAGTGAAACCATATGCTAATTGACTCTCTCTGCTTGACTTATTTCACTCAGCATAATCTCTTCCAGTCCCGTCCATGTTGCTACAAAAGTTGGGTATTCATCCTTTCTGGTGGATGCATAACACTCCATAGTGTATATGGACCACATCTTCCTTATCCATTCATCCGTTGAAGGGCATCTTGGTTCTTTCCACAGTTTGGTGACTGTGGCCATTGCTGCTATAAACATTGGGGTACAGATGGCCCTTCTTTTCACGACATCTGTGTCTTTGGGGTAAATACCCAGGAGTGCAATGGCAGGGTCATAGGGAAGATTCAGATTAAAACTACATTGAGATATCACCTTACACCAGTTAGAATGGCCAAAATTAGCAAGACAGGAAACAACATGTGTTGGAGAGGATGTGGAGAAAGGGGAACCCTCTTACACTGTTGGTGGGAATGCAAGTTGGTGCAGCTTCTTTGGAGAACAGTGTGGAGATTCCTCAAGAAATTAAAAATAGAACTTCCCTATGACCCTGCCATTTTCTTTTTTTTTAAGATTTTATTTATTTATTTGACAGAGATCACAGGTAGGCAGAGAGTCAGGCAGAGAGAAAGGAGGAAGCAGGATTTCTGCAGAGCCGAGAGCCTGATGTGGGGCTCAATCCCAGGACCCTGAGATCATGACCTGAGCTAAAGGCAGAGGCTTTAATCCACTGAGCCACCCAGGCGCCCCACATATACCATTTTCAATGCTGATATTTGTATTCTGTGGTTCTGTTGGTACCATACATGGAATACAGAGATATTCCATTTTGCATGAGTTTTTTTAATCTGGTAACATCTTTGGTCTAATTTTAACATGTGAATTGAGATGCCACTGCCATTGTGAACAGAAAAAGCCCAGTGGTTGCTGTTTGTATTTCTCTGTGGAGACTTGGATTCCTATTCTTGTTTTTTTTTTCCCAATGTTTATTTAAATGCTAGTTAATTAACAGGTAGTGTAATATTTGTTTCAGGGGTAGCATTCAGAGATTCTTCACACATATATAACACTCAGTGCTCATCACCGCAAGGGCTCTCCTTAATACCCATCAACATTTTAGCCCATTATCAACCCATCTTCCTCCATCGACACTCAGTTTGTTCTCTATAGTTAAGTCCCATGGTCTGCTTCCCTGTCTTATTCTCCTGCCCCATATGTTCATCTGTTTTGTTTCTTAAATTCTACATATGAGTGAAATCACGTTATTTGTTTTTCTCTAGATGGCTTATTTCCCTTAATGTAATACACTCTAGGTACACTCATACCCTTCCAAGTGGCAAGATTTTATTCATTTTGATGGCTGAGTCATATTCCACTGTGTGTATGAAAGATATACATATATGTGTACATATACATATACCTCTTTATCCATTAATTAGTTGATGTTCATTTGGACTCCTTCCATAGTTTGGTTTTTGTTGATAATGCTGCTATAAACATTGGGGTGCTTGTACCCTTTCGACCTGTAACTTTGTGTCCTTGGGTAGAAACCTCCTGGTATAACTTCTGGGTCACAAGGTAGTTCTATTTTTAACTTCTTGAAGAACCTCCATACTTGTTTGCACAGTGTCTGTACAGTTTGCATTCCCATCAACAGTGTAATAGGGTTCCCTTTTTTTCCCCCTCCTCGCCTACATCTCTTGTTTCCTGTGTTGTTAATTTAACCCATTCTGACACGTGTGAAGTGTGTGACTATATAATCTATTTGACCAACCAGAACACTATTAAGGCAAACACCGTTAAGGCAAATGGTTACCCTGCTTAACCCAGGACATAAGGGATAAACTAGCTGACAAAAACAGTTTTCCACATAACCACAACCAAGAATAAATTATATGTGGTACTCGTTTCTCTACTGACATCACTGAAGCAGTAACCAACTTGGCATTATTCCTTCAGCATCATATATTGGTATATTATTTCAAATTGAAACCTTTAAATGATATTTACATGTAAATTTCTTGTGTTTTTCAGTTCCTTGCATGCTATTGGGAATTTTTGTGAAACTGAACTGTCTTTTTGTTTTGTTGTGCCAGTAGAAAGTGTGGTGTGTTCAAAAAGCTTTGGTAAAATACATGCTTGGAATTCTCTCTTAAAAAAATGAAAACAGGGGCACCTGGGTGGCTCAGTGGGTTAAAGCCCCTGCCTTCGTCTCAGGTCATGGTCCCGGGGTCCTGGGATCGAGCCCCGCATCGGGCTCTCTGCTCAGTGGGGAGCCTGCTTTCCTTCCTCTCTCTCTGCCTGCCTCTCTGCCTACTTGTGATCTCTGTCAAGTAAATAAATAAAATCTTTTTAAAAAATGAAAACAATAGCATCCTTCCTGTACCATTAATTTACTGGAAATACAATTCTCCTGAGTAAAGTTTCCAACTGTTCTTTCTTACAGGTGAAGGACAGCCCCAGATTTAAACAAGGACAAGCTGGAACATGCAAACTACTCTTATGTGGGGTACTTCACTGTTGAAATTCTCTCAATAAAGTTTTATGAACTTTCTCCAACAAGTCTTTTGAAATCTGTGTTAAACTTATTCCAAGTAGGAGGTGCCTGGGTGGCTCAGTCACTTAAACAGCTGACTCCTGGCTTCAGCTCAGGTCATAATTCATTGGTCATGGGATGGCCCCTGCGTCAGACTCTATGCTCCATGGGGGGTCAGCTTGAAATGTTCTGTCCCTGTGCCCCTGTTTCCTCCCTGCCTCTCTCCCTCTCTCAAATGAATAAATGAATCTTTAAAGAAAAACTTACTCTAAGTAGTAGATGCTATAAAAAATAATACCATATTCTGGGTCACCTGGGAGGCTTAGTGGGTTGGCTTAGGTCATGGTCTCAGAGTTCTGGGATCAAGGCCGGCATCGGGCTCTTTGCTCAGTGGGGAGCCTGCTGCCCCCCCTCCCCCGCTGCCTACTTGTGATATCTCTCTCTCTCTCTCTTTCTCTTAAATAAAATTTTTAAAAATGTCATCATTTGAAATGTTATATTTTGATAGGGCTGATACACACAGATATATCTGTACATTGAATTTCTGTCCAGCAACCATGCTACCTATGATTTAAAAACTGTATGTCCATACCCATTTTCAGCTTCAACAGGCACAATGCCATCATCTTGGAACACTACCAGTTTGTTTCTTCCATTTTATTTTATTTTAACGATTTTCTTTCTTTTTCTTAGAAAGAGAGTAGAAGAAGGGGAGAGGCAGGCTCAGAGCAGAGCAAGGAGCCCTATGAGGGACTCGATCCCAGTACCCTGGGATCATGACCAGAGCCAAAGGCAGACACTTAACCGACTGAGCCATCCAAAAGTCCCTGTTTAGGCTATTTTAAACATTTTCCCTTCCTTTTTTTTTTTCATTTTACATAGGACAGACCCACCCAGTACCATGTTACAAAGAACTGGTCCCAATGGACACCCTTGTCTCATTCTTGATGAATTAAAAAATCTTTAACATTTTACTATATTTACTGTGACATCAGTAAGTTCCGTTCTTCTTCTGTACTACAAATATTAGAATTGAGTATATGTGGACTTCCATCAAACACTTGGAGTACCTTTATTCCGATGATTGTAGGATTTCCCCCTTCATTAATTGGTTAACGTGATTTAATACATATTGTCCTATGTTTAAACCAACCATACATTACTGGTGGGAATGGTCATGATATTTTATCTTTCTGCTTTGGAACAATGTCTATTCATCATCTTCTGCCTATTTTTTAAGTGCACTCCTCATTATGGGGGTTTTGAGTTTTATAAGTACTTTATATGTTTTGGATACTAACCTCTTATCAAATATGTCATTTTTTATTTTTTTTCATTTATCTCAAATCAGAATATTTTTTTTCAATTTATTTATTTTCAGAAAAACAGGATTCATTATTTTTTTTCCTTTTTTTCAATTTATTTATTTTCAGAAAAACATTATTCATTATTTTTTTCCAATTTATTTATTTTCAGAAAAACAGTATTCATTATTTTTTCACCACATCCAGTGCTCCATGCAAGCCATGCCCTCTATAATACCCATCACCTGGTACCCCAGCCTCCCACCCCCCCGCCACTTCAAACCCCTCAGAGTGTTTTTCAGAGTCCATAGTCTCTCATGGTTCACCTCCCCTTCCAATTTACCCAAATTCCCTACTCCTCTCTAACGCCCCTTGTCCTCCATGCTATTTGTTATGCTCCACAAATAAGTGAAACCATATGATAATTGACTCTCTCTCTGCTTGACTTATTTCACTCAGCATAATCTCTTCCAGTCCCGTCCATATTGCTACAAAAGTTGGGTATTCATCCTTTCTGATGGAGGCATAATACTCCATAGTGTATATGGACCACATCTTCCTTATCCATTCATCCGTTGAAGGGCATCTTGGTTCTTTCCATAGTTTGGCGACTGTGGCCATTGCTGCTATAAACATTGGGGTACAGATGGCCCTTCTTTTCATGACATCTGTGTCTTTGGGGTAAATACCCAGGAGTGCAATTGCAGGGTCATAGGGAAGCTCTATTTTTAATTTCTTGAGGAATCTCCACACTGTTCTCCAAAGAGGCTGCACGAACTTGCATTCCCACCAACAGTGTAAGAGGGTTCCCCTTTCTCCACATCCTCTCCAACACATGTTGTTTCCTGTTTTGTTAATTTTGGCCATTCTAACTGGTGTAAGGTGATATCTCAATGTGGTTTTAATTTGAATCACCCTGAAGGCTAATGATGATGAGCATTTTTTCATGTGTCTGATAGCCATTTGTATGTCTTGATTGGAGAAGTGTCTGTTCATATCTTCTGCCCATTTTTGATGTGTTTGCCTGTTTCGTGTGTGTTGAGTTTGGGGAGTTCATTATAGATCCTGGATATCAACCTTTTGTCTGTACTGTCATTTGCAAATATCTTCTCCCGTTCCGTGGGTTGCCTCTTTGTTTTTTTTTTTTTTGACTGTTTCCTTTGCTGTGCAGAAGCTTTTGATTTTGATGAAGTCCCAAAAGTTTATTTTCGCTTTTGTTTCCTTTGCCTTTGGAGACATATCTTGAAAGAAGTTGCTGTGGCTGATATCAAAGAGATTACTGCCTATGTTCTCCTCTAGGATTCTGATGGATTCCTGTCTCACGTTGAGGTCTTTTATCCATTTTGAGTTTATCTTTGTGTATGGTGTAAGAGAATAGTCGAGTTTCATTCTTCTACATATAGCTGTCCAGTTTTCCCAGCACCATTTATTGAAGAGACTGTCTTTATTCCACTGTATATTTTTTCTTGTTTTGTCAAAAATTAACTGACCATAGAGTTAAGGGTCCATATCTGGGCTCTCTACTGTGTTCCACTGGTCTATGCGTCTGTTTTTATGCCAGTACCATGCTGTCTTGGTGATCACAGCTTTGTCATAAAGCTTGAAATCAGGTAAGGTGATGCTGCCAGCTTTATTTTTGTTTTTCAACATTTCCTTAGCGATTCGGGGTCTCTTCTGATTCCATACAAATTTTAGGATTATTTGCTCCAGCTCTTTGAAGAATGCCGGTGGAATTTTGATCGGAATGGCATTAAAAGTATAGATTGCTCTAGGCAGTATAGACATTTTAACAGTGTTTATTCTTCCAATCCAAGAGCATGGAATGGTCTTCCATCTATTTGTGTCTTCTTCAATTTCTTTCATGAGTGTTCTATAGTTCCTCAAGTACAGATCCTTTACCTCTTTAGTTAGGTTTATTCCCAGGTATCTTATGGTTCTTGGTGCTATAGTAAATGGAATCGAGTCTCTAATTTCCCTTTCTGTATTTTCATTGTTAGTGTATAAGAAAGCCACTGATTTCTGCACATTGACTTTGTATCCTGCCACGTTGCTGAATTGCTGTATGAGTTCTAGTAGTTTGAGGGTGGAGTCTTTTGGGTTTTCCATATAAAGAATCATGTCATCTGCGAAGAGAGAGAGTTTGACTTCTTCATTACCAATTTGGATACCTTTTATTTCTCTCTGTTGTCTGATTGCTGTTGCTAGGACTTCTAATACTATGTTGAACAAGAGTGGTGAAAGTGGGCATCCTTGTCTTGTTCCTGATCTCAACGGGAAGGCTACAAGCTTTTTCCCATAAAGGATGATATTTGCTGTGGGTCTTTCATAGATAGATTTGATGAGGTTCAGGAATGTTCCCTCTATCCCTATACTTTGGAGCGTTTTAATCAGGAACGGATGTTGGATTTTGTCAAATGCTTTTTCTGCATCAATTGAGAGGACCATGTGGTTCTTCTCTCTTCTCATATTAATTTGTTGTATCACATTGATTGATTTGCGAATGGTGAACCATCCTTGTAGCCCAGGCATGAATCCCACCTGATCATGGTGGCTAATCTTTTTTTTTTAAAGATTTTATTTATTTGTCAGAGAGAGAGAGGGAGAGAGAGCGAGCACAGGCAGACAGAATGGCAGGCAGAGACAGAGGGAGAAGCAGGCTCCCTGCCGAGCAAGGAGCCCGATGTGGGACTCGATCCCAGGACGCTGGGATCATGACCTGAGCCGAAGGCAACCGCTTAACCAACTGAGCCACCCAGGCGTCCCTGGATAATCTTTTTAATGTGCTGATGGATCCTGTTGGCTAGGATCTTGTTGAGAATCTAAGCATCCATATTCATCAGTGATATTGGTCTGAAATTCTCCTTTTTGGTAGGGTCCTTGCCTGGTTTTTGGATCAGGGTAATGCTGGCTTCATAGAAAGAGTCTGGAAGTTTTCCTTCTGCTTCAATTTTTTGAAACAGCTTCAGGAGAATAGGTGTTATTTCTTCTTTGAAGGTTTGGTAGAATTCCCCAGGGAATCCGTCAGGTCCTGGGCTCTTGTTCTTTGGGAGGTTTTTGATCACTGATTCAATCTCGTTATTAGATATCGGTCTATTCAGGTTGTCGATTTCTTCCTGGTTCAATTTTGGTAGTTTATATTTTTCCAGGAATGCATCCATTTTATCTAGGTTGCTAAGCTTATTGGCATATAACTGTTTGTAATAACTTCTGATGATTGTTTCTACTTCCATGGCGTTAGTTGTGATCTCTCCCTTTTCATTCATAATTTTATGAATTTGGGATTTCTCTCTTTTCTTTCAGATTAGTGTAGCCAGTGGCTTATCGATCTTTTTGATTCTTTCAAAAAACCAGCTTCTAGTTTCATTGATACGTTCTACTGTATCTCTGGTTTCTCTGTCATTGATCTCAGCTCTAATCTTGATGATTTCCCTTCTTATGTGTGGAGTTGGTTTGATTTGTTGTTGATCCTCCAGTTCTTTAAGGTGTAGTGACAGCTGGTGTGTTCTAGATTTTTCAATTTTTTTGAGCGAGGCTTGGATGGCTATATATTTTCCCCTTAGGACAGCCTTTGCTGTATCCCATAGGTTTTGGACCGAAGTGTCTTCATTCTCATTGGTTTCCATGAATTGTTTCAGTTCTTCTTTGATCTCCTGGTTGATCCAAGCGTTCTTAAGCAAGGTGGTCTTTAGCTTCCAGGTGTTTGAGTTCCTTCGGAACTTTTCCTTGTGATTGAGCTCCAGTTTCAAAGCATTGTGATCTGAGAATATGCAGGGAATAATCTCAGTCTTTTGGTATCGGTTGAGTCTTGATTTGTGACCCAGTATGTGGTCTATTCTGGAGAAGGTTCCGTGTGCACTTGAGAAGAATGAGTATTCTATTGTTTTAGGGTGGAATGTTCTGTATATATCTATGAGGTCCATCTGGTCCAATGTGTCATTCAATGCTCTTGTTTCTTTATTGATTTTCTGCTTCGATGATCTGTCTAATTCTGAAAGAGGCGTGTTAAGATCTCCTAGTATTAGTGTATTCATATCAATATGACTCTTTATCTTCATTAACAGTTTTCTTAAGTAATTGGCTGCTCCCATATTCGGAGCATAGATATTTACAATTGTTAGATTATTTTGGTGGATATTCCCTTTAAGGATTATGTAGTGTCCTTCTGTATCTCTGACTACAGTCTTTAGTTTGAAGTCTAATTTATCTGATATGAGAATCACTACCCCAGCCTTCTTTTGAGGCCCATTGGCATGAGATGCTTCTCCACCCCTTCACTTTCAGTCTGCGTGTATCTTTAGGTTCAAAATGGGTCTCTTGTAGACAGCATATGGATGGGTCCTGTCGTTTTATCCAATCTGCAACCCTGTGCCATTTTATGGGTGCATTTAAGCCATTTACATTGAGAGTGATTATTGATAGATACGTTTTTATTGACATCGAGTTACCTTTGAAGTCTTTCTTTCTGTAGACTGTCTCTATATTTCTGTTCAATGCTATTCTTGGGATTTTCCCTCTTTTTATAGAACCCCCCTTAATATTTCCTGCAGTGTCGGCTTGGTGGTTGCATAGTCTTTTTAGCCTTGCCGGTCTTGAAAACTCTTTATCTCTCCATCCATTTTGAATGTCAGTCTTGCTGGATACAGTATTCTTGGCTGCATGTTCTTCTCATTTAGTGCCCTGAATATATCTTGCCAGCCTCTTCTGGCTTGCCAGGTCTCTGTGGACAGGTCTGATGTTATTCTGATGGGCTTCCCTCTGTAAGTAAGGAGCCTCTTTTCCCTGGCGGCTTTCAAGAGATTATACCTACAATTAAAATTCCTCAATTTGACTATCAGGTGTCGTGATGTTTTTTGGAATGTATAATCTTGGGTGGAGACTGTTCAGCCTCTAGTACATGAACGCTGGTTCCATTCACGAGACTGGGAAAATTTTCATGAAGGACTTGTTCCACGATATCTTCTAGATTTCTTTCTTTCTCCTCCCCTTCAGGAATTCCAATAATTCTGACGTTGGAACGCTTCATGGCATCATTTAATTCCCTGATTCTTTTTTTGTGGTTTCTAAGCTGTTTGTTCTAGGCTTCCTCCTGATCCTTTCTCTCTATCTGTTTGTCTTCCACATCACTAATTCTATCTTCTGTCTCAGTTACCCTAGCTTTGAGAGAGTTTTGATTAGATTGGAACTCACTGAGAGCATTGTGAACCTCCTCCCTGGTAGCTTTAAGCTCCGCCCTAACATTGTGAACATCCTGTCTGGTCGCTTTCAGTTCGGCCCTAATCAATTCTGTTTGGTCATCCATGGCTTTCTCCAACCTAGCTATTGTCTGGATAATTGTTAGCCTGAATTCTCTTTCTGACGTATTGTCTATGTTGATAGCCATTAGCTATGTTGCAGATGGTCCTCTGTATTTTCTGTATACAGAAAATCCTGTATTTTTCTTCTTTTGGGCATTCCTTCTTCTAGTCATTTTGGTGGGAGATGACTGAACAGATGTAGCTGGATATATCAACTCCGGTGCAGTCAAGGTGCACCCTGGAACACTTCTGAGCAATCAGGATTCCCCACCCAAACGAGAGACAAAAGAAAAGAAAAAGAAAAAGAAAGAAAAGAAGAAGAAAAAGAAAAAGAAAAAAAAGAAAAAAGAGAGAGAGAGAGAGAGAGAGAGACAGGAAAGAAAGGGAAGATGAAAAAGAAGGTTCAGCCCAGATGGGCCCCAAGGTAAGATTTATGAAGTAGACAAACAAAAAGAGATAAAAAGACTGATACAAGTATATGGCAAGAGAAAAAAATATATATATGCAAATAAAGAAAGAACCTCGTCAAAAAGAACTACAAGTGTAAAATTTATATGCTATCAGGACAAACACAAAAAACACAGAAACACTGGTGGAAGAAGATGGGAGAGTTCTTATAAATTCTCAGTGTGTGCGAGGAAGGTTTGTTTGATTCTTCCTGTTTGTATCTTGATATCTTTGTTAAAGGACTCAACTTTCTTAAGATAAAGGGGATTAAAAATTAGTTTACCTATAGGGGTAGTATTGGTTGGGGAAAGGGGATTACTTTGAAGTTTAACTCTATATGAATATTAGAGGATAAAAATAAAAAGGAATAAACTAGACTAAACTAAAATTTTAAAAAAGGAATTCAAAAAGTAAAAATGCAAAAGAAAAACATAGGTGTATGTATCAAAAAGTTCAGGTTAGAAAGGTATTATGGAATTTGATGTACTGTACAACTCGCTGTGATGGTAAATAGGTTAAAAAAATTACCTATGTGTAAAAAAAATATATATGAACCGGAATAGTGGGAATGAGTGAACAATACAAGTTTTCCTATGAAGTAGTGGTGGTTCTCTTGTAGTTTTTTTTTTCTTTCTTGGTTTGTTTTCTGGGGGAGGGGCCTGCCACGTGGGTTGTCAGTCAATGATGTTTCCTGAGTTAAGTCCTCCCAACCCCCTCAAGGGGGTGGGCTCTGAGGAAACTGGTTTTTTTCAGGCTTTTGTTCTCTGGCGGTTTTTATGCTTGTTCATTTTTTTTTCTCTCACCTTGACCGCCTTTGATGGTTTTTGTAGTATTAGAGGAAATCAAACCACACCCTGATCTCCGTCTCAGAGAGAAGCCTCAGTCTGGGTGCAGGACCTGAATAAGTTCCCCCTTGGCCGCTGGCAAGGAAGGTTCCAAGTTGCAGACCCTGGGGGCGCAGGAACTTTTGCTCGTCCCCAAAGCCAAGGCAGTGGCGGCTGTCTGGGAGCTCCAGACCACCATAGAGGTTCAAAGCAGCAGTTGCACACTGAGATTTTGCCGCTGGCCCGGGCTGGGAGTGCCCGGCTTGCGTGCACCTCTTTTCAGAGGTGGCTATGGGTCGGGCGCGCCTCTCCGGCACTGAGAGCCCAGGCTGGGCTTTTGCGCACTTCTGTCAGGGAAAGAGTTTCAGGTGCGCGGCTTAGGCTTTGAAACAATGGCGCAGGTCAAAGAGCGCCGGACAGGACTTTGTAACTCAGGGGAGCAGTAGGGACGTGCGCGCGTATCCCAAGCCTTGTGGTAGGGCTAGCACGCGTTCTGCCAACCGGCGCGGCTCCCATCCCCTCACAGGAACTAGAACCCATGCATTCTCGGGCATGCTGGCCGCTTAGGGACCAGGAGCTGGTTTCTCCGCTGCACTCTCTCTACCTCAGCGCTGGGGAGGCTGTCCTGGGGCCAGGGACTTAAGTCCCTGACCCTAGCCACCCCGATTCCCACAATTCCCCCCCCCCGCGATCCTTTGCTCTTTTGGAGTGCTTTTAACCAGTCTCCAAGTTAATGCTAGTCCGCAGACGCAGGGCACTCTCGATGTATTGGGGTATTACTTTCCCACCGGTCGCCTCTGGTGGTTCCCTCCCCCTTTTGTTTACCTTCCAATATCAGTCCGCCGTTCCCATTCTGCTTTACCTGCCCACTGGCACCTTCTGACCCTATAGAGATCCTGACGTGTATAATTCAGATGTCAGGCTGATTTCATGGGTGATCGGAGTTCTTTGGTAGGTAATCAGCTCACTTAGGGGTACCGGCTGAAAAGGAGCCTCTTCCTCCTCCCCCGCCAACTTGTCCCCCCCTCTGATTCTCAATTCTGACAGTGTCGGTCCAGTGGAGGAAAGAAGATAGAACAAGGATGGACATAGGACAGGTTGCATACTGTGAGAGAAGGGCAGGGTGAGGCACTTAGGCCTCTAAGACACATGCCGCAAGTACAGCACCTGTGATGTTCCTCAGTGTCTACCTCTCCTCAAAACACTTGATATGTCGTGAGGAAACTGTGGTATAGAACATACGACAGGGTTGAATCGGTGTAACCTCTCTTTGTTGAAATCAAGAAGTGACGCAACTGGGCCCTAACAGGTGATTCATATGAGGGGATCTGTTCAGGGAAACTACTTCAGGTGGATACCCATTCATAACAGTGTCTTCCTCGTTGAGAAATGAAGATAGAACAAGGACCGACTATGGGCTTTTTAGGTACTGTGAGTGAAGTGCAGGTTATGGCACTTAGGCATCCAAAACACATATTGGAGGAGCACGACCTGTGGACATCCACACTGTCTTTCTGTGTCGAAAACACTTCAAACATTGTGAGGGAAGTGTGCTTTAGGAGGGATTTGTGGCAGTGGCAGTGTGTCAAAAAAGGAAGCTGTTGGGACTGACTGTGTGGTAAACTGGAATAGGAGAGAATAGGAGTCTAGTCTCAGACATCCATCCCCTTGACCAGACGACGTTCTGATTCAGGGAAACTGCTTCAGGCAGATACTCATTTCCGACAGTGTCTTTCCAGTGGAGGAAAGAAGATAGAATAAAGATGGACATAGGGCAGGTTGCATACTGTGAGTGAGGGCGGGGTGAGGCACATTGGCGTTTAAGACACATACTCCAAGTACAGCACCTGTGATGTTCAACAGCATCTCCCTTGCTCAAAACACTTCATATGTCGTGAGGAAACTGAGCTATAGAACATACTCACGACAGGGTTGAACCTGTAAAAAGGTGGAATCTATGCATCCTGTCAGTGTGGAAATTAAGAAGTGTCGCAACTGGGCCCTAACAAGTAATTCATACAAGGGGATCTGTTCAGGGAAACTACTTCAGGTGGATACTCATTCATAACAGTGCCTTCCTCGTTGAGAAATGAAGATAGAACAAGGACCAACTCTGGGCAATTTAGGTACTGTGAGTGAAGTGCAGGTTACGGTGCTTTGGCATCCAAAACACATATTGGATGAGCACGACTTGTGGACATCCATACTGTTATTCTGTGTGGAAAATGCTTCAAACATTGTGATGGAAGTGTGCGTTAGGAGGGATTCGTGGAAGTGTTGAGTCTGTCAAAGAAGGAGGCTGTTGGGATGCACTCTGTGGTAAACGGCAATAGGCATGTCTCATATGTCCATTCCCATGAACAGAGGAAGTTCTGTTTCAGGGATACTCATGCCGGCGTATTCTCAATTCTGACAAGTTGTGTCCAGTGGAGGAAAGAAGATAGAACAAGGACGGACATAGGGCAGGTTGCATACTGTGAGTGAAGTTCAGGGTGAGGCACGTAGGCCTTTAAGACACATACTGCAAGAACCGACCATGTGAGTGTCACAGCTTCTCCCTCAGCTCAAAAGACTTCATATGTCATGAGGAAACTGTGCTATAGAACATACAACAGGGTTGAGTCTGTGGAATGTTGGATTCTGTGCCACCTGTCTTTTTTGTAATCAAGAAAAGACGCCACTGGCCCCTAACAGGTGATTCCTACAAGGGGATCAGTTCATGGAAACTACTTCCGGTGTGTACTCATCCATAACAGTGTCTTCCTACTTGAGAAATGAAGATAGAACAAGGACAGACTATGGGCATTTTAGTTCCTGTTAGGGAAATGCAGCTTATGGAGCTTAGGCTTCCAAAACACATATTGGAAGATCAGGACCTGTGCTTATCCACACTGTCTTTCCAAGTCGAAAACGCTTCAAACATTGTGAGGGAAGTGTGCGTTAGGAGGGATTCAGGGTAGTGTTGGATGTGTCAAGGAAGGAGGCTCTTGGGGCTCACTGTGTGGTAAACTGGAATGGGCGCATATAGGAGTCTAGTCACATACGTTGATGCCCTTGAACAGAGGAAGTTCTGTTTCAGGGAAAGTCATTCCGGCGTATTCTCAATTCTGACAGTGTGTGTCCAGTGGAGGAAAGAAGATAGACCTGGGAAGGACATAGGGCAGGTTGCATACTGTGAGTGAAGAGCAGGGTGAGGCACTTAGGCCTCTAAGACACATAATGCAAGTACAGCACCTGTGAGTCTCACAGCGTCTCCCTCAGCTCAAAGGACTTCTTATGTCGTGAGGAAACTGTGCTATAGAACATACTCACGACAGGGTTGAGTCTGTGGAATGTTTGATTCTGTGCCACTTGTCTTTTTTGAAATCAAGAAGTAACACAACAGAGCACTAAAAGGAGATTCCTACAAGGGGTTTTGTTCAGGGAAACTCTTCAGGTGGAAACCCATTCATAACAGTGTCTTCTCCATTGAGGAATGAAGATAGAAGAAGGACGGACTATGGGTTCTTTAGGTATTGTAAGTGAAGTGCAGGATATGGCGCTAAGGCATCCAAAACACATATTGGATGAGCACTTCCTGTGGTCATCCACTGTCTTTCTGTGTGGAAAACGCTTCAAACATTGTGAGGCAACTGTGTGTAAGGAGGGATTCGTGGCAGTATTGAGTCTGTCAAAGAAGGAGGCTGTTGGGACGCCCTGTGTGGTAAATTTCAATAGGAACGTATAGGAGTCTAGTCTCATACGTCCATGCCTTTGTACAGAGGAAGTTCTGTTTCAGGGAAACTCATTCCGGCATATCCTCAATTCTGACAGTGTGTGTCCAGTGGAGGAAAGAAGATAGACCTGGGACGGACATAGGGCCGGTTGCATACTGTGAGTGAAGGGAAGGGTGAGGCACTTAGGCCTCTAAGACACATAATGCAAGTACAGCCCCTCTGAGTCTCACAGCGTCTCCCTCAGCTCAAAAGACTTCTTATGTCGTGGGGAAACTGTGCTATGGAACATATTCACGACAGGGTTGAATCTGTGGAATGTTGGATTCTGTGCCACCTGTCTTTGTTGAAATCAAGAAGTAACACAACAGAGCACTAACAGGAGATTCATACAAAGGGATCTGTTCAGGGAAACTACTTCAGGTGGATACTCATTCATAACAGTGTCTTCCTATTTGAGAAATGAAGATAGAAGAAGGACCGACTATGGACGTTCCTGTGAGTGAAGTGCAGCTTATGGCGTGTAGGGTTCCATAACACGTATTGAAGATACCTTCCTGTGCTCATCCACACTCTCTTTCTGTGTCCAAAACGCTTCAAACATTGTGATGGAAGTGTGCGTTAGGAGGGATTCGTGGCAGTATTGAGTCTGTCAAAGAAGAAGGCTCTTGGAACGCACTGTGTGGTAAACGCAAAGGGACGTATAGGAGTCTAGTCAAGTCTAGTCCTTGACCAGAGCAAGTTCGGTTTAGGGAACCTCCTTCAGGCGGATTCTCAATTCTGACACTATCAGTCCAGTGGTGGAAAGAAGATAGAAGAAGGACGGACATAGGGCAGGATGCATACTGTGAGTTTTGTGCAGGGTGAGGCCCTCTGGCCAAAGAGGAACATACAGCATGTATAGCCCTGTGATGTTCCTCAGTGTCTACGTCTGCTCAATACACTTCATATGTCACGAGGAAACTGTGCTATAGAACATACTCATGACAGGGTAGAGTCTGTGGAATGTTGGATTCAGTGCCACTGTCTTTGTTGAAATAAAGAAGTAACACAACAGAGCACTAACAGGAGATTCCTACAAGGGGTTCTGTTCAGGGAAATTAATTCAGGTGGAAATCCATTCATAACAGTGCCTTCTCCATTGAGGAATGAAGATACAAGAAGGACGTACTATGGGTTCTTTTGGTAATGTAAGTGAAGTGCAGGATATTGCGCTAAGGCTTCCAAAACACATATTGGATGAGCACGTCCTGTGGTCATCCACTGTCTTTCTGTGTTGAAAATACTTCCAACGTTGTGAGGGAAGTGTGAGTTAGGAGGTATTCGTGGCAGTATTGAGTCTGGCAAAGAAGGAGGCTGTTGGGACGCATTGTGTGGTAAATTTCAATAGGAACATATAGGAGTCTAGTCTCATACGTCCATGCCTTTGTACAGAGGAAGTTCTGTTTCAGGGAAACTCATTCCGGCGTATTCTCAATTCTGACAGTGTGTGTCCAGTGGAGGAAAGAAGATAGACCTGGGAAGGACATAGGGCAGGTTGCATACTGTGAGTGAAGGGCAGGTTGAGGCACTTAGGCCTCAAGGACACATAATGCAAGTACAGCCCCTGTGAGTCTCACAGCGTCTCCCTCAGCTCAAAAGACTTCTTATGTCATGAGGAAACTGTGCTATAGAACATACTCACGACAGGGTTGAGTCTGTGGAATGTTGGATTCTGTGCCACCTGTCTTTGTTGAAATCAAGAAGTAACACAACAGAGCACTAACAGGAGATTCATACAAAGGGATCTGTTCAGGGAAACTACTTCAGGTGGATACTCATTCAAAACAGGGTCTTCCTATTTGAGAAATGAAGATAGAAGAACGACTGTCTATGGACGTTCCTGTGAGTGAAGTGCATCTTATGGCGCGTAGGCTTCCATAAAACGTATTGAAGATCCCTTCCTGTGCTCATCCACACTCTCTTTGTGTCCAAAACGCTTCAAACATTGTGATGGAAATGTGCGTTAGGAGGGATTCGTGGCAGTATTGAGTCTGTCAAAGAAGGAGGCTCTTGGGATGCACTGTGTGGTAAACTGCAAAGGGACGTATAGGAGTCTAGTCTCAGACGTCCATCCCCTTGACCAGAGCAAGTTCGGTTTAGGGAACCTCCTTCAGGCGGATTCTAAATTCTGACACTGTCAGTCCAGTGGTGGAAAGAAGATAGAAGAAGGGCGGACATAGGGCAGGATGCATACGGTGAGTTTTGGCAGGGTGAGGCCCTCTGGCCTCTAAGGAACATACAGCATGGATAGCCCTGTGTAGTTCCTCAGTGTCTACGTCTGCTCAATACACTTCATATGTCACGAGGAAACTGTGCTATAGAACATACTCACGACAGGGTTGAGTCTGTGGAATGTTGGATTCTGTGCCACCTGTCTTTGTAATCCAGAAGGGACGCCCCGGTCCCCTAACAGGTGATTCCTACTAGGGGATCTGTTCAGGTACACTACATCCGTTGGATACTCATCCATAACAGTGTCTTCCTTCTTCAGAAATGAAGATAGAACATGGACCGACTATGGGCACTTTAGTTCCTCTGAGGTAAGTGCAGCTTATGGAGCTTAGGCTTCCAACACGCATATTGAAAGATCAGGACCGGTGCTCAACCACACTGTCTTTCTAAGTCGAAAACGTTACAAACATTGTGAGGGAAGTGTGCGTTTGGAGGGATTCGTGGCAGTGTTGAGTCTGTCAAGGAAGGAGGCTCTTGGGGCTCACTATGTGATAAACTATAATGGGTGCGTATATGATTCTAGTCTCATAAGTCGATGCCCTTGAACAGAGGAAGTTCTATTTCAGGGAAACTCATTCCGGCGTCTTCTCAATTCTGACAGTGTGTGTCCAGTGGAGGAAAGAAGATAGAACAGGGACAGACATAGGGCATTTTGCATACTGTGAGTGAAGGGCAGGGTGAGGCACTTAGGACTATAAGACACATAATAAAGTACAGCCCTTGTGAGTCTCACAGCGTCTCCATCAGCTCAAAAGACTTCTTATGTCTTGAGGAAACTGTGCTATGGAACATACCCACGACAGGGTTGAGTCTGTGGAATGTTGGATTCTGTGCCACCTGTCTTTTTGAAATCAAGAAGAAGCACAACAGAGCACTAACAGGAGATTCCTACAAGGGGTTCGCTTCAGGGAAACTACTTCATGTGGAAACCCATTCATAACAGTGCCTTCTCTATTGAGGAATGAAGATAGAAGAAGGACTGACTATGGGTTCTTTTGGTACTGTAAGTGAAGTGCAGGATATGGCGCTAAGGCATCCAAAACACATATTGGATGAGCACGTCCTGTGGTCATCCACTGTCTTTCTGTGTAGAAAATGCTTCCAACGTTGTGAGGGAAGTGTGAGTTAGGAGGGATTCGTGGCAGTATTGAGTCTGGCAAAGAAGGAGGCTGTTGGGACGCACTATGTGTTAAATTTCAGTAGGAACATAAAGGATTCTAGTCTCATACGTCCATGCCATTATACAGAGGAAGTTCTGATTCAGGGAAACTCATTCCGGCGTATTCTCAATTCTGACAGTGTGTGTCCAGTGGAGGAAAGAAGATAGAACACGGACGTACATAGGGCATTTTGCATATTGTGAGTGAAGGGCAGGGTGAGGCACTTAGGCCTCTAAGACACATAATGCAAGTACAGCCCCTCTGAGTCTCACAGCGTCTCCCTCAGCTCAAAAGACTTCTTATGTCGTGAGGAAAATGTGCTATAGAACATACTCACGACAGGGTTGAGTCTGTGGAATGTCAGATTCTGTGCCACCTGTCTTTGTTGAAATCAAGAAGTAACACAACAGAGCACTAACAGGAGAGTCATACAAAGGGATCTGTTCAGGGAAACTACTTCAGGTGGATACTCATTCATAACAGTGACTTCCTATTTGAGAAATGAAGCTAGAAGAAGGACCTACTATGGACGTTCCTGTGAGTGAAGGTCAGCTTATGGCGTGTAGGCTTCCATAACACGTATTGAAGATCCCTTCCTGTGCTCACCCACACTGTCTTTCTGTGTCCAAAACGCTTCAAACATTGTGATGGAAGTGTGCGTTAGGAGGGATTCGTGCAGTATTGAGTCTGTCAACGAAGGAGGCTCTTGGAACGCGCTATGTGGTAAACTGCAAAAGGACTTATAGGATTTTAGTCTTAGACGTCCATCCCCTTGACTAGAGCAAGTTCGGTTTAGGGAAACTCCTTCAGGCGGATTCTCAATTCTGACACTGTCAGTCCAGTGGTGGAAAGAAGATAGAAGAAGGACGGACATAGGGCAGGATGCATACTGTGAGTTATGTGCATGGTGAGGCCCTCTGGCCTCTTAGGAACATACAGCATGGATAGCCCTGTGATGTTCCTCAGTGTCTAAGTCTGCTCATTACACTTCATATGTCACGAGGAAACTGGGCTATAGAACATACTCACGACAGGGTTGAGTCTGTGGAATGTTGGATTCTGTGCCACCTGTCTTTCTTGTAATCCAGAAGGGACGCCCCTGGTCCCTAACAGGTGATTCCTACAAGGGGATCTGTTCAGGTACATTACTTCTTGGATACTCATCCATAACAGTGTCTTCCTACTTCAGAAATGAAGATAGAACAAGGACCGACTGTGGGCACTTTAGTTCCTGCGAAGAAATGCAGCTTATGGAGCTTAGGCTTCCATCACACATATTGAAAGATCAGGACCTGTGCTCATCCACACTGTCTTTTTACGTCGAAAACGCTACAAACATTCTGAGGGAAGTGTGCGTTTGGAGGGATTCGTGGCAATGTTGAGTTGTCAAGGAAGGAGGCTCTTGGGGCTCACTATGTGATAAACTAGAATGGGCGCGTATAGGAGTGTAGTCTCATACGTGGATGCCCTTGTACAGAGGAAGTTCTGTTTCAGGGAAACTCATTCCGGCGTATTCTCAATTCTGACAGTGTGTGTCCAGTGGAGGAAAGAAGATAGAACAGGGACGGACATAGGGCATTTTGCATACTGTGAGTGAAGGGCAGGATGAGGCACTTAGGACTCTAAGACACATAATGCAAGTACAGCCCCTGTGAGTCTCACAGCGTCTCCCTCAGCTCAAAAGACTTTTTATGTCGTGAGGAAACTGTGCTATAGAACATACTCACGACAGGGTTGAGACTGTGGAATGTTGGATTCTGTGCCACCTGTCTTTGTTGAAATCAAGAATTAACACAACAGAGCACTAACAGGAGATTCCTACAAGGGGTTCTGTTCACGGAAACTACTTCAGGTGGAAATCCATTCATAACAGTGCCTTCTCCATTGAGGAATGAAGATACAAGAAGGAGGGACTATGGGTTCTTTTGGTACTGTAAGAGAATGCAGGATATGGCGCTAAGGCATCCAAAACACATATTGGATGAGCACGTCCTGTGGTCATCCACTGTCTTTCTGTGTCGAAAACGCTTCACACGTTGTGAGGGAAGTGTGAGTGAGGAGGGATTCGTGGCAGTATTGAGTCAGCCAAAGAAGGAGGCCGTTGGGACGCACTGTGTGGTAAATTTCAATAGGAACCTATAGGAGTCTAGTCTCATACGTCCATGCCTTTGTTCCGAGGAAGTTCTGTTTCAGGGAAACTCATTCCGGCGTATTCTCAATTCTGACAATGTGTGTCCAGTGGAGGAAAGAAGATAGACCTGGGAAGGACATAGGGCAGGTTGCATACTGTGAGTGAAGGGCAGGGTGAGGCACTTAGGCCTCTAAGACACATAATGCAAGTACAGACCCTGTGAGTCTCACAGCGTCTCCCTCAGCTCAAAAGACTTCTTATATCGTGAGGAAACTGTGCAATGGAACATACTCACGGCAGGGTTGAGTCTGTGGAATGTTGGATTCTGTGCCACTTGTCTTTTTTGAAATAAAGTAGTAAACCAACAGAGCACTAACAGGAGATTCTTACAAGGGGTTTTGTTCAGGGAAACTACTTCATGTGGAAACCCATTCATAACAGTACCTTCTCCATTGAGGAATGAAGATAGAAGAAGGACTCACTATGGGTTCTTTAGGTATTGTAAGTGAAGTGCAGGATATGGCGCTAAGGCATCCAAAACACATACTGGATGAGCACGTCCTGTGGTCATCCACTGTCTTTCTGTGTTGAAAATGCTTCCAACATTGTGAGGCAAGTGAGAGTTAGGAGGGATTCGTGGCACTATTGAGTCTGTCAAAGAAGGAAGCTGTTGGGACGCACTGTGTGGTAAATTTCAATAGGAACATATAGGAGTCTAGTCTCATACGCCCATGCCTTTGTACAGAGGAAGTTCTGTTTCAGGGAAACTCATTCCGGCGTATTCTCAATTCTGACAGTGTGTGTCCAGTGGAGGAAAGAAGATAGACCTGGGAAGGACATAGGGCAGGTTGCATACTGTGAGTGAAGGGCAGGGTGAAGCACTTAGGCCTCTAAGACACATAATGCAAGTACAGCCCCTCTGAGTCTCACAGCGTCTCCCTCAGCTCAAAAGAATTCTTCTGTCGCGAGGAAACTGTGCTATAGAGCATACTCACGACAGGGTTGAGTCTATGGAATGTTGGATTCTGTATCACCTGTCTTTGTGGAAATAAAGAAGTAACACAACAGAGCACTAACAGGAGATTCATACAAAGGCATCTGTTCAGGGAAACTACTTCAGTTGGATACTCATTCATAACAGTGTCTTCCTATTTGAGAAATGAAGCTAGAAGAAGGACCGACTATGGACGTTCCTGTGAGTGAAGTGCAGCTTATGGCGTGTAGGCTTCCATAACACGTATTGAAGATCCCTTCCTGTGCTCATCCACACTGTCTTCCTGTGTCCAAAACGCTTCAAACTTTGTGATGGAAGTGTGCGTTAGGAGGGATTCGTGGCAGTATTGAGTCTGTCAAAGAAGGAGGCGCTTGGGACGCACTGCGTGGTAAACTGCAAAGGAACGTATAGGAGACTAGTCTTAGACGTCCATCCCCTTGACCAGAGCAAGTTCGGTTTAGGGAAACTCCTACAGGCGGATTCTCAATTCTGACACTGTCAGTCCAGTGGTGGAAAGAAGATAGAAGAAGGACGGACATAGGGCAGGATGCATACTGTGAGTTTTGTGCACGGTGAGGCCCTCTGGCCTCTAAGGAACAAACAGCATGGATAGCCCTGTGACGTTCCTCAGTGTCTACATCTGCTCAATACACTTCATATGTCACGAGGAAACTGGGCTATAGAACATACTCACGACAGGGTTGAGTCTGTGGAATGTTGGATTCTGTGCCACCTGTCTTTCTTGTAATCCAGAAGGGACGCCCCTGGCCCCTAACAGGTGATTCCTACAAGGGGATCTGTTCAGGGACACTACTTCCATTGGAAACTCATCCATAACAGTGTCTTCCTACTTCAGAAATGAAGTTAGAACAGGACCGACTATGGGCACTTTAGTTCCTCTGAGGTAAGTGCAGCTTATGGAGCTTAGGCTTCCAACACACATATTGAAAGATCAGGACCTATGCTCATACACACTCTCTTTCTAAATCGAAAACGCTACAAACATTGTGAGGGAAGTGTGCGTTTGGAGGGATTCGTGGCAGTGTTGAGTCTGTCAAGGAAGGAAGCTCTTGGGGCTCACTATGTGATAAACTAGAATGGGCGCGTATAGGAGTCTAATCTCATTCGTCGATGCCCTTGAACAGAGGAAGTTCTGTTTCAGGGAAACTCATTCCGGCGTCTTCTCAATTCTGACAGTGTGTGTCCAGTGGAGGAAAGAAGATAGAACAGGGACGGACATAGGGCATTTTGCATACTGTGAGTGAAGGGCAGGATGAGGCACTTAGGACTCTAAGACACATAATGCAAGTACAGCCCCTGTGAGTCTCACAGCGTCTCCCTCAGCTCAAAAGACTTCTTATGTCGTGAGGAATCTGTGCTAAGGAACATACTCAAGACAGGGTTGAGTCTGTGGAATGTTGGATTCTTTGCCACCTGTCTTTGTTGAAATCAAGAAGTAACACAACGGAGCACTAACAGGAGATTCCTACAAGGGGTTCTGTTCACGGAAACTACTTCAGGTGGAAATCCATTCATAACAGTGCCTTCTTCATTGAGGAATGAAGATACAAGAAGGAGGGACTATGGGTTCTTTTGGTACTGTAAGTGAAGTGCAGGTTATGGCGCTAAGGCATCCAAAACACATATTGGATGAGCACGTCCTGTGGTCATCCACTGTCTTTTTGTGTCGAAAATGCTTCAAACGTTGTGAGGGAAGTGTGTTAGGAGTGATTCGTGGCACTATTGAGTCAGCCAAAGAAGGAGGCTGTTGGGACGCACTGTGTGGTAAATTATTGAAATAGGAACCTATAGGAGTCTAGTATCATACGTCCATGCCATTGTACAGAGGAAGTTCTGTTTCAGGGAAACTCATTCCGTTGTATTCTCAATTCTGACAATGTGTGTCCAGTGGAGGAAAGAAGATAGACCTGGGAAGGACATAGGGCAGTTTGCATACTGTGAGTGAAGGGCAGGGTGAGGCACTTAGGCCTCTAAGAAGCATAATGCAAGTACCGCCCCTGTGAGTCTCACAGCGTCTCCCTCAGCTCAAAAGACTTCTTATGTCGTGAGGAAACTGTGCTATAGAACAAACTCACGACAGTGTTGAGTCGGTGGAATGTTGGATTCTGTGCCACCTGTCTTTGTTGAAATCAAGAAGTAACACAACAGAGCACTAACAGGAGATTCATACAAAGGGATATGTTCAGGGAAACTACGTCAGGTGGATACTCATTCATAACAGTGTCTTCCTATTTGAGAAATGAAGCTAGAAGAAGGACCGACTATGGACGTTCCTGTGAGTGAAGTGCAGCTTATGGCGTGTAGGCTTCCATAACACGTATTGAAGATCCCTTCCTGTGCTCATCCACACTGGCTTTCTGTGTCCAAAACGCTTCAAACATTGTGATGGAAGTCTGTGTTAGGAGGGATTCATGGCAGTATTGAGTCTGTCAAAAAAGGAGGCTCTTGAGACGCACTGTGTGGTAAACTGCAAAGGGACGTATAGGAGTCTAGTCTTAGACGTCCATCCCCTTGACCAGAGCAAGTTCGGTTTAGGGAAACTCCTTCAGGCGGATTCTCAATTCTGACACTGTCAGTCCAGTGGTGGAAAGAAGATAGAAGAAGGACGGACATAGGGCAGGATGCATACTGTGAGTTTTGTGCACGGTGAGGCCCTCTGGCCTCTAAGGAACATACAGCATGGATAGCCCTGTGAAGTTCCTCAGTGTCTAAGTCTGCTCAATACACTTCATATGTCACGAGGAAACTGTGCTATAGAACATACTCACGACAGGTTTGAGTCTGTGGAATGTTGGATTCTGTGCCACCTGTCTTTCTTGTAATCCAGAAGGGACGCCTCTGGTCCCAACAGGTGATTCCTACAAGGGGATCTGTTCAGGGACACTACTTTCGTTGGATACTCATCCATAACACTGTCTTCCTACTTCAGAAATGAAGATAGAACAAGGACCGACTATGGGCACTTTAGTTCCTGTGAGGTAAGTGCAGCTTATGGAGCTTAGGCTTCCAACACACATATTGAAAGATCAGGACCTATGCTCATCCACACTGTCTTTCTAAGTCGAAAACGCTACAAACATTGTGAGGGAAGTGTGCGTTTGGAGGGATTCGTGGCAGTGTTGAGTCTGTCAAGGAAGGAAGCTCTTGGGGCTCACTATGTGATAAACTAGAATGGGCGCGTATAGGAGTCTAATCTCATTCGTCGATGCCCTTGAACAGAGGAAGTTCTATTTCAGGGAAACTCATTCCGGCGTCTTCTCAATTCTGACAGTGTGTGTCCAGTGGAGGAAAGAAGATAGACCTGGGAAGGACATAGGGCAGGTTGCATACTGTGAGTGAAGGGCAGGGTGAGGCACTTAGGCCTCTAAGACACATAATGCAAGTACAGCCCCTGTGAGTCTCACAGCGTCTCCCTCAGCTCAAAAGACTTCTTATGTCGTGAGGAAACTGTGCTATAGAACATACTCACGACAGGGTTGAGACTGTGGAATGTTGGATTCTGTGCCACCTGTCTTTGTTGAAATCAAGAGGTAACATAACAGAGCACTAACAGGAGATTCCTACAAGGGGTTCTGTTCACGGAAACTACTTCAGGTGGAAATCCATTCATAACAGTGCCTTCTCCATTGAGGAATGAAGATACAAGAAGGAGGGACTATGGGTTCTTTTGGTACTGTAAGTGAAATGCAGGATATGGCGCTAAGGCATCCAAAACACATATTGGATGAGCACGTCCTTGGTCATCCACTGTCTTTCTGTGTCAAAAACGCTTCAAACGTTGTGAGGGAAGTGTGAGTTAGGAGGGATTCGTGGCACTATTGAGTCTGCCAAAGAAGGAGGCTGTTGGGACGCACTGTGTGGAAAATTATAGAAATAGGAACATATAGGAGTCTAGTCTCATACGTCCATGCCATTGTACAGAGGAAGTTCTGTTTCAGGGAAATTCATTCCGGCGTCTTCTCAATTCTGAGAGTGTGTGTCCAGTGGAGGAATGAAGATAGAACAGGGACGGACATAGGGAATTTTGCATACTGTGAGTGAAGGACAGGGTGAGGCACTTAGGACTCTAAGACACATAATGCAGGTACAGCCCCTGTGAGTCTCACAGCGTCTCCCTCAGCTCAAAAGACTTTTTATGTCGTGAGGAAACTGTGCTATAGAACATACGGCAGGGTTGAGACTTGGAATGTTGGATTCCGTGCCACCTGTCTTTGTTGAAATCAAGATGTAAAACAACAGAGCACTAACAGGAGATTCTTACAAGGGGTTCTGTTCAGGGAAACTACTTCAGGTGTAAATCCATTCATAACAGTGCCTTCTCCATTGAGGAATGAAGATACAAGAAGGAGGGACTATGGGTTCTTTTGGTACTGTAAGTGAAATGCAGGATATGGCGCTAAGGCATCCAAAACACATATTGGATGAGCACGTCCTGTGGTCATCCACTGTCTTTCTGTGTCAAAAACGCTTCAAACGTTGTGAGGGAAGTGTGAGTTAGGAGGGATTCATGGCACTATTGAGTCTGCCAAAGAAGGAGGCTGTTGGGACGCACTGTGTGGTAAATTATAGAAATAGGAACATATAGGAGTCTAGTCTCATACGTCCATGCCATTGTAGAGAGGAGGCTCTTTTTCAGGGAAACTCATTCCAGCGTATTCTCAATTCTGAGAGTGTGTGTCCAGTGGAGGAAAGAAGATAGACCTGGGAAGGACATAGGGCAGGTTGCATACTGTGAGTGAATGGCAGGGTGAGGCACTTAGGCCTCTAAGACACATAATGCAAGTACAGCCCTGTGAGTCTCACAGCGTCTCCCTCAGCTCAAAAGACTTCTTATGTCTTGAGGAAACTGTGCTATGGAACATACTCACGACAGGGTTGAGTCTGTGGAATGTTGGATTCTGTGCCACTTGTCTTTTTTGAAATAAAGAAGTAAACCAACAGAGCACTAAAGGAGATTCTTACAAGGGGTTTTGTTCAGGGAAACTACTTCATGTGGAAACCCATTCATAAGAGTGCCTTCCCCATTGAGGAATGAAGATAGAAGAAGGACGGACTATGGGTTCTTTAGGTATTGTAAGTGATGTGCAGGATATGGCGTTAAGGCATCCAAAACACATATTGGATGAGCACGTCCTGTGGTCATCCACTGTCTTTCTGTGTTGAAAATGCTTCCAACATTGTGAGGCAAGTGAGAGTTAGGAGGGATTCGTGGCAATATTGAGTCTGTCAAAGAAGGAGGCTGTTGGGACGCACTGTGTGGTAAATGTCAATAGGAACATATAGGAGTCTAGTCTCATACGTCCATGCCTTTGTACAGAGGAAGTTCTGTTTCAGGGAAACTCATTCCGGCGTATTCTCAATTCTGACAGTGTGTGTCCAGTGGAGGAAAGAAGATAGACCTGGGAAGGACATAGGGCAGGTTGCATACTGTGAGTGAAGGGCAGGGTGAGGCACTTAGGCCTCTAAGACACATAATGCAAGTACAGCCACTGTGAGTCTCACAGCGTCTCCCTCAGCTCAAAAGACTTCTTATGTCGTGAGGAAACTGTGCTATAGAACATACTCACGACAGGGTTGAGACTGTGGAATGTTGGATTCTGTGCCACCTGTCTTTGTTGAAATCAAGAAGTAACACAACAGAGCACTAACAGGAGATTCCTACAAGGGGTTCTGTTCACGGAAACTACTTCAGGTGCAAATCCATTCATAACAGTGCCTTCTCCATTGAGGAATGAAGATACAAGAAGGAGGGACTATGGGTTCTTTTGGTACTGTAAGTGAAGTGCAGGATATAGCGCTAAGGCATCCAAAACACATATTGGATGAGCACGTCCTGTGGTCATCCACTGTCTTTCTGTGTTGAAAATGCTTCCAACATTGTGAGGCAAGTGTGAGTTAGGAGGTTTCGTGGCAATATTGAGTCTGTCAAAGAAGGAGGCTGTTGGGACGCACTGTGTGGTAAATGTCAATAGGAACATATAGGAGTCTAGTCTCAGACGTCCATGCCTTTGTACAGAGGAAGTTCTGTTTCAGGGAAACTCATTCCGGCGTATTCTCAATTCTGACAGGGTTTGTCCAGTGGAGGAAAGAAGATAGAACTGGGAAGGACATAGGGCAGGTTGCATAGTGTGAGTGAAGGGCAGGGTGAAGCACTTAGGCCTCTAAGACACATAATGCAAGTACAGCCCCTCTGAGTCTCACAGCGTCTCCCTCAGCTCAAAAGAATTCTTATGTCGCAAGGAAACTGTCCTATAGAACATACTCACGACACGGTTGAGTCTTCGGAATGTTGGATTCTGTGCCACCTGTCTTTGTTGAAATCAAGAAGTAACACAACAGAGCACTAATAGGAGATTCATACAAAGGGATCTTTTCAGGGAAACTACTTCAGCTGGAATCTCATTCATAACAGTGTCTTCCTATTTGAGAAATGAAGCTAGAAGAAGGACCGACTATGGACGTTCCTGTGAGTGAAGTGCAGCTTATGGCGTGTAGGCTTCCATAACACGTATTGAAGATCCCTTCCTGTGCTCATCCACACTGGCTTTCTGTGTCCAAAACGCTTCAAACATTGTGATGGAAGTCTGTGTTAGGAGGGATTCATGGCAGTATTGAGTCTGTCAAAAAAGGAGGCTCTTGAGACGCACTGTGTGGTAAACTGCAAAGGGACGTATAGGAGTCTAGTCTTAGACGTCCATCCCCTTGACCAGAGCAAGTTCGGTTTAGGGAAACTCCTTCAGGCGGATTCTCAATTCTGACACTGTCAGTCCAGTGGTGGAAAGAAGATAGAAGAAGGACGGACATAGGGCAGGATGCATACTGTGAGTTTTGTGCACGGTGAGGCCCTCTGGCCTCTAAGGAACATACAGCATGGATAGCCCTGTGAAGTTCCTCAGTGTCTAAGTCTGCTCAATACACTTCATATGTCACGAGGAAACTGTGCTATAGAACATACTCACGACAGGTTTGAGTCTGTGGAATGTTGGATTCTGTGCCACCTGTCTTTGTTGAAATCAAGAAGTAACACAACAGAGCACTAACAGGAGATTCCTACAAGGGGTTCTGTTCACGGAAACTACTTCAGGTGGAAATCCATTCATAACAGTGCCTTCTCCATTGAGGAATGAAGATACAAGAAGGAGGGACTATGGGTTCTTTTGGTACTGTAAGTGAAATGCAGGATATGACGCTAAGGCATCCAAAACACATATTGGATGAGAACGTCCTGTGGTCATCCACTGTCTTTCTGTGTCAAAAACGCTTCAAACGTTGTGAGGGAAGTGTGAGTTAGGAGGGATTCGTGGCACTATTGAGTCTGCCAAAGAAGGAGGCTGTTGGGACGCACTGTGTGGTAAATTATAGAAATAGGAACAAATAGGAGTCTAGTCTCATACGTCCATGCCATTGTAGAGAGGAGGTTCTTTTTCAGGGAAACTCATTCCAGCGTATTCTCAATTCTGAGAGTGTGTGTCCAGTGGAGGAAAGAAGATAGACCTGGGAAGGACATAGGGCAGGTTGCATTCTGTGAATGAAGGACAGGGTGAAGCACTTAGGCCTCTAAGACACATAATGCAAGTACAGCCCCTCTGAGTCTCACAGCGTCTCCCTCAGCTCAAAAGAATTCTTATGTCGCGAGGAAACTCTGCTATAGAACATACTCACGACAGGGTTGAGTCTTCGGAATGTTGGAATCTTTGCCTCCTGTCTTTGTTGAAATCAAGAAGTAACACAACAGAGAACTAACAGGAGATTCCTACAAGGGGTTCTGTTCACGGAAACTACTTCAGGTGGAAATCCATTCATAACAGTGCCTTCTCCATTGAAGAATGAAGATACAAGAAGGAGGGACTATGGGTTCTTTAGGTACTGTAAGTGAAATGCAGGATATGGCGCTAAGGCATCCAAAACACATATTGGATGAGCACGTCCTGTGGTCATCCACTGTCTTTCTGTGTCGAAAACGCTTCAAACCTTGTGAGGGAAGTGTGAGTTAGGAGGGATTCGTGGCACTATTGAGTCTGCCAAAGAAGGAGGCTGTTGGGACGCAATGTGTGGAAAATTATAGAAATAGGAACATATAGGAGTCTAGTCTCATACGTCCATGCCATTGTACAACGGAAGTTCTGTTTCAGGGAAACTCATTCCGGCGTCTTCTCAATTCTGAGAGTGTGTGTCCAGTGGAGGAATGAAGATAGAACAGAGACGGACATAGGGCATTTTGCATACTGTGAGTGAAGGGCAGAGTGAGGCACTTAGGACTCTAAGACACATAATGCAGGTACAGCCCCTCTGAGTCTCACAGCGTCTGCCTCAGCTCAAAAGAATTCTTATGTCGCAAGGAAACTGTCCTATAGAACATACTCACGACAGGGTTGAGTCTTCGGAATGTTGGATTCTGTGCCACCTGTCTTTGTTGAAATCAAGAAGTAACACAACAGAGCACTAACAGGAGATTCATACAAAGGGATCTTTTCAGGGAAACTACTTCAGCTGGAATCTCATTCATAACAGTGTCTTCCTATTTGAGAAATGAAGCTAGAAGGAGGACCGACTATGGACGTTCCTGTGAGTGAAGTGCAGCTTATGGCGTGTAGGCTTCCATAACACGTATTGAAGATCCCTTCCTGTGCTCATCCACACTGGCTTTCTGTGTCCAAAACGCTTCAAACATTGTGATGGAAGTCTGTGTTAGGAGGGATTCATGGCAGTATTGAGTCTGTCAAAAAAGGAGGCTCTTGAGACGCACTGTGTGGTAAACTGCAAAGGGACGTATAGGAGTCTAGTCTTAGACGTCCATCCCCTTGACCAGAGCAAGTTCGGTTTAGGGAAACTCCTTCAGGCGGATTCTCAATTCTGACACTGTCAGTCCAGTGGTGGAAAGAAGATAGAAGAAGGACGGACATAGGGCAGGATGCATACTGTGAGTTTTGTGCACGGTGAGGCCCTCTGGCCTCTAAGGAACATACAGCATGGATAGCCCTGTGAAGTTCCTCAGTGTCTACGTCTGCTCAATACACTTCATATGTCACGAGGAAACTGTGCTATAGAACATACTCACGACAGGTTTGAGTCTGTGGAATGTTGGATTCTGTGCCACCTGTCTTTCTTGTAATCCAGAAGGGACGCCTCTGGTCCCAACAGGTGATTCCTACAAGGGGATCTGTTCAGGGACACTACTTTCGTTGGATACTCATCCATAACAGTGTCTTCCTACTTCAGAAATGAAGATAGAACAAGGACCGACTATGGGCACTTTAGTTCCTGTGAGGTAAGTGCAGCTTATGGAGCTTAGGCTTCCAACACACATATTGAAAGATCAGGACCTATGCTCATCCACACTGTCTTTCTAAGTCGAAAACGCTACAAACATTGTGAGGGAAGTGTGCGTTTGGAGGGATTCGTGGCAGTGTTGAGTCTGTCAAGGAAGGAAGCTCTTGGGGCTCACTATGTGATAAACTAGAATGGGCGCGTATAGGAGTCTAATCTCATTCGTCGATGCCCTTGAACAGAGGAAGTTCTGTTTCAGGGAAACTCATTCCGGCGTCTTCTCAATTCTGACAGTGTGTGTCCAGTGGAGGAAAGAAGATAGACCTGGGAAGGACATAGGGCAGGTTGCATACTGTGAGTGAAGGGCAGGGTGAGGCACTTAGGCCTCTAAGACACATAATGCAAGTACAGCCCCTGTGAGTCTCACAGCGTCTCCCTCAGCTCAAAAGACTTCTTATGTCGTGAGGAAACTGTGCTATAGAACATACTCACGACAGGGTTGAGACTGTGGAATGTTGGATTCTGTGCCACCTGTCTTTGTTGAAATCAAGAGGTAACATAACAGAGCACTAACAGGAGATTCCTACAAGGGGTTCTGTTCACGGAAACTACTTCAGGTGGAAATCCATTCATAACAGTGCCTTCTCCATTGAGGAATGAAGATACAAGAAGGAGGGACTATGGGTTCTTTTGGTACTGTAAGTGAAATGCAGGATATGGCGCTAAGGCATCCAAAACACATATTGGATGAGCACGTCCTGTGGTCATCCACTGTCTTTCTGTGTCAAAAACGCTTCAAACGTTGTGAGGGAAGTGTGAGTTAGGAGGGATTCGTGGCACTATTGAGTCTGCCAAAGAAGGAGGCTGTTGGGACGCACTGTGTGAAAATTATAGAAATAGGAACATATAGGAGTCTAGTCTCATACGTCCATGCCATTGTACAGAGGAAGTTCTGTTTCAGGGAAATTCATTCCGGCGTCTTCTCAATTCTGAGAGTGTGTGTCCAGTGGAGGAATGAAGATAGAACAGGGACGGACATAGGGAATTTTGCATACTGTGAGTGAAGGACAGGGTGAGGCACTTAGGACTCTAAGACACATAATGCAGGTACAGCCCCTGTGAGTCTCACAGCGTCTCCCTCAGCTCAAAAGACTTTTTATGTCGTGAGGAAACTGTGCTATAGAACATACGGCAGGGTTGAGACTTGGAATGTTGGATTCCGTGCCACCTGTCTTTGTTGAAATCAAGATGTAAAACAACAGAGCACTAACAGGAGATTCTTACAAGGGGTTCTTTTTTTTTTTTTTTTTTTTTTTTTTTTTTTTTTCCCAATTTATTTATTTTCAGAAAAACAGTATTCATTATTTTTTCACCACACCCAGTGCTCCATGCAAGCTGTGCCCTCTATAATACCCACCACCTGGTACCCCAACCTCCCACCCCCCCGCCACTTCAAACCCCTCAGACTGTTTTTCAGAGTCCATAGTCTCTCATGGTTCACCTCCCCTTCCAATTTACCCAAATTCCCTACTCCTCTCTAACGCCCCTTGTCCTCCATGCTATTGGTTATGCTCCACAAATGAGTGAAACCATATGATAATTGACTCTCTCTGCTTGACTTATTTCACTCAGCATAATCTCTTCCAGTCCCGTCCATGTTGCTACAAAAGTTGGATATTCGTCCTTTCTGATGGAGGCATAATACTCCATAGTGTATATGGACCACATCTTCCTTATCCATTCATCCGTTGAAGGGCATCTTGGTTCTTTCCATAGTTTGGCGACTGTGGCCATTGCTGCTATAAACATTGGGGTACAGATGGCCCTTCTTTTCACGACATCTGTATCTTTGGGGTAAATACCCAGGAGTGCAATTGCAGGGTCGTAGGGAAGCTCTATTTTTAATTTCTTGAGGAATCTCCACACTGTTCTCCAAAGAGGCTGCACCAACTTGCATTCCCACCAACAGTGTAAGAGGGTTCCCCTTTCTCCACATCCTCTCCAACACATGTTGTTTCCTGTTTTGTTAATTTTGGCCATTCTAACTGGTGTAAGGTGATATCTCAATGTGGTTTTAATTTGAATCTCCCTGAGGGCTAATGATGATGAGCATTTTTTCATGTGTCTGATAGCCATTTGTATGTCTTGATTGGAGAAGTGTCTGTTCATATCTTCTGCCCATTTTTTGATGTGTTTGTCTGTTTCGTGTGGGTTGAATTTGAGGAGTTCATTATAGATCCTGGATATTAACCTTTTGTCTGTACTGTCATTTGCAAATATCTTCTCCCATTCCGTGGGTTGCCTCTTTGTTTTTTTGACTGTTTCCTTTGCTGTGCAGAAGCTTTTGATTTTGATGAAGTCCCAGAAGTCTATTTTCGCTTTTGTTTCCTTTGCCTTTGGAGACGTATCTTGAAAGAAGTTGCTGTGGCTGATATCGAAGAGATTACTGCCTATGTTCTCCTCTAAGATTCTGATAGATTCCTGTCTCACGTTGAGGTCTTTTATCCATTTTGAGTTGATCTTTGTGTACGGTGTAAGAGAATGGTCGAGTTTCATTCTTCTACATATAGCTGTCCAGTTTTCCCAGCACCATTTATTGAAGAGACTGTCTTTTTTCCACTGTATATTTTTTCCTGTTTTGTCGAAGATTAATTGACCATAGAGTTGAGGGTCCATATCAGGGCTCTCTACTCTGTTCCACTGGTCTATGTGTCTGTTTTTATGCCAGTACCATGCTGTCTTGGTGATCACAGCTTTGTAATAAAGCTTGAAATCAGGTAAGGTGATGCCGCCAGCTTTATTTTTGTTTTTCAACGTTTCCTTAGCGATTCGGGGTCTCTTCTGATTCCATACAAATTTTTGGATTATTTGCTCCAGCTCTTTGAAGAATGCCGGTGGAATTTTGATCGGAATGGCATTAAAAGTATAGATTGCTCTAGGCAGTATAGACATTTTAACGATGTTTATTCTTCCGATCCAAGAGCATGGAATGGTCTTCCATCTTTTTGTGTCTTCTAAAATTTCTTTCATGAGTGTTCTATAGTTCCTCAAGTATAGATCCTTTACCTCTTTAGTTAGGTTTATTCCCAGGTATCTTATGGTTCTTGGTGCTATAGTAAATGGAATCGATTCTCTAATTTCCCTTTCTGTATTTTCCTTGTTAGTGTATAAGAAAGCCACTGATTTCTGCACATTGACTTTGTATCCTGCCACGCTGCTGAATTGCTGTATGAGTTCTAGTAGTTTGGGGGTGGAGTCTTTTGGGTTTTCCATATAAAGAATCATGTCATCTGCGAAGAGAGAGAGTTTGACTTCTTCATTACCAATTTGGATACCTTTTATTTCTCTCTGTTGTCTGATTGCTGTTGCTAGGACTTCTAATACTATGTTGAACAAGAGTGGTGAAAGTGGGCATCCTTGTCTTGTTCCTGATCTCAACGGGAAGGCTGCAAGCTTTTTCCCATTGAGGATGATATTTGCTGTGGGTCTTTCATAGATAGATTTGATGAGGTTCAGGAATGTTCCCTCTATCCCTATACTTTGAAGCGTTTTAATCAGGAACGGATGTTGGATTTTGTCAAATGCTTTTTCTGCATCAATTGAGAGGACCATGTGGTTCTTCTCTCTTCTCCTATTAATTTGTTGTATCACATTGATTGATTTACGAATGTTGAACCATCCTTGTAGCCCAGGGATGAATCCCACCTGATCATGGTGGATAATCTTTTTAATGTGTTGTTGGATCCTGTTGGCTAGGATCTTGTTGAGAATCTTAGCATCCATATTCATCAGTGATATTGGTCTGAAATTCTCCTTTTTGGTATGGTCCTTGCCTGGTTTGGGGATCAGGGTAATGCTGGCTTCATAGAAAGAGTCTGGAAGTTTTCCTTCTGCTTCAATTTTTTGAAACAGCTTCAGGAGAATAGGTGTTATTTCTTCTTGGAAGGTTTGGTAGGATTCCCCAGGGAATCCGTCAGGTCCTGGGCTCTTGTTTTTTGGGAGATTTTTGATCACTGCTTCAATCTCGTTATTAGATATCGGTCTATTCAGGTTGTTGATTTCTTCCTGGTTCAATTTTGGTAGTTTATATTTTTCCAGGAATGCATCCATTTCATCAAGGTTGCTAAGCTTATTGGCATATAACTGTTCGTAGTAACTTCTGATGATTGTTTCTACTTCCTTGGTGTTAGTTGTGATCTCTCCCCTTTCATTCATAATTTTATGAATTTGGGATTTCTCTCTTTTCTTTTGGATTAGTGTAGCCAGTGGCTTATCGATCTTATTGATTCTTTCAAAAAACCAGCTTCTAGTTTCATTGATACGTTCTACTGTATCTCTGGTTTCTCCCTCATTGATCTCAGCTCTAATCTTGATGATTTCCCTTCTTATGTGTGGAGTTGGTTTGATTTGTTGTTGATCCTCCAGTTCTTTAAGGTGTAGAGACAGCTGGTGTGGTCTGGATTTTTCAATTTTTTTGAGCAAGGCTTGGATGGCTATATATTTTCCCCTTAGGACCGCCTTTGCTGTATCCCATAGGTTTTGGACCGAAGTGTCTTCATTCTCATTGGTTTCCATGAATTGTTTCAGTTCTTCTTTGATCTCCTGGTTGATCCAAGCATTCTTAAGCAAGGTGGTCTTTAGCTTCCAGGTGTTTGAGTTCCTTCGGAACTTTTCCTTGTGATTGAGCTCCAGTTTCAAAGCATTGTGATCTGAGAATATGCAGGGAATAATATCAGTCTTTTGGTATCGGCTGAGTCCTGATTTGTGACCCAGTATGTGGTCTATTCTGGAGAAGGTTCCGTGTGCACTTGAGAAGAATGAGTATTCTGCTGTTTTAGGGTGGAATGTTCTGTATATATCTATGAGGTCCATCTGGTCCAATGTGTCGTTCAATGCTCTTGTTTCTTTATTGATTTTCTGCTTCGATGATCTGTCTAATTCTGAAAGAGGCGTGTTAAGATCTCCTACGATTAGTGTATTCATATCAATATGACTCTTTATCTTGATTAACAGTTTTCTTAAGTAATTGGCTGCTCCCATATTGGGAGCATAGATATTTACAATTGTTAGATCATCTTGGTGGATAGTCCCTTTAAGGATTATGTAGTGTCCTTCTGTATCTCTGACTACAGTCTTTAGTTTGAAGTCTAATTTATCTGATATGAGAATCGCTACCCCAGCCTTCTTTTGAGTCCCATTGGCATGAAAGATGCTTCTCCACCCCTTCACTTTCAGTCTGCGTGTATCTTTAGGTTCAAAATGGGTCTCTTGTAGACAGCATATGGATGGGTCCTGTCGTTTTATCCAATCTGCAACCCTGTGCCGTTTTATGGGTGCATTGAGGCCATTCACATTGAGAGTGATTATTGATAGATACGTTTTTATTGACATCGAGTTACCTTTGAAGTCTTTCTTTCTGTAGACTGTCTCTATATTTCTGTTCAATGCTATTCTTGGGATTTTTCCTCTTTTATAGAACCCCCCTTAATATTTCCTGCAGTATCGGCTTGGTGGTTGCATAGTCTTTTAAGTCTTGCCGGTCTTGGAAACTCTTTATCTCTCCATCCATTTTGAATGTCAGTCTTGCTGGATAAAGTATTCTTGGCTGCATGTTCTTCTCATTTAGTGCCCTGAATATATCTTGCCAGCCTCTTCTGGCTTGCCAGGTCTCTGTGGACAGGTCTGACGTTATTCTGATGGGCTTCCCTCTGTAAGTAAGGAGCCTCTTTGCCCTGGCAGCTTTCAAGAGATTATACCTACAATTATAATTTCTCAATTTGACTATCAGGTGTCGTGATGTTTTTTTGGAGTGTATAATCTTGGGTGGAGACCGTTCAGCCTCTAGTACATGAACGCTGGTTTCATTCGCGAGATTCGGAAAGTTTTCATGAAGGACTTGTTCCACGACATCTTCTAGACTTCTTTCTTTCTCCTCCCCTTCAGGAATTCCAATAATTCTGACGTTGGAACGCTTCATGGCATCGCTTATTTCCCTAATTCTGCTTTCGTGGGATCTAAGCTGTTTGTTCCAGGCTTCCTCCTGATCCTTTCTCTCTATCTGTTTGTCTTCCAGATCACTAATTCTATCTTCTGTCTCAGTTACCCTAGCTTTGAGAGAGTTTAGATTGGATTGGAACTCATTGAGAGCATTGTGGACCTCCTCCCTGGTAGCTTTAAGCTCCGCCCTAACATTGTGAACATCCTGTCTGGTCGCTTTCAGTTCGGCTCTAATCAATTCTGTTTGGTCATCCATGGCTTTCTCCAACCTAGCTATTGCCTGGATAATTGTTAGCCTGAATTCTCTTTCCGACATATTGTCTATGTTGATAGCCGTTAGCTCTGTTGCGGAAGGTCCATCCTCTGTATTTTTCTTCTGTTGGGCATTCCTCCTCCTAGTCATTTTGGTGGGAGAAGACTGAACAGATGTAGCTGGATGTATCAACTCTGGTGCAGTCAAGGTGCACCCTGGAACACTTCCTGATCTCCGTCTCAGAAGCCTCAGTCTGGGTGCAGAAGCTGAATAAATTCCCCCTTGGATGCTGGCAGTGCAGGTTCCAAGTTAAAGACCCTGGGGGCGCAGGATCTTTTGCTCGTCCCCAAAGCCAAGGCAGTGGCGGCTGTCTGGGAGCTCCTGACCGCCAGAGAGGTTCCAAGCAGAGATCGCACACTGAGATTTTGCCGCTGGCCCGGGCTGGGAGTGCCCGGCTTGCGCGCACCTCTTTTCAGAGGCGGCTGTGGGTCGGGCGCGCGTCTGGGGCACTGAGAACGGGGCGCTGGTCCGTAAGCCGCAGGCTGGGCTTTTGCGCGCCTCTGTCCGGGGAAGAGTTTCGCGGGCGTGCGGCTTAGACTTTGAAACAATGGCCCGGGTCTAGAAGCGCCCCAGGGCCTTAGAAACCCAGGAGAGCTGGAGCGACGTGCACGCGCATCTCAAGCTTTGTGGTAGGGCTAGCGCGCGTTCTGCAGACCGGCTCCCATCCCCTCACAGGAGCCGGAACCCCGCGCTCTGGGGCACGCTGGCGGCTTAGGGACCAGGAGCCGGTTTCTCCGCCGCACTCTCTCTGCCTCCGCGCCGGGGAGGCCGTCTGGGACCGGGGACTCAAGCCCCTGTCCCTAGCCGCCCCGATTCCCACAGTTTGCCCCCGCGATCCTTTGCTCTTTTGGAGTGCTTTCAACCAGTCTCCGAGTTAATGCTGGTCCCCAGACGCAGGGCACTCTCGCTCGTATCGGGGTATTACTTTCCCACCGGTCGCCTCTGGTGGCTCCCTCCCCCTTTTGTTTATCTTCAGATCTCAGTCCACTGTTCCCATTCCGCTTTACCTGCTCACTGGCGTCTTCTGCCCCTGTAGAGATCCAGACGTGTATAATTCTGATCTCAGGCTGATTTCATGGGTGATCAGAGTTCTTTGGTAGGTAATCAGCTCACTTTGGGGTACCAGCTGAAAAGACGCCTCTTCCTAGTACCCCGCCATCTTGTCCCCCCTTACAAGGGGTTCTGTTCAGGGAAACTACTTCAGGTGTAAATCCATTCATAACAGTGCCTTCTCCATTGAGGAATGAAGATACAAGAAGGAGGGACTATGGGTTCTTTTGGTACTGTAAGTGAAATGCAGGATATGGCGCTAAGGCATCCAAAACACATATTGGATGAGCACGTCCTGTGGTCATCCACTGTCTTTCTGTGTCAAAAACGCTTCAAACGTTGTGAGGGAAGTGTGAGTTAGGAGGGATTCATGGCACTATTGAGTCTGCCAAAGAAGGAGGCTGTTGGGACGCACTGTGTGGTAAATTATAGAAATAGGAACATATAGGAGTCTAGTCTCATACGTCCATGCCATTGTAGAGAGGAGGCTCTTTTTCAGGGAAACTCATTCCAGCGTATTCTCAATTCTGAGAGTGTGTGTCCAGTGGAGGAAAGAAGATAGACCTGGGAAGGACATAGGGCAGGTTGCATACTGTGAGTGAATGGCAGGGTGAGGCACTTAGGCCTCTAAGACACATAATGCAAGTACAGCCCTGTGAGTCTCACAGCGTCTCCCTCAGCTCAAAAGACTTCTTATGTCTTGAGGAAACTGTGCTATGGAACATACTCACGACAGGGTTGAGTCTGTGGAATGTTGGATTCTGTGCCACTTGTCTTTTTTGAAATAAAGAAGTAAACCAACAGAGCACTAAAGGAGATTCTTACAAGGGGTTTTGTTCAGGGAAACTACTTCATGTGGAAACCCATTCATAAGAGTGCCTTCCCCATTGAGGAATGAAGATAGAAGAAGGACGGACTATGGGTTCTTTAGGTATTGTAAGTGATGTGCAGGATATGGCGTTAAGGCATCCAAAACACATATTGGATGAGCACGTCCTGTGGTCATCCACTGTCTTTCTGTGTTGAAAATGCTTCCAACATTGTGAGGCAAGTGAGAGTTAGGAGGGATTCGTGGCAATATTGAGTCTGTCAAAGAAGGAGGCTGTTGGGACGCACTGTGTGGTAAATGTCAATAGGAACATATAGGAGTCTAGTCTCATACGTCCATGCCTTTGTACAGAGGAAGTTCTGTTTCAGGGAAACTCATTCCGGCGTATTCTCAATTCTGACAGTGTGTGTCCAGTGGAGGAAAGAAGATAGACCTGGGAAGGACATAGGGCAGGTTGCATACTGTGAGTGAAGGGCAGGGTGAGGCACTTAGGCCTCTAAGACACATAATGCAAGTACAGCCACTGTGAGTCTCACAGCGTCTCCCTCAGCTCAAAAGACTTCTTATGTCGTGAGGAAACTGTGCTATAGAACATACTCACGACAGGGTTGAGACTGTGGAATGTTGGATTCTGTGCCACCTGTCTTTGTTGAAATCAAGAAGTAACACAACAGAGCACTAACAGGAGATTCCTACAAGGGGTTCTGTTCACGGAAACTACTTCAGGTGCAAATCCATTCATAACAGTGCCTTCTCCATTGAGGAATGAAGATACAAGAAGGAGGGACTATGGGTTCTTTTGGTACTGTAAGTGAAGTGCAGGATATAGCGCTAAGGCATCCAAAACACATATTGGATGAGCACGTCCTGTGGTCATCCACTGTCTTTCTGTGTAGAAAATGCTTCCAACATTGTGAGGCAAGTGTGAGTTAGGAGGTTTCGTGGCAATATTGAGTCTGTCAAAGAAGGAGGCTGTTGGGACGCACTGTGTGGTAAATGTCAATAGGAACATATAGGAGTCTAGTCTCAGACGTCCATGCCTTTGTACAGAGGAAGTTCTGTTTCAGGGAAACTCATTCCGGCGTATTCTCAATTCTGACAGGGTTTGTCCAGTGGAGGAAAGAAGATAGAACTGGGAAGGACATAGGGCAGGTTGCATAGTGTGAGTGAAGGGCAGGGTGAAGCACTTAGGCCTCTAAGACACATAATGCAAGTACAGCCCCTCTGAGTCTCACAGCGTCTCCCTCAGCTCAAAAGAATTCTTATGTCGCAAGGAAACTGTCCTATAGAACATACTCACGACACGGTTGAGTCTTCGGAATGTTGGATTCTGTGCCACCTGTCTTTGTTGAAATCAAGAAGTAACACAACAGAGCACTAATAGGAGATTCATACAAAGGGATCTTTTCAGGGAAACTACTTCAGCTGGAATCTCATTCATAACAGTGTCTTCCTATTTGAGAAATGAAGCTAGAAGAAGGACCGACTATGGACGTTCCTGTGAGTGAAGTGCAGCTTATGGCGTGTAGGCTTCCATAACACGTATTGAAGATCCCTTCCTGTGCTCATCCACACTGGCTTTCTGTGTCCAAAACGCTTCAAACATTGTGATGGAAGTCTGTGTTAGGAGGGATTCATGGCAGTATTGAGTCTGTCAAAAAAGGAGGCTCTTGAGACGCACTGTGTGGTAAACTGCAAAGGGACGTATAGGAGTCTAGTCTTAGACGTCCATCCCCTTGACCAGAGCAAGTTCGGTTTAGGGAAACTCCTTCAGGCGGATTCTCAATTCTGACACTGTCAGTCCAGTGGTGGAAAGAAGATAGAAGAAGGACGGACATAGGGCAGGATGCATACTGTGAGTTTTGTGCACGGTGAGGCCCTCTGGCCTCTAAGGAACATACAGCAGGGATAGCCCTGTGAAGTTCCTCAGTGTCTACGTCTGCTCAATACACTTCATATGTCACGAGGAAACTGTGCTATAGAACATACTCACGACAGGTTTGGGTCTGTGGAATGTTGGATTCTGTGCCACCTGTCTTTGTTGAAATCAAGAAGTAACACAACAGAGCACTAACAGGAGATTCCTACAAGGGGTTCTGTTCACGGAAACTACTTCAGGTGGAAATCCATTCATAACAGTGCCTTCTCCATTGAGGAATGAAGATACAAGAAGGAGGGACTATGGGTTCTTTTGGTACTGTAAGTGAAATGCAGGATATGACGCTAAGGCATCCAAAACACATATTGGATGAGAACGTCCTGTGGTCATCCACTGTCTTTCTGTGTCAAAAACGCTTCAAACGTTGTGAGGGAAGTGTGAGTTAGGAGGGATTCGTGGCACTATTGAGTCTGCCAAAGAAGGAGGCTGTTGGGACGCACTGTGTGGTAAATTATAGAAATAGGAACATATAGGAGTCTAGTCTCATACGTCCATGCCATTGTAGAGAGGAGTTTCTTTTTCAGGGAAACTCATTCCAGCGTATTCTCAATTCTGAGAGTGTGTGTCCAGTGGAGGAAAGAAGATAGACCTGGGAAGGACATAGGGCAGGTTGCATTCTGTGAATGAAGGACAGGGTGAAGCACTTAGGCCTCTAAGACACATAATGCAAGTACAGCCCCTCTGAGTCTCACAGCGTCTCCCTCAGCTCAAAAGAATTCTTATGTCGCGAGGAAACTCTGCTATAGAACATACTCACGACAGGGTTGAGTCTTCGGAATGTTGGAATCTTTGCCTCCTGTCTTTGTTGAAATCAAGAAGTAACACAACAGAGAACTAACAGGAGATTCCTACAAGGGGTTCTGTTCACGGAAACTACTTCAGGTGGAAATCCATTCATAACAGTGCCTTCTCCATTGAAGAATGAAGATACAAGAAGGAGGGACTATGGGTTCTTTAGGTACTGTAAGTGAAATGCAGGATATGGCGCTAAGGCATCCAAAACACATATTGGATGAGCACGTCCTGTGGTCATCCACTGTCTTTCTGTGTCGAAAACGCTTCAAACCTTGTGAGGGAAGTGTGAGTTAGGAGGGATTCGTGGCACTATTGAGTCTGCCAAAGAAGGAGGCTGTTGGGATGCACTGTGTGGAAAATTATAGAAATAGGAACATATAGGAGTCTAGTCTCATACGTCCATGCCATTGTACAACGGAAGTTCTGTTTCAGGGAAACTCATTCCGGCGTCTTCTCAATTCTGAGAGTGTGTGTCCAGTGGAGGAATGAAGATAGAACAGGGACGGACATAGGGCATTTTGCATACTGTGAGTGAAGGGCAGAGTGAGGCACTTAGGACTCTAAGACACATAATGCAGGTACAGCCCCTCTGAGTCTCACAGCGTCTCCCGCAGCTCAAAAGAATTCTTATGTCGCAAGGAAACTGTCCTATAGAACATACTCACGACAGGGTTGAGTCTTCGGAATGTTGGATTCTGTGCCACCTGTCTTTGTTGAAATCAAGAAGTAACACAACAGAGCACTAACAGGAGATTCATACAAAGGGATCTTTTCAGGGAAACTACTTCAGCTGGAATCTCATTCATAAGAGTGTCTTCCTATTTGAGAAATGAAGCTAGAAGGAGGACCGACTATGGACGTTCCTGTGAGTGAAGTGCAGCTTATGGCGTGTAGGCTTCCATAACACGTATTGAAGATCCCTTCCTGTGCTCATCCACACTGGCTTTCTGTGTCCAAAACGCTTCAAACATTGTGATGGAAGTCTGTGTTAGGAGGGATTCATGGCAGTATTGAGTCTGTCAAAAAAGGAGGCTCTTGAGACGCACTGTGTGGTAAACTGCAAAGGGACGTATAGGAGTCTAGTCTTAGACGTCCATCCCCTTGACCAGAGCAAGTTCGGTTTAGGGAAACTCCTTCAGGCGGATTCTGAATTCTGACACTGTCAGTCCAGTGGTGGAAAGAAGATAGAAGAAGGACGGACATAGGGCAGGATGCATACTGTGAGTTTTGTGCACGGTGAGGCCCTCTGGCCTCTAAGGAACATACAGCATGGATAGCCCTGTGACGTTCCTCAGTGTCTACCTCTGCTCAATACACTTCATATGTCACGAGGACACTGTGCTATAGAACATACTCACGACAGGGTTGAGTCTGTGGAATGTTGGATTCTGTGCCACCTGTCTTTCTTGTAATCCAGAAGGGACGCCTCTGGTCCCAACAGGTGATTCCTACAAGGGGATCTGTTCAGGGACACTACTTTCGTTGGATACTCATCCATAACAGTGTCTTCCTACTTCAGAAATGAAGATAGAACAAGGACCGACTATGGGCACGTTAGTTCCTGTGAGGTAAGTGCAGCTTATGGAGCTTAGGCTTCCAACACACATATTGAAAGATCAGGACCTGTGCTCATCCACACTGTCTTTCTAAGTCGAAAACGCTACAAACATTGTGAGGGAAGTGTGCGTTTGGAGGGATTCGTGGCAGTGTTGAGTCTGTCAAGGAAGGAAGCTCTTGGGGCTCACTATGTGATAAACTAGAATGGGCGCGTATAGGAGTCTAATCTCATTCGTCGATGCCCTTGAACAGAGGAAGTTCTGTTTCAGGGAAACTCATTCCGGCGTATTCTCAATTCTGACAGTGTGTGTCCAGTGGAGGAAAGAAGATAGACCTGGGAAGGACATAGGGCAGGTTGCATACTGTGAGTGAAGGGCAGGGTGAGGCACTTAGGCCTTTAAGACACATAATGCAAGTACAGCCCCTGTGAGTCTCACAGCGTCTCCCTCAGCTCAAAAGACTTCTTATGTCGTGAGGAAACTGTGCTATAGAACATACTCACGACAGGGTTGAGACTGTGGAATGTTGGATTCTGTGCCACCTGTCTTTGTTGAAATCAAGAAGTAACATAACAGAGCACTAACAGGAGATTCCTACAAGGGGTTCTGTTCACGGAAACTACTTCAGGTGGAAATCCATTCATAACAGTGCCTTCTCCATTGAGGAATGAAGATACAAGAAGGAGGGACTATGGGTTCTTTTGGTACTGTAAGTGAAATGCAGGATATGGCGCTAAGGCATCCAAAACACATATTGGATGAGCACGTCCTGTGGTCATCCACTGTCTTTCTGTGTCAAAAACGCTTCAAACGTTGTGAGGAAAGTGTGAGTTAGGAGGGATTCGTGGCACTATTGAATCTGCCAAAGAAGTAGGCTGTTGGGACGCACTGTGTGGAAAATTATAGAAATAGGAACATATAGGAGTCTAGTCTCATACGTCCATGCCATTGTACAGAGGAAGTTCTGTTTCAGGGAAATTCATTCCGGCGTCTTCTCAATTCTGAGAGTGTGTGTCCAGTGGAGGAATGAAGATAGAACAGGGACGGACATAGGGAATTTTGCATACTGTGAGTGAAGGACAGGGTGAGGCACTTAGGACTCTAAGACACATAATGCAGGTACAGCCCCTGTGAGTCTCACAGTGTCTCCCTCAGCTCAAAAGACTTTTTATGTCGTGAGGAAACTGTGCTATAGAACATACGGCAGGGTTGAGACTGTGGAATGTTGGATTCCGTGCCACCTGTCTTTGTTGAAATCAAGATGTAAAATAACAGAGCACTAACAGGAGATTCTTACAAGGGGTTCTGTTCAGGGAAACTACTTCAGGTGTAAATCCATTCATAACAGTGCCTTCTCCATTGAGGAATGAAGATACAAGAAGGAGGGACTATGGGTTCTTTTGGTACTGTTAGTGAAATGCAGGATATGGCGCTAAGGCATCCAAAACACATATTGGATGAGCACGTCCTGTGGTCATCCACTGTCTTTCTGTGTCAAAAACGCTTCAAACGTTGTGAGGGAAGTGTGAGTTAGGAGGGATTCGTGGCACTATTGAGTCTGCCAAAGAAGGAGGCTGTTGGGACGCACTGTGTGGTAAAATATAGAAATAGGAACATATAGGAGTCTAGTCTCATACGTCCATGCCATTGTAGAGAGGAGGCTCTTTTTCAGGGAAACTCATTCCAGCGTATTCTCAATTCTGAGAGTGTGTGTCCAGTGGAGGAAAGAAGATAGACCTGGGAAGGACATAGGGCAGGTTGCATACTGTGAGTGAAGGGCAGGGTGAGGCACTTAGGCCTCTAAGACACATAATGCAAGTACAGCCCTGTGAGTCTCACAGCGTCTCCCTCAGCTCAAAAGACTTCTTATGTCTTGAGGAAATTGTGCTATGGAACATACTCACGACAGGGTTGAGTCTGTGGAAAGTTGGATTCTGTGCCACTTGTCTTTTTTGAAATAAAGAAGTAAACCAAAAGAGCACTAAAGGAGATTCTTACAAGGGGTTTTGTTCAGGGAAACTACTTCATGTGGAAACCCATTCATAAGAGTGCCTTCCCCATTGAGGAATGAAGATAGAAGAAGGACGGACTATGGGTTCTTTATGTATTGTAAGTGATGTGCAGGATATGGCGTTAAGGCATCCAAAACACATATTGGATGAGCACGTCCTGTGGTCATCCACTGTCTTTCTGTGTTGAAAATGCTTCCAACATTGTGAGGCAAGTGAGAGTTAGGAGGGATTCGTGGCAATATTGAGTCTGTCAAAGAAGGAGGCTGTTGGGACGCACTGTGTGGTAAATGTCAATAGGAACATATAGGAGTCTAGTCTCAGACGTCCATGCCTTTGTACAGAGGAAGTTCTGTTTCAGGGAAACTCATTCCGGCGTATTCTCAATTCTGACAGGGTGTGTCCAGTGGAGGAAAGTAGATAGACCTGGAAAGGACATAGGGCAGGTTGCATACTGTGAGTGAAGGGCAGGTTGAGGCACTTAGGCCTCAAGGACACATAATGCAAGTACAGCCCCTCTGAGTCTCACAGCGTCTCCCTCAGCTCAAAAGACTTCTTATGTCATGAGGAAGCTGTGCTATAGAACATACTCACGACAGGGTTGAGTCTGTGGAATGTTGGATTCTGTGCCACCTGTCTTTGTTGAAATCAAGAAGTAACACAACAGAGCACTAACAGGAGATTCATACAAAGGGATCTGTTCAGGGAAACTACTTCAGGTGGATACTCATTCAAAACAGGGTCTTCCTATTTGAGAAATGAAGATAGAAGAACGACTGTCTATGGACGTTCCTGTGAGTGAAGTGCATCTTATGGCGCATAGGCTTCCATAAAACGTATTGAAGATCCCTTCCTGTGCTCATCCACACTCTCTTTGTGTCCAAAACGCTTCAAACATTGTGATGGAAATGTGCGTTAGGAGGGATTCGTGGCAGTATTGAGTCTGTCAAAGAAGGAGGCTCTTGGGATGCACTGTGTGGTAAACTGCCAAGGGACGTATAGGAGTCTAGTCTCAGACGTCCATCCCCTTGACCAGAGCAAGTTCGGTTTAGGGAAACTCCTTCAGGCGGATTCTCAATTCTGAGACTGTCAGTCCAGTGGTGGAAAGAAGATAGAAGAAGGGCGGACATAGGGCAGGATGCATACGGTGAATTTTGGCAGGGTGAGGCCCTCTGGCCTCTAAGGAACATACAGCATGGATAGCCCTGTGACGTTCCTCAGTGTCTACGTCTGCTCAATACACTTCATATGTCACGAGGAAACTGTGCTATAGAACATACTCACGACAGGGTTGAGTCTGTGGAATGTTGGATTCTGTGCCACCTGTCTTTGTAATCCAGAAGGGACGCCCCGGTCCCCTAACAGGTGATTCCTACTAGGGGATCTGTTCAGGTACACTACATCCGTTGGATACTCATCCATAACAGTGTCTTCCTTCTTCAGAAATGAAGATAGAACATGGACCGACTATGGGCACTTTAGTTCCTCTGAGGTAAGTGCAGCTTATGGAGCTTAGGCTTCCAACACGCATATTGAAAGATCAGGACCGGTGCTCATCCACACTGTCTTTCTAAGTCGAAAACGTTACAAACATTGTGAGGGAAGTGTGCGTTTGGAGGGATTCGTGGCAGTGTTGAGTCTGTCAAGGAAGGAGGCTCTTGGGGCTCACTATGTGATAAACTATAATGGGCGCGTATATGATTCTAGTCTCATAAGTCGATGCCCTTGAACAGAGGAAGTTCTATTTCAGGGAAACTCATTCCGGCGTCTTCTCAAATCTGACAGTGTGTGTCCAATGGAGGAAAGAAGATAGAACAGGGACAGACATAGGGCATTTTGCATACTGTGAGTGAAGGGCAGGGTGAGGCACTTAGGACTATAAGACACATAATAAAGTACAGCCCTTGTGAGTCTCACAGCGTCTCCATCAGCTCAAAAGACTTCTTATGTCTTGAGGAAACTGTGCTATGGAACATACCCACGACAGGGTTGAGTCTGTGGAATGTTGGATTCTGTGCCACCTGTCTTTTTGAAATCAAGAAGAAACACAACAGAGCACTAACAGGAGATTCCTACAAGGGGTTCGTTTCAGGGAAACTACTTCATGTGGAAACCCATTCATAACAGTGCCTTCTCTATTGAGGAATGAAGATAGAAGAAGGACTGACTATGGGTTCTTTTGGTACTGTAAGTGAAGTGCAGGATATGGCGCTAAGGCATCCAAAACACATATTGGATGAGCACGTCCTGTGGTCATCCACTGTCTTTCTGTGTAGAAAATGCTTCCAACGATGTGAGGGAAGTGTGAGTTAGGAGGGATTCGTGGCAGTATTGAGTCTGGCAAAGAAGGAGGCTGTTGGGACGCACTATGTGTTAAATTTCAGTAGGAACATAAAGGATTCTAGTCTCATACGTCCATGCCATTATACAGAGGAAGTTCTGATTCAGGGAAACTCATTCCGGCGTATTCTCAATTCTGACAGTGTGTGTCCAGTGGAGGAAAGAAGATAGAACACGGACGTACATAGGGCATTTTGCATATTGTGAGTGAAGGGCAGGGTGAGGCACTTAGGCCTCTAAGACACATAATGCAAGTACAGCCCCTCTGAGTCTCACAGCGTCTCCCTCAGCTCAAAAGACTTCTTATGTCGTGAGAAAAATGTGCTATAGAACATACTCACGACAGGGTTGAGTCTGTGGAATGTCAGATTCTGTGCCACCTGTCTTTGTTGAAATCAAGAAGTAACACAACAGAGCACTAACAGGAGAGTCATACAAAGGGATCTGTTCAGGGAAACTACTTCAGGTGGATACTCATTCATAACAGTGACTTCCTATTTGAGAAATGAAGCTAGAAGAAGGACCTACTATGGACGTTCCTGTGAGTGAAGGTCAGCTTATGGCGTGTAGGCTTCCATAACACGTATTGAAGATCCCTTCCTGTGCTCATCCACACTGTCTTTCTGTGTCCAAAACGCTTCAAACATTGTGATGGAAGTGTGCGTTAGGAGGGATTCGTGCAGTATTGAGTCTGTCAACGAAGGAGGCTCTTGGAACGCGCTATGTGGTAAACTGCAAAAGGACTTATAGGATTTTAGTCTTAGACGTCCATCCCCTTGACTAGAGCAAGTTCGGTTTAGGGAAACTCCTTCAGGCGGATTCTCAATTCTGACACTGTCAGTCCAGTGGTGGAAAGAAGATAGAAGAAGGACGGACATAGGGCAGGATGCATACTGTGAGTTATGTGCATGGTGAGGCCCTCTGGCCTCTTAGGAACATACAGCATGGATAGCCCTGTGATGTTCCTCAGTGTCTAAGTCTGCTCATTACACTTCATATGTCACGAGGAAACTGGGCTATAGAACATACTCACGACAGGGTTGAGTCTGTGGAATGTTGGATTCTGTGCCACCTGTCTTTCTTGTAATCCAGAAGAGACGCCCCTGGTCCCTAACAGGTGATTCCTACAAGGGGATCTGTTCAGGTACATTACTTCTTGGATACTCATCCATAACAGTGTCTTCCTACTTCAGAAATGAAGATAGAACAAGGACCGACTGTGGGCACTTTAGTTCCTGCGAAGGAAATGCAGCTTATGGAGCTTAGGCTTCCATCACACATATTGAAAGATCAGGACCTGTGCTCATCCACACTGTCTTTTTACGTCGAAAACGCTACAAACATTCTGAGGGAAGTGTGCGTTTGGAGGGATTCGTGGCAATGTTGAGTTGTCAAGGAAGGAGGCTCTTGGGGCTCACTATGGGATAAACTAGAATGGGCGCGTATAGGAGTGTAGTCTCATACGTGGATGCCCTTGTACAGAGGAAGTTCTGTTTCAGGGAAACTCATTCCGGCGTATTCTCAATTCTGACAGTGTGTGTCCAGTGGAGGAAAGAAGATAGAACAGGGACGGACATAGGGCATTTTGCATACTGTGAGTGAAGGGCAGGATGAGGCACTTAGGACTCTAAGACACATAATGCAAGTACAGCCCCTGTGAGTCTCACAGCGTCTCCCACAGCTCAAAAGACTTTTTATGTCGTGAGGAAACTGTGCTATAGAACATACTCACGACAGGGTTGAGACTGTGGAATGTTGGATTCTGTGCCACCTGTCTTTGTTGAAATCAAGAATTAACACAACAGAGCACTAACAGGAGATTCCTACAAGGGGTTCTGTTCACGGAAACTACTTCAGGTGGAAATCCATTCATAACAGTGCCTTCTCCATTGAGGAATGAAGATACAAGAAGGAGGGACTATGGGTTCTTTTGGTACTGTAAGAGAATGCAGGATATGGCGCTAAGGCATCCAAAACACATATTGGATGAGCACGTCCTGTGGTCATCCACTGTCTTTCTGTGTCGAAAACGCTTCACACGTTGTGAGGGAAGTGTGAGTTAGGAGGGATTCGTGGCAGTATTGAGTCAGCCAAAGAAGGAGGCCGTTGGGACGCACTGTGTGGTAAATTTCAATAGGAACCTATAGGAGTCTAGTCTCATACGTCCATGCCTTTGTTCCGAGGAAGTTCTGTTTCAGGGAAACTCATTCCGGCGTATTCTCAATTCTGACAATGTGTGTCCAGTGGAGGAAAGAAGATAGACCTGGGAAGGACGTAGGGCAGGTTGCATACTGTGAGTGAAGGGCAGGGTGAGGCACTTAGGCCTCTAAGACACATAATGCAAGTACAGACCCTGTGAGTCTCACAGCGTCTCCCTCAGCTCAAAAGACTTCTTATGTCGTGAGGAAACTGTGCAATGGAACATACTCACGGCAGGGTTGAGTCTGTGGAATGTTGGATTCTGTGCCACTTGTCTTTTTTGAAATAAAGTAGTAAACCAACAGAGCACTAACAGGAGATTCTTATAAGGGGTTTTGTTCAGGGAAACTACTTCATGTGGAAACCCATTCATAACAGTACCTTCTCCATTGAGGAATGAAGATAGAAGAAGGACTCACTATGGGTTCTTTAGGTATTGTAAGTGAAGTGCAGGATATGGCGCTAAGGCATCCAAAACACATACTGGATGAGCACGTCCTGTGGTCATCCACTGTCTTTCTGTGTTGAAAATGCTTCCAACATTGTGAGGCAAGTGAGAGTTAGGAGGGATTCGTGGCACTATTGAGTCTGTCAAAGAAGGAGGCTGTTGGGACGCACTGTGTGGTAAATTTCAATAGGAACATATAGGAGTCTAGTCTCATACGTCCATGCCTTTGTACAGAGGAAGTTCTGTTTCAGGGAAACTCATTCCGGCGTATTCTCAATTCTGACAGTGTGTGTCCAGTGGAGGAAAGAAGATAGACCTGGGAAGGACATAGGGCAGGTTGCATACTGTGAGTGAAGGGCAGGGTGAAGCACTTAGGCCTCTAAGACACATAATGCAAGTACAGCCCCTCTGAGTCTCACAGCGTCTCCCTCAGCTCAAAAGAATTCTTCTGTCGCGAGGAAACTGTGCTATAGAGCATACTCACGACAGGGTTGAGTCTATGGAATGTTGGATTCTGTATCACCTGTCTTTGTGGAAATAAAGAAGTAACACAACAGAGCACTAACAGGAGATTCATACAAAGGCATCTGTTCAGGGAAACTACTTCAGTTGGATACTCATTCATAACAGTGTCTTCCTATTTGAGAAATGAAGCTAGAAGAAGGACCGACTATGGACGTTCCTGTGAGTGAAGTGCAGCTTATGGCGTGTAGGCTTCCATAACACGTATTGAAGATCCCTTCCTGTGCTCATCCACACTGTCTTCCTGTGTCCAAAACGCTTCAAACTTTGTGATGGAAGTGTGCGTTAGGAGGGATTCGTGGCAGTATTGAGTCTGTCAAAGAAGGAGGCGCTTGGGACGCACTGCGTGGTAAACTGCAAAGGAACGTATAGGAGACTAGTCTTAGACGTCCATCCCCTTGACCAGAGCAAGTTTGGTTTAGGGAAACTCCTACAGGCGGATTCTCAATTCTGACACTGTCAGTCCAGTGGTGGAAAGAAGATAGAAGAAGGACGGACATAGGGCAGGATGCATACTGTGAGTTTTGTGCACGGTGAGGCCCTCTGGCCTCTAAGGAACAAACAGCATGGATAGCCCTGTGACGTTCCTCAGTGTCTACATCTGCTCAATACACTTCATATGTCTCGAGGAAACTGGGCTATAGAACATACTCACGACAGGGTTGAGTCTGTGGAATGTTGGATTCTGTGCCACCTGTCTTTCTTGTAATCCAGAAGGGACGCCCCTGGCCCCTAACAGGTGATTCCTACAAGGGGATCTGTTCAGGGACACTACTTCCGTTGGAAACTCATCCATAACAGTGTCTTCCTACTTCAGAAATGAAGTTAGAACAAGGACCGACTATGGGCACTTTAGTTCCTCTGAGGTAAGTGCAGCTTATGGAGCTTAGGCTTCCAACACACATATTGAAAGATCAGGACCTATGCTCATACACACTCTCTTTCTAAATCGAAAACGCTACAAACATTGTGAGGGAAGTGTGCGTTTGGAGGGATTCGTGGCAGTGTTGAGTCTGTCAAGGAAGGAAGCTCTTGGGGCTCACTATGTGATAAACTAGAATGGGCGCGTATAGGAGTCTAATCTCATTCGTCGATGCCCTTGAACAGAGGAAGTTCTGTTTCAGGGAAACTCATTCCGGCGTCTTCTCAATTCTGACAGTGTGTGTCCAGTGGAGGAAAGAAGATAGAACAGGGACGGACATAGGGCATTTTGCATACTGTGAGTGAAGGGCAGGATGAGGCACTTAGGACTCTAAGACACATAATGCAAGTACAGCCCCTGTGAGTCTCACAGCGTCTCCCTAAGCTCAAAAGACTTCTTATGTCGTGAGGAAACTGTGCTAAGGAACATACTCAAGACAGGGTTGAGTCTGTGGAATGTTGGATTCTTTGCCACCTGTCTTTGTTGAAATCAAGAAGTAACACAACGGAGCACTAACAGGAGATTCCTACAAGGGGTTCTGTTCACAGAAACTACTTCAGGTGGAAATCCATTCATAACAGTGCCTTCTCCATTGAGGAATGAAGATACAAGAAGGAGGGACTATGGGTTCTTTTGGTACTGTAAGTGAAGTGCAGGTTATGGCGCTAAGGCATCCAAAACACATATTGGACGAGCACGTCCTGTGGTCATCCACTGTCTTTTTGTGTCGAAAATGCTTCAAACGTTGTGAGGGAAGTGTGTTAGGAGTGATTCGTGGCACTATTGAGTCAGCCAAAGAAGTAGGCTGTTGGGACGCACTGTGTGGTAAATTATTGAAATAGGAACCTATAGGAGTCTAGTCTCATACGTCCATGCCATTGTACAGAGGAAGTTCTGTTTCAGGGAAACTCATTCCGTTGTATTCTCAATTCTGACAATGTGTGTCCAGTGGAGGAAAGAAGATAGACCTGGGAAGGACATAGGGCAGGTTGCATACTGTGAGTGAAGGGCAGGGTGAGGCACTTAGGCCTCTAAGACACATAATGCAAGTACCGCCCCTGTGAGTCTCACAGCGTCTCCCTCAGCTCAAAAGACTTCTTATGTCGTGAGGAAACTGTGCTATAGAACAAACTCACGACAGTGTTGAGTCTGTGGAATGTTGGATTCTGTGCCACCTGTCTTTGTTGAAATCAAGAAGTAACACAACAGAGCACTAACAGGAGATTCATACAAAGGGATATGTTCAGGGAAACTACGTCAGGTGGATACTCATTCATAACAGTGTCTTCCTATTTGAGAAATGAAGCTAGAAGAAGGACCGACTATGGACGTTCCTGTGAGTGAAGTGCAGCTTATGGCGTGTAGGCTTCCATAACACGTATTGAAGATCCCTTCCTGTGCTCATCCACACTGGCTTTCTGTGTCCAAAACGCTTCAAACATTGTGATGGAAGTCTGTGTTAGGAGGGATTCATGGCAGTATTGAGTCTGTCAAAAAAGGAGGCTCTTGAGACGCACTGTGTGGTAAACTGCAAAGGGACGTATAGGAGTCTAGTCTTAGACGTCCATCCCCTTGACCAGAGCAAGTTCGGTTTAGGGAAACTCCTTCAGGCGGATTCTCAATTCTGACACTGTCAGTCCAGTGGTGGAAAGAAGATAGAAGAAGGACGGACATAGGGCAGGATGCATACTGTGAGTTTTGTGCACGGTGAGGCCCTCTGGCCTCTAAGGAACATACAGCATGGATAGCCCTGTGAAGTTCCTCAGTGTCTAAGTCTGCTCAATACACTTCATATGTCACGAGGAAACTGTGCTATAGAACATACTCACGACAGGTTTGAGTCTGTGGAATGTTGGATTCTGTGCCACCTGTCTTTCTTGTAATCCAGAAGGGACGCCTCTGGTCCCAACAGGTGATTCCTACAAGGGGATCTGTTCAGGGACACTACTTTCGTTGGATACTCATCCATAACAGTGTCTTCCTACTTCAGAAATGAAGATAGAACAAGGACCGACTATGGGCACTTTAGTTCCTGTGAGGTAAGTGCAGCTTATGGAGCTTAGGCTTCCAACACACATATTGAAAGATCAGGACCTATGCTCATCCACACTGTCTTTCTAAGTCGAAAACGCTACAAACATTGTGAGGGAAGTGTGCGTTTGGAGGGATTCGTGGCAGTGTTGAGTCTGTCAAGGAAGGAAGCTCTTGGGGCTCACTATGTGATAAACTAGAATGGGCGCGTATAGGAGTCTAATCTCATTCGTCGATGCCCTTGAACAGAGGAAGTTCTGTTTCAGGGAAACTCATTCCGGCGTCTTCTCAATTCTGACAGTGTGTGTCCAGTGGAGGAAAGAAGATAGACCTGGGAAGGACATAGGGCAGGTTGCATACTGTGAGTGAAGGGCAGGGTGACGCACTTAGGCCTCTAAGACACATAATGCAAGTACAGCCCCTGTGAGTCTCACAGCGTCTCCCTCAGCTCAAAAGACTTCTTATGTCGTGAGGAAACTGTGCTATAGAACATACTCACGACAGGGTTGAGACTGTGGAATGTTGGATTCTGTGCCACCTGTCTTTGTTGAAATCAAGAGGTAACATAACAGAGCACTAACAGGAGATTCCTACAAGGGGTTCTGTTCAGGGAAACTACTTCAGGTGTAAATCCATTCATAACAGTGCCTTCTCCATTGAGGAATGAAGATACAAGAAGGAGGGACTATGGGTTCTTTTGGTACTGTAAGTGAAATGCAGGATATGGCGCTAAGGCATCCAAAACACATATTGGATGAGCACGTCCTGTGGTCATCCACTGTCTTTCTGTGTCAAAAACGCTTCAAACGTTGTGAGGGAAGTGTGAGTTAGGAGGGATTCATGGCACTATTGAGTCTGCCAAAGAAGGAGGCTGTTGGGACGCACTGTGTGGTAAATTATAGAAATAGGAACATATAGGAGTCTAGTCTCATACGTCCATGCCATTGTAGAGAGGAGGCTCTTTTTCAGGGAAACTCATTCCAGCGTATTCTCAATTCTGAGAGTGTGTGTCCAGTGGAGGAAAGAAGATAGACCTGGGAAGGACATAGGGCAGGTTGCATACTGTGAGTGAATGGCAGGGTGAGGCACTTAGGCCTCTAAGACACATAATGCAAGTACAGCCCTGTGAGTCTCACAGCGTCTCCCTCAGCTCAAAAGACTTCTTATGTCTTGAGGAAACTGTGCTATGGAACATACTCACGACAGGGTTGAGTCTGTGGAATGTTGGATTCTGTGCCACTTGTCTTTTTTGAAATAAAGAAGTAAACCAACAGAGCACTAAAGGAGATTCTTACAAGGGGTTTTGTTCAGGGAAACTACTTCATGTGGACCCCATTCATAAGAGTGCCTTCCCCATTGAGGAATGAAGATAGAAGAAGGACGGACTATGGGTTCTTTAGGTATTGTAAGTGATGTGCAGGATATGGCGTTAAGGCATCCAAAACACATATTGGATGAGCACGTCCTGTGGTCATCCACTGTCTTTCTGTGTTGAAAATGCTTCCAACATTGTGAGGCAAGTGAGAGTTAGGAGGGATTCGTGGCAATATTGAGTCTGTCAAAGAAGGAGGCTGTTGGGACGCACTGTGTGGTAAATGTCAATAGGAACATATAGGAGTCTAGTCTCATACGTCCATGCCTTTGTACAGAGGAAGTTCTGTTTCAGGGAAACTCATTCCGGCGTATTCTCAATTCTGACAGTGTGTGTCCAGTGGAGGAAAGAAGATAGACCTGGGAAGGACATAGGGCAGGTTGCATACTGTGAGTGAAGGGCAGGGTGAGGCACTTAGGCCTCTAAGACACATAATGCAAGTACAGCCACTGTGAGTCTCACAGCGTCTCCCTCAGCTCAAAAGACTTCTTATGTCGTGAGGAAACTGTGCTATAGAACATACTCACGACAGGGTTGAGACTGTGGAATGTTGGATTCTGTGCCACCTGTCTTTGTTGAAATCAAGAAGTAACACAACAGAGCACTAACAGGAGATTCCTACAAGGGGTTCTGTTCACGGAAACTACTTCAGGTGCAAATCCATTCATAACAGTGCCTTCTCCATTGAGGAATGAAGATACAAGAAGGAGGGACTATGGGTTCTTTTGGTACTGTAAGTGAAGTGCAGGATATAGCGCTAAGGCATCCAAAACACATATTGGATGAGCACGTCCTGTGGTCATCCACTGTCTTTCTGTGTTGAAAATGCTTCCAACATTGTGAGGCAAGTGTGAGTTAGGAGGTTTCGTGGCAATATTGAGTCTGTCAAAGAAGGAGGCTGTTGGGACGCACTGTGTGGTAAATGTCAATAGGAACATATAGGAGTCTAGTCTCAGACGTCCATGCCTTTGTACAGAGGAAGTTCTGTTTCAGGGAAACTCATTCCGGCGTATTCTCAATTCTGACAGGGTTTGTCCAGTGGAGGAAAGAAGATAGAACTGGGAAGGACATAGGGCAGGTTGCATAGTGTGAGTGAAGGGCAGGGTGAAGCACTTAGGCCTCTAAGACACATAATGCAAGTACAGCCCCTCTGAGTCTCACAGCGTCTCCCTCAGCTCAAAAGAATTCTTATGTCGCAAGGAAACTGTCCTATAGAACATACTCACGACACGGTTGAGTCTTCGGAATGTTGGATTCTGTGCCACCTGTCTTTGTTGAAATCAAGAAGTAACACAACAGAGCACTAATAGGAGATTCATACAAAGGGATCTTTTCAGGGAAACTACTTCAGCTGGAATCTCATTCATAACAGTGTCTTCCTATTTGAGAAATGAAGCTAGAAGAAGGACCGACTATGGACGTTCCTGTGAGTGAAGTGCAGCTTATGGCGTGTAGGCTTCCATAACACGTATTGAAGATCCCTTCCTGTGCTCATCCACACTGGCTTTCTGTGTCCAAAACGCTTCAAACATTGTGATGGAAGTCTGTGTTAGGAGGGATTCATGGCAGTATTGAGTCTGTCAAAAAAGGAGGCTCTTGAGACGCACTGTGTGGTAAACTGCAAAGGGACGTATAGGAGTCTAGTCTTAGACGTCCATCCCCTTGACCAGAGCAAGTTCGGTTTAGGGAAACTCCTTCAGGCGGATTCTCAATTCTGACACTGTCAGTCCAGTGGTGGAAAGAAGATAGAAGAAGGACGGACATAGGGCAGGATGCATACTGTGAGTTTTGTGCACGGTGAGGCCCTCTGGCCTCTAAGGAACATACAGCAGGGATAGCCCTGTGAAGTTCCTCAGTGTCTACGTCTGCTCAATACACTTCATATGTCACGAGGAAACTGTGCTATAGAACATACTCACGACAGGTTTGAGTCTGTGGAATGTTGGATTCTGTGCCACCTGTCTTTGTTGAAATCAAGAAGTAACACAACAGAGCACTAACAGGAGATTCCTACAAGGGGTTCTGTTCACGGAAACTACTTCAGGTGGAAATCCATTCATAACAGTGCCTTCTCCATTGAGGAATGAAGATACAAGAAGGAGGGACTATGGGTTCTTTTGGTACTGTAAGTGAAATGCAGGATATGACGCTAAGGCATCCAAAACACATATTGGATGAGAACGTCCTGTGGTCATCCACTGTCTTTCTGTGTCAAAAACGCTTCAAACGTTGTGAGGGAAGTGTGAGTTAGGAGGGATTCGTGGCACTATTGAGTCTGCCAAAGAAGGAGGCTGTTGGGACGCACTGTGTGGTAAATTATAGAAATAGGAACATATAGGAGTCTAGTCTCATACGTCCATGCCATTGTAGAGAGGAGGTTCTTTTTCAGGGAAACTCATTCCAGCGTATTCTCAATTCTGAGAGTGTGTGTCCAGTGGAGGAAAGAAGATAGACCTGGGAAGGACATAGGGCAGGTTGCATTCTGTGAATGAAGGACAGGGTGAAGCACTTAGGCCTCTAAGACACATAATGCAAGTACAGCCCCTCTGAGTCTCACAGCGTCTCCCTCAGCTCAAAAGAATTCTTATGTCGCGAGGAAACTCTGCTATAGAACATACTCACGACAGGGTTGAGTCTTCGGAATGTTGGAATCTTTGCCTCCTGTCTTTGTTGAAATCAAGAAGTAACACAACAGAGAACTAACAGGAGATTCCTACAAGGGGTTCTGTTCACGGAAACTACTTCAGGTGGAAATCCATTCATAACAGTGCCTTCTCCATTGAAGAATGAAGATACAAGAAGGAGGGACTATGGGTTCTTTAGGTACTGTAAGTGAAATGCAGGATATGGCGCTAAGGCATCCAAAACACATATTGGATGAGCACGTCCTGTGGTCATCCACTGTCTTTCTGTGTCGAAAACGCTTCAAACCTTGTGAGGGAAGTGTGAGTTAGGAGGGATTCGTGGCACTATTGAGTCTGCCAAAGAAGGAGGCTGTTGGGACGCACTGTGTGGAAAATTATAGAAATAGGAACATATAGGAGTCTAGTCTCATACGTCCATGCCATTGTACAACGGAAGTTCTGTTTCAGGGAAACTCATTCCGGCGTCTTCTCAATTCTGAGAGTGTGTGTCCAGTGGAGGAATGAAGATAGAACAGGGACGGACATAGGGCATTTTGCATACTGTGAGTGAAGGGCAGAGTGAGGCACTTAAGACTCTAAGACACATAATGCAGGTACAGCCCCTCTGAGTCTCACAGCGTCTCCCTCAGCTCAAAAGAATTCTTATGTCGCAAGGAAACTGTCCTATAGAACATACTCACGACAGGGTTGAGTCTTCGGAATGTTGGATTCTGTGCCACCTGTCTTTGTTGAAATCAAGAAGTAACACAACAGAGCACTAACAGGAGATTCATACAAAGGGATCTTTTCAGGGAAACTACTTCAGCTGGAATCTCATTCATAACAGTGTCTTCCTATTTGAGAAATGAAGCTAGAAGGAGGACCGACTATGGACGTTCCTGTGAGTGAAGTGCAGCTTATGGCGTGTAGGCTTCCATAACACGTATTGAAGATCCCTTCCTGTGCTCATCCACACTGGCTTTCTGTGTCCAAAACGCTTCAAACATTGTGATGGAAGTCTGTGTTAGGAGGGATTCATGGCAGTATTGAGTCTGTCAAAAAAGGAGGCTCTTGAGACGCACTGTGTGGTAAACTGCAAAGGGACGTATAGGAGTCTAGTCTTAGACGTCCATCCCCTTGACCAGAGCAAGTTCGGTTTAGGGAAACTCCTTCAGGCGGATTCTCAATTCTGACACTGTCAGTCCAGTGGTGGAAAGAAGATAGAAGAAGGACGGACAGAGGGCAGGATGCATACTGTGAGTTTTGTGCACGGTGAGGCCCTCTGGCCTCTAAGGAACATACAGCATGGATAGCCCTGTGACGTTCCTCAGTGTCTACGTCTGCTCAATACACTTCATATGTCACGAGGAAACTGTGCTATAGAACATACTCACGACAGGGTTGAGTCTGTGGAATGTTGGATTCTGTGCCACCTGTCTTTCTTGTAATCCAGAAGGGACGCCTCTGGTCCCAACAGGTGATTCCTACAAGGGGATCTGTTCAGGGACACTACTTTCGTTGGATACTCATCCATAACAGTGTCTTCCTACTTCAGAAATGAAGATAGAACAAGGACCGACTATGGGCACTTTAGTTCCTGTGAGGTAAGTGCAGCTTATGGAGCTTAGGCTTCCAACACACATATTGAAGGATCAGGACCTGTGCTCATCCACACTGTCTTTCTAAGTCGAAAACGCTACAAACATTGTGAGGGAAGTGTGCGTTTGGAGGGATTCGTGGCAGTGTTGAGTCTGTCAAGGAAGGAAGCTCTTGGGGCTCACTATGTGATAAACTAGAATGGGCGCGTATAGGAGTCTAATCTCATTCGTCGATGCCCTTGAACAGAGGAAGTTCTGTTTCAGGGAAACTCATTCCGGCGTCTTCTCAATTCTGACAGTGTGTGTCCAGTGGAGGAAAGAAGATAGACCTGGGAAGGACATAGGGCAGGTTGCATACTGTGAGTGAAGGGCAGGGTGAGGCACTTAGGCCTCTAAGACACATAATGCAAGTACAGCCCCTGTGAGTCTCACAGCGTCTCCCTCAGCTCAAAAGACTTCTTATGTCGTGAGGAAACTGTGCTACAGAACATACTCACGACAGGGTTGAGACTGTGGAATGTTGGATTCTGTGCCACCTGTCTTTGTTGAAATCAAGAGGTAACATAACAGAGCACTAACAGGAGATTCCTACAAGGGGTTCTGTTCAGGGAAACTACTTCAGGTGTAAATCCATTCATAACAGTGCCTTCTCCATTGAGGAATGAAGATACAAGAAGGAGGGACTATGGGTTCTTTTGGTACTGTAAGTGAAATGCAGGATATGGCGCTAAGGCATCCAAAACACATATTGGATGAGCACGTCCTGTGGTCATCCACTGTCTTTCTGTGTCAAAAACGCTTCAAACGTTGTGAGGGAAGTGTGAGTTAGGAGGGATTCATGGCACTATTGAGTCTGCCAAAGAAGGAGGCTGTTGGGACGCACTGTGTGGTAAATTATAGAAACAGGAACATATAGGAGTCTAGTCTCATACGTCCATGCCATTGTAGAGAGGAGGCTCTTTTTCAGGGAAACTCATTCCAGCGTATTCTCAATTCTGAGAGTGTGTGTCCAGTGGAGGAAAGAAGATAGACCTGGGAAGGACATAGGGCAGGTTGCATACTGTGAGTGAATGGCAGGGTGAGGCACTTAGGCCTCTAAGACACATAATGCAAGTACAGCCCTGTGAGTCTCACAGCGTCTCCCTCAGCTCAAAAGACTTCTTATGTCTTGAGGAAACTGTGCTATGGAACATACTCACGACAGGGTTGAGTCTGTGGAATGTTGGATTCTGTGCCACTTGTCTTTTTTGAAATAAAGAAGTAAACCAACAGAGCACTAAAGGAGATTCTTACAAGGGGTTTTGTTCAGGGAAACTACTTCATGTGGAAACCCATTCATAAGAGTGCCTTCCCCATTGAGGAATGAAGATAGAAGAAGGACGGACTATGGGTTCTTTAGGTATTGTAAGTGATGTGCAGGATATGGCGTTAAGGCATCCAAAACACATATTGGATGAGCACGTCCTGTGGTCATCCACTGTCTTTCTGTGTTGAAAATGCTTCCAACATTGTGAGGCAAGTGAGAGTTAGGAGGGATTCGTGGCAATATTGAGTCTGTCAAAGAAGGAGGCTGTTGGGACGCACTGTGTGGTAAATGTCAATAGGAACATATAGGAGTCTAGTCTCATACGTCCATGCCTTTGTACAGAGGAAGTTCTGTTTCAGGGAAACTCATTCCGGCGTATTCTCAATTCTGACAGTGTGTGTCCAGTGGAGGAAAGAAGATAGACCTGGGAAGGACATAGGGCAGGTTGCATACTGTGAGTGAAGGGCAGGGTGAGGCACTTAGGCCTCTAAGACACATAATGCAAGTACAGCCACTGTGAGTCTCACAGCGTCTCCCTCAGCTCAAAAGACTTCTTATGTCGTGAGGAAACTGTGCTATAGAACATACTCACGACAGGGTTGAGACTGTGGAATGTTGGATTCTGTGCCACCTGTCTTTGTTGAAATCAAGAAGTAACACAACAGAGCACTAACAGGAGATTCCTACAAGGGGTTCTGTTCACGGAAACTACTTCAGGTGCAAATCCATTCATAACAGTGCCTTCTCCATTGAGGAATGAAGATACAAGAAGGAGGGACTATGGGTTCTTTTGGTACTGTAAGTGAAGTGCAGGATATAGCGCTAAGGCATCCAAAACACATATTGGATGAGCACGTCCTGTGGTCATCCACTGTCTTTCTGTGTTGAAAATGCTTCCAACATTGTGAGGCAAGTGTGAGTTAGGAGGTTTCGTGGCAATATTGAGTCTGTCAAAGAAGGAGGCTGTTGGGACGCACTGTGTGGTAAATGTCAATAGGAACATATAGGAGTCTAGTCTCAGACGTCCATGCCTTTGTACAGAGGAAGTTCTGTTTCAGGGAAACTCATTCCGGCGTATTCTCAATTCTGACAGGGTTTGTCCAGTGGAGGAAAGAAGATAGAACTGGGAAGGACATAGGGCAGGTTGCATAGTGTGAGTGAAGGGCAGGGTGAAGCACTTAGGCCTCTAAGACACATAATGCAAGTACAGCCCCTCTGAGTCTCACAGCGTCTCCCTCAGCTCAAAAGAATTCTTATGTCGCAAGGAAACTGTCCTATAGAACATACTCACGACACGGTTGAGTCTTCGGAATGTTGGATTCTGTGCCACCTGTCTTTGTTGAAATCAAGAAGTAACACAACAGAGCACTAATAGGAGATTCATACAAAGGGATCTTTTCAGGGAAACTACTTCAGCTGGAATCTCATTCATAACAGTGTCTTCCTATTTGAGAAATGAAGCTAGAAGAAGGACCGACTATGGACGTTCCTGTGAGTGAAGTGCAGCTTATGGCGTGTAGGCTTCCATAACACGTATTGAAGATCCCTTCCTGTGCTCATCCACACTGGCTTTCTGTGTCCAAAACGCTTCAAACATTGTGATGGAAGTCTGTGTTAGGAGGGATTCATGGCAGTATTGAGTCTGTCAAAAAAGGAGGCTCTTGAGACGCACTGTGTGGTAAACTGCAAAGGGACGTATAGGAGTCTAGTCTTAGACGTCCATCCCCTTGACCAGAGCAAGTTCGGTTTAGGGAAACTCCTTCAGGCGGATTCTCAATTCTGACACTGTCAGTCCAGTGGTGGAAAGAAGATAGAAGAAGGACGGACATAGGGCAGGATGCATACTGTGAGTTTTGTGCACGGTGAGGCCCTCTGGCCTCTAAGGAACATACAGCAGGGATAGCCCTGTGAAGTTCCTCAGTGTCTACGTCTGCTCAATACACTTCATATGTCACGAGGAAACTGTGCTATAGAACATACTCACGACAGGTTTGAGTCTGTGGAATGTTGGATTCTGTGCCACCTGTCTTTGTTGAAATCAAGAAGTAACACAACAGAGCACTAACAGGAGATTCCTACAAGGGGTTCTGTTCACGGAAACTACTTCAGGTGGAAATCCATTCATAACAGTGCCTTCTCCATTGAGGAATGAAGATACAAGAAGGAGGGACTATGGGTTCTTTTGGTACTGTAAGTGAAATGCAGGATATGACGCTAAGGCATCCAAAACACATATTGGATGAGAACGTCCTGTGGTCATCCACTGTCTTTCTGTGTCAAAAACGCTTCAAACGTTGTGAGGGAAGTGTGAGTTAGGAGGGATTCGTGGCACTATTGAATCTGCCAAAGAAGGAGGCTGTTGGGACGCACTGTGTGGTAAATTATAGAAATAGGAACATATAGGAGTCTAGTCTCATACGTCCATGCCATTGTAGAGAGGAGGTTCTTTTTCAGGGAAACTCATTCCAGCGTATTCTCAATTCTGAGAGTGTGTGTCCAGTGGAGGAAAGAAGATAGACCTGGGAAGGACATAGGGCAGGTTGCATTCTGTGAATGAAGGACAGGGTGAAGCACTTAGGCCTCTAAGACACATAATGCAAGTACAGCCCCTCTGAGTCTCACAGCGTCTCCCTCAGCTCAAAAGAATTCTTATGTCGCGAGGAAACTCTGCTATAGAACATACTCACGACAGGGTTGAGTCTTCGGAATGTTGGAATCTTTGCCTCCTGTCTTTGTTGAAATCAAGAAGTAACACAACAGAGAACTAACAGGAGATTCCTACAAGGGGTTCTGTTCACGGAAACTACTTCAGGTGGAAATCCATTCATAACAGTGCCTTCTCCATTGAAGAATGAAGATACAAGAAGGAGGGACTATGGGTTCTTTAGGTACTGTAAGTGAAATGCAGGATATGGCGCTAAGGCATCCAAAACACATATTGGATGAGCACGTCCTGTGGTCATCCACTGTCTTTCTGTGTCGAAAACGCTTCAAACCTTGTGAGGGAAGTGTGAGTTAGGAGGGATTCGTGGCACTATTGAGTCTGCCAAAGAAGGAGGCTGTTGGGACGCACTGTGTGGAAAATTATAGAAATAGGAACATATAGGAGTCTAGTCTCATACGTCCATGCCATTGTACAACGGAAGTTCTGTTTCAGGGAAACTCATTCCGGCGTCTTCTCAATTCTGAGAGTGTGTGTCCAGTGGAGGAATGAAGATAGAACAGGGACGGACATAGGGCATTTTGCATACTGTGAGTGAAGGGCAGAGTGAGGCACTTAGGACTCTAAGACACATAATGCAGGTACAGCCCCTCTGAGTCTCACAGCGTCTCCCTCAGCTCAAAAGAATTCTTATGTCGCAAGGAAACTGTCCTATAGAACATACGACAGGGTTGAGTCTTCGGAATGTTGGATTCTGTGCCACCTGTCTTTGTTGAAATCAAGAAGTAACACAACAGAGCACTAACAGGAGATTCATACAAAGGGATCTTTTCAGGGAAACTACTTCAGCTGGAATCTCATTCATAACAGTGTCTTCCTATTTGAGAAATGAAGCTAGAAGGAGGACCGACTATGGACGTTCCTGTGAGTGAAGTGCAGCTTATGGCGTGTAGGCTTCCATAACACGTATTGAAGATCCCTTCCTGTGCTCATCCACACTGGCTTTCTGTGTCCAAAACGCTTCAAACATTGTGATGGAAGTCTGTGTTAGGAGGGATTCATGGCAGTATTGAGTCTGTCAAAAAAGGAGGCTCTTGAGACGCACTGTGTGGTAAACTGCAAAGGGACGTATAGGAGTCTAGTCTTAGACGTCCATCCCCTTGACCAGAGCAAGTTCGGTTTAGGGAAACTCCTTCAGGCGGATTCTCAATTCTGACACTGTCAGTCCAGTGGTGGAAAGAAGATAGAAGAAGGACGGACAGAGGGCAGGATGCATACTGTGAGTTTTGTGCACGGTGAGGCCCTCTGGCCTCTAAGGAACATACAGCATGGATAGCCCTGTGACGTTCCTCAGTGTCTACGTCTGCTCAATACACTTCATATGTCACGAGGACACTGTGCTATAGAACAAACTCACGACAGGGTTGAGTCTGTGGAATGTTGGATTCTGTGCCACCTGTCTTTCTTGTAATCCAGAAGGGACGCCCCTGGCCCCTAACAGGTGATTCCTACAAGGGGATCTGTTCACGGACACTACTTTCGTTGGATACTCATCCATAACAGTGTCTTCCTACTTCAGAAATGAAGATAGAACAAGGACCGACTATGGGCACTTTAGTTCCTGTGAGGTAAGTGCAGCTTATGGAGCTTAGGCTTCCAACACACATATTGAAGGATCAGGACCTGTGCTCATCCACACTGTCTTTCTAAGTCGAAAACGCTACAAACATTGTGAGGGAAGTGTGCGTTTGGAGGGATTCGGGGCAGTGTTGAGTCTGTCAAGGAAGGAAGCTCTTGGGGCTCACTATGTGATAAACTAGAATGGGCGCGTATAGGAGTCTAATCTCATTCGTCGATGCCCTTGAACAGAGGAAGTTCTGTTTCAGGGAAACTCATTCCGGCGTCTTCTCAATTCTGACAGTGTGTGTCCAGTGGAGGAAAGAAGATAGACCTGGGAAGGACATAGGGCAGGTTGCATACTGTGAGTGAAGGGCAGGGTGAGGCACTTAGGCCTCTAAGACACATAATGCAAGTACAGCCCCTGTGAGTCTCACAGCGTCTCCCTCAGCTCAAAAGACTTCTTATGTCGTGAGGAAACTGTGCTATAGAACATACTCACGACAGGGTTGAGACTGTGGAATGTTGGATTCTGTGCCACCTGTCTTTGTTGAAATCAAGAAGTAACATAACAGAGCACTAACAGGAGATTCCTACAAGGGGTTCTGTTCACGGAAACTACTTCAGGTGGAAATCCATTCATAACAGTGCCTTCTCCATTGAGGAATGAAAATACAAGAAGGAGGGACTATGGGTTCTTTTGGTACTGTAAGTGAAATGCAGGATATGGCGCTAAGGCATCCAAAACACATATTGGATGAGCACGTCCTGTGGTCATCCACTGTCTTTCTGTGTCAAAAACGCTTCAAACGTTGTGAGGGAAGTGTGAGTTAGGAGGGATTCGTGGCACTATTGAATCTGCCAAAGAAGGAGGCTGTTGGGACGCACTGTGTGGAAAATTATAGAAATAGGAACATATAGGAGTCTAGTCTCATACGTCCATGCCATTGTACAGAGGAAGTTCTGTTTCAGGGAAATTCATTCCGGCGTCTTCTCAATTCTGAGAGTGTGTGTCCAGTGGAGGAATGAAGATAGAACAGGGACGGACATAGGGAATTTTGCATACTGTAGTGAAGGACAGGGTGAGGCACTTAGGACTCTAAGACACATAATGCAGGAACAGCCCCTGTGAGTCTCACAGTGTCTCCCTCAGCTCAAAAGACTTTTTATGTCGTGAGGAAACTGTGCTATAGAACATACGGCAGGGTTGAGACTGTGGAATGTTGGATTCCGTGCCACCTGTCTTTGTTGAAATCAAGATGTAAAATAACAGAGCACTAACAGGAGATTCTTACAAGGGGTTCTGTTCAGGGAAACTACTTCAGGTGTAAATCCATTCATAACAGTGCCTTCTCCATTGAGGAATGAAGATACAAGAAGGAGGGACTATGGGTTCTTTTGGTACTGTTAGTGAAATGCAGGATATGGCGCTAAGGCATCCAAAACACATATTGGATGAGCACGTCCTGTGGTCATCCACTGTCTTTCTGTGTCAAAAACGCTTCAAACGTTGTGAGGGAAGTGTGAGTTAGGAGGGATTCGTGGCACTATTGAGTCTGCCAAAGAAGGAGGCTGTTGGGACCCACTGTGTGGTAAATTATAGAAATAGGAACATATAGGAGTCTAGTCTCATACGTCCATGCCATTGTAGAGAGGAGGCTCTTTTTCAGGGAAACTCATTCCAGCGTATTCTCAATTCTGAGAGTGTGTGTCCAGTGGAGGAAAGAAGATAGACCTGGGAAGGACATAGGGCAGGTTGCATACTGTGAGTGAAGGGCAGGGTGAGGCACTTAGGCCTCTAAGACACATAATGCAAGTACAGCCCTGTGAGTCTCACAGCGTCTCCCTCAGCTCAAAAGACTTCTTATGTCTTGAGGAAATTGTGCTATGGAACATACTCACGACAGGGTTGAGTCTGTGGAATGTTGGATTCTGTGCCACTTGTCTTTTTTGAAATAAAGAAGTAAACCAAAAGAGCACTAAAGGAGATTCTTACAAGGGGTTTTGTTCAGGGAAACTACTTCATGTGGAAACCCATTCATAAGAGTGCCTTCCCCATTGAGGAATGAAGATAGAAGAAGGACGGACTATGGGTTCTTTTGGTACTGTAAGTGAAATGCAGGATATGGCGCTAAGGCATCCAAAACACATATTGGATGAGCACGTCCTGTGGTCATCCACTGTCTTTCTGTGTCAAAAACGCTTCAAACGTTGTGAGGGAAGTGTGAGTTAGGAGGGATTCGTGGCACTATTGAGTCTGCCAAAGAAGGAGGCTGTTGGGACGCACTGTGTGGTAAATTATAGAAATAGGAACATATAGGAGTCTAGTCTCATACGTCCATGCCATTGTAGAGAGGAGGTTCTTTTTCAGGGAAACTCATTCCAGCGTATTCTCAATTCTGAGAGTGTGTGTCCAGTGGAGGAAAGAAGATAGACCTGGGAAGGACATAGGGCAGGTTGCATTCTGTGAATGAAGGACAGGGTGAAGCACTTAGGCCTCTAAGACACATAATGCAAGTACAGCCCCTCTGAGTCTCACAGCGTCTCCCTCAGCTCAAAAGAATTCTTATGTCGCGAGGAAACTCTGCTATAGAACATACCCACGACAGGGTTGAGTCTTCGGAATGTTGGAATCTTTGCCTCCTGTCTTTGTTGAAATCAAGAAGTAACACAACAGAGAACTAACAGGAGATTCCTACAAGGGGTTCTGTTCACGGAAACTACTTCAGGTGGAAATCCATTCATAACAGTGCCTTCTCCATTGAAGAATGAAGATACAAGAAGGAGGGACTATGGGTTCTTTAGGTACTGTAAGTGAAATGCAGGATATGGCGCTAAGGCATCCAAAACACATATTGGATGAGCACGTCCTGTGGTCATCCACTGTCTTTCTGTGTCGAAAACGCTTCAAACCTTGTGAGGGAAGTGTGAGTTAGGAGGGATTCGTGGCACTATTGAGTCTGCCAAAGAAGGAGGCTGTTGGGACGCACTGTGTGGAAAATTATAGAAATAGGAACATATAGGAGTCTAGTCTCATACGTCCATGCCATTGTACAACGGAAGTTCTGTTTCAGGGAAACTCATTCCGGCGTCTTCTCAATTCTGAGAGTGTGTGTCCAGTGGAGGAATGAAGATAGAACAGGGACGGACATAGGGCATTTTGCATACTGTGAGTGAAGGGCAGAGTGAGGCACTTAGGACTCTAAGACACATAATGCAGGTACAGCCCCTCTGAGTCTCACAGCGTCTCCCTCAGCTCAAAAGAATTCTTATGTCGCAAGGAAACTGTCCTATAGAACATACGACAGGGTTGAGTCTTCGGAATGTTGGATTCTGTGCCACCTGTCTTTGTTGAAATCAAGAAGTAACACAACAGAGCACTAACAGGAGATTCATACAAAGGGATCTTTTCAGGGAAACTACTTCAGCTGGAATCTCATTCATAACAGTGTCTTCCTATTTGAGAAATGAAGCTAGAAGGAGGACCGACTATGGACGTTCCTGTGAGTGAAGTGCAGCTTATGGCGTGTAGGCTTCCATAACACGTATTGAAGATCCCTTCCTGTGCTCATCCACACTGGCTTTCTGTGTCCAAAACGCTTCAAACATTGTGATGGAAGTCTGTGTTAGGAGGGATTCATGGCAGTATTGAGTCTGTCAAAAAAGGAGGCTCTTGAGACGCACTGTGTGGTAAACTGCAAAGGGACGTATAGGAGTCTAGTCTTAGACGTCCATCCCCTTGACCAGAGCAAGTTCGGTTTAGGGAAACTCCTTCAGGCGGATTCTCAATTCTGACACTGTCAGTCCAGTGGTGGAAAGAAGATAGAAGAAGGACGGACAGAGGGCAGGATGCATACTGTGAGTTTTGTGCACGGTGAGGCCCTCTGGCCTCTAAGGAACATACAGCATGGATAGCCCTGTGACGTTCCTCAGTGTCTACGTCTGCTCAATACACTTCATATGTCACGAGGACACTGTGCTATAGAACAAACTCACGACAGGGTTGAGTCTGTGGAATGTTGGATTCTGTGCCACCTGTCTTTCTTGTAATCCAGAAGGGACGCCCCTGGCCCCTAACAGGTGATTCCTACAAGGGGATCTGTTCACGGACACTACTTTCGTTGGATACTCATCCATAACAGTGTCTTCCTACTTCAGAAATGAAGATAGAACAAGGACCGACTATGGGCACTTTAGTTCCTGTGAGGTAAGTGCAGCTTATGGAGCTTAGGCTTCCAACACACATATTGAAGGATCAGGACCTGTGCTCATCCACACTGTCTTTCTAAGTCGAAAACGCTACAAACATTGTGAGGGAAGTGTGCGTTTGGAGGGATTCGTGGCAGTGTTGAGTCTGTCAAGGAAGGAAGCTCTTGGGGCTCACTATGTGATAAACTAGAATGGGCGCGTATAGGAGTCTAATCTCATTCGTCGATGCCCTTGAACAGAGGAAGTTCTGTTTCAGGGAAACTCATTCCGGCGTCTTCTCAATTCTGACAGTGTGTGTCCAGTGGAGGAAAGAAGATAGACCTGGGAAGGACATAGGGCAGGTTGCATACTGTGAGTGAAGGGCAGGGTGAGGCACTTAGGCCTCTAAGACACATAATGCAAGTACAGCCCCTGTGAGTCTCACAGCGTCTCCCTCAGCTCAAAAGACTTCTTATGTCGTGAGGAAACTGTGCTATAGAACATACTCACGACAGGGTTGAGACTGTGGAATGTTGGATTCTGTGCCACCTGTCTTTGTTGAAATCAAGAAGTAACATAACAGAGCACTAACAGGAGATTCCTACAAGGGGTTCTGTTCACGGAAACTACTTCAGGTGGAAATCCATTCATAACAGTGCCTTCTCCATTGAGGAATGAAAATACAAGAAGGAGGGACTATGGGTTCTTTTGGTACTGTAAGTGAAATGCAGGATATGGCGCTAAGGCATCCAAAACACATATTGGATGAGCACGTCCTGTGGTCATCCACTGTCTTTCTGTGTCAAAAACGCTTCAAACGTTGTGAGGGAAGTGTGAGTTAGGAGGGATTCGTGGCACTATTGAATCTGCCAAAGAAGGAGGCTGTTGGGACGCACTGTGTGGAAAATTATAGAAATAGGAACATATAGGAGTCTAGTCTCATACGTCCATGCCATTGTACAGAGGAAGTTCTGTTTCAGGGAAATTCATTCCGGCGTCTTCTCAATTCTGAGAGTGTGTGTCCAGTGGAGGAATGAAGATAGAACAGGGACGGACATAGGGAATTTTGCATACTGTAGTGAAGGACAGGGTGAGGCACTTAGGACTCTAAGACACATAATGCAGGAACAGCCCCTGTGAGTCTCACAGTGTCTCCCTCAGCTCAAAAGACTTTTTATGTCGTGAGGAAACTGTGCTATAGAACATACGGCAGGGTTGAGACTGTGGAATGTTGGATTCCGTGCCACCTGTCTTTGTTGAAATCAAGATGTAAAATAACAGAGCACTAACAGGAGATTCTTACAAGGGGTTCTGTTCAGGGAAACTACTTCAGGTGTAAATCCATTCATAACAGTGCCTTCTCCATTGAGGAATGAAGATACAAGAAGGAGGGACTATGGGTTCTTTTGGTACTGTTAGTGAAATGCAGGATATGGCGCTAAGGCATCCAAAACACATATTGGATGAGCACGTCCTGTGGTCATCCACTGTCTTTCTGTGTCAAAAACGCTTCAAACGTTGTGAGGGAAGTGTGAGTTAGGAGGGATTCGTGGCACTATTGAGTCTGCCAAAGAAGGAGGCTGTTGGGACCCACTGTGTGGTAAATTATAGAAATAGGAACATATAGGAGTCTAGTCTCATACGTCCATGCCATTGTAGAGAGGAGGCTCTTTTTCAGGGAAACTCATTCCAGCGTATTCTCAATTCTGAGAGTGTGTGTCCAGTGGAGGAAAGAAGATAGACCTGGGAAGGACATAGGGCAGGTTGCATACTGTGAGTGAAGGGCAGGGTGAGGCACTTAGGCCTCTAAGACACATAATGCAAGTACAGCCCTGTGAGTCTCACAGCGTCTCCCTCAGCTCAAAAGACTTCTTATGTCTTGAGGAAATTGTGCTATGGAACATACTCACGACAGGGTTGAGTCTGTGGAATGTTGGATTCTGTGCCACTTGTCTTTTTTGAAATAAAGAAGTAAACCAAAAGAGCACTAAAGGAGATTCTTACAAGGGGTTTTGTTCAGGGAAACTACTTCATGTGGAAACCCATTCATAAGAGTGCCTTCCCCATTGAGGAATGAAGATAGAAGAAGGACGGACTATGGGTTCTTTTGGTACTGTAAGTGAAATGCAGGATATGGCGCTAAGGCATCCAAAACACATATTGGATGAGCACGTCCTGTGGTCATCCACTGTCTTTCTGTGTCAAAAACGCTTCAAACGTTGTGAGGGAAGTGTGAGTTAGGAGGGATTCGTGGCACTATTGAGTCTGCCAAAGAAGGAGGCTGTTGGGACGCACTGTGTGGTAAATTATAGAAATAGGAACATATAGGAGTCTAGTCTCATACGTCCATGCCATTGTAGAGAGGAGGTTCTTTTTCAGGGAAACTCATTCCAGCGTATTCTCAATTCTGAGAGTGTGTGTCCAGTGGAGGAAAGAAGATAGACCTGGGAAGGACATAGGGCAGGTTGCATTCTGTGAATGAAGGACAGGGTGAAGCACTTAGGCCTCTAAGACACATAATGCAAGTACAGCCCCTCTGTGTCTCACAGCGTCTCCCTCAGCTCAAAAGAATTCTTATGTCGCGAGGAAACTCTGCTATAGAACATACCCACGACAGGGTTGAGTCTTCGGAATGTTGGAATCTTTGCCTCCTGTCTTTGTTGAAATCAAGAAGTAACACAACAGAGAACTAACAGGAGATTCCTACAAGGGGTTCTGTTCACGGAAACTACTTCAGGTGGAAATCCATTCATAACAGTGCCTTCTCCATTGAAGAATGAAGATACAAGAAGGAGGGACTATGGGTTCTTTAGGTACTGTAAGTGAAATGCAGGATATGGCGCTAAGGCATCCAAAACACATATTGGATGAGCACGTCCTGTGGTCATCCACTGTCTTTCTGTGTCGAAAACGCTTCAAACCTTGTGAGGGAAGTGTGAGTTAGGAGGGATTCGTGGCACTATTGAGTCTGCCAAAGAAGGAGGCTGTTGGGACGCACTGTGTGGAAAATTATAGAAATAGGAACATATAGGAGTCTAGTCTCATACGTCCATGCCATTGTACAACGGAAGTTCTGTTTCAGGGAAACTCATTCCGGCGTCTTCTCAATTCTGAGAGTGTGTGTCCAGTGGAGGAATGAAGATAGAACAGGGACGGACATAGGGCATTTTGCATACTGTGAGTGAAGGGCAGAGTGAGGCACTTAGGACTCTAAGACACATAATGCAGGTACAGCCCCTCTGAGTCTCACAGCGTCTCCCTCAGCTCAAAAGAATTCTTATGTCGCAAGGAAACTGTCCTATAGAACATACGACAGGGTTGAGTCTTCGGAATGTTGGATTCTGTGCCACCTGTCTTTGTTGAAATCAAGAAGTAACACAACAGAGCACTAACAGGAGATTCATACAAAGGGATCTTTTCAGGGAAACTACTTCAGCTGGAATCTCATTCATAACAGTGTCTTCCTATTTGAGAAATGAAGCTAGAAGGAGGACCGACTATGGACGTTCCTGTGAGTGAAGTGCAGCTTATGGCGTGTAGGCTTCCATAACACGTATTGAAGATCCCTTCCTGTGCTCATCCACACTGGCTTTCTGTGTCCAAAACGCTTCAAACATTGTGATGGAAGTCTGTGTTAGGAGGGATTCATGGCAGTATTGAGTCTGTCAAAAAAGGAGGCTCTTGAGACGCACTGTGTGGTAAACTGCAAAGGGACGTATAGGAGTCTAGTCTTAGACGTCCATCCCCTTGACCAGAGCAAGTTCGGTTTAGGGAAACTCCTTCAGGCGGATTCTCAATTCTGACACTGTCAGTCCAGTGGTGGAAAGAAGATAGAAGAAGGACGGACAGAGGGCAGGATGCATACTGTGAGTTTTGTGCACGGTGAGGCCCTCTGGCCTCTAAGGAACATACAGCATGGATAGCCCTGTGACGTTCCTCAGTGTCTACGTCTGCTCAATACACTTCATATGTCACGAGGACACTGTGCTATAGAACAAACTCACGACAGGGTTGAGTCTGTGGAATGTTGGATTCTGTGCCACCTGTCTTTCTTGTAATCCAGAAGGGACGCCCCTGGCCCCTAACAGGTGATTCCTACAAGGGGATCTGTTCACGGACACTACTTTCGTTGGATACTCATCCATAACAGTGTCTTCCTACTTCAGAAATGAAGATAGAACAAGGACCGACTATGGGCACTTTAGTTCCTGTGAGGTAAGTGCAGCTTATGGAGCTTAGGCTTCCAACACACATATTGAAGGATCAGGACCTGTGCTCATCCACACTGTCTTTCTAAGTCGAAAACGCTACAAACATTGTGAGGGAAGTGTGCGTTTGGAGGGATTCGGGGCAGTGTTGAGTCTGTCAAGGAAGGAAGCTCTTGGGGCTCACTATGTGATAAACTAGAATGGGCGCGTATAGGAGTCTAATCTCATTCGTCGATGCCCTTGAACAGAGGAAGTTCTGTTTCAGGGAAACTCATTCCGGCGTCTTCTCAATTCTGACAGTGTGTGTCCAGTGGAGGAAAGAAGATAGACCTGGGAAGGACATAGGGCAGGTTGCATACTGTGAGTGAAGGGCAGGGTGAGGCACTTAGGCCTCTAAGACACATAATGCAAGTACAGCCCCTGTGAGTCTCACAGCGTCTCCCTCAGCTCAAAAGACTTCTTATGTCGTGAGGAAACTGTGCTATAGAACATACTCACGACAGGGTTGAGACTGTGGAATGTTGGATTCTGTGCCACCTGTCTTTGTTGAAATCAAGAAGTAACATAACAGAGCACTAACAGGAGATTCCTACAAGGGGTTCTGTTCACGGAAACTACTTCAGGTGGAAATCCATTCATAACAGTGCCTTCTCCATTGAGGAATGAAAATACAAGAAGGAGGGACTATGGGTTCTTTTGGTACTGTAAGTGAAATGCAGGATATGGCGCTAAGGCATCCAAAACACATATTGGATGAGCACGTCCTGTGGTCATCCACTGTCTTTCTGTGTCAAAAACGCTTCAAACGTTGTGAGGGAAGTGTGAGTTAGGAGGGATTCGTGGCACTATTGAATCTGCCAAAGAAGGAGGCTGTTGGGACGCACTGTGTGGAAAATTATAGAAATAGGAACATATAGGAGTCTAGTCTCATACGTCCATGCCATTGTACAGAGGAAGTTCTGTTTCAGGGAAATTCATTCCGGCGTCTTCTCAATTCTGAGAGTGTGTGTCCAGTGGAGGAATGAAGATAGAACAGGGACGGACATAGGGAATTTTGCATACTGTAGTGAAGGACAGGGTGAGGCACTTAGGACTCTAAGACACATAATGCAGGAACAGCCCCTGTGAGTCTCACAGTGTCTCCCTCAGCTCAAAAGACTTTTTATGTCGTGAGGAAACTGTGCTATAGAACATACGGCAGGGTTGAGACTGTGGAATGTTGGATTCCGTGCCACCTGTCTTTGTTGAAATCAAGATGTAAAATAACAGAGCACTAACAGGAGATTCTTACAAGGGGTTCTGTTCAGGGAAACTACTTCAGGTGGAAATCCATTCATAACAGTGCCTTCTCCATTGAGGAATGAAGATACAAGAAGGAGGGACTATGGGTTCTTTTGGTACTGTTAGTGAAATGCAGGATATGGCGCTAAGGCATCCAAAACACATATTGGATGAGCACGTCCTGTGGTCATCCACTGTCTTTCTGTGTCAAAAACGCTTCAAACTTTGTGAGGGAAGTGTGAGTTAGGAGGGATTCGTGGCACTATTGAGTCTGCCAAAGAAGGAGGCTGTTGGGACCCACTGTGTGGTAAATTATAGAAATAGGAACATATAGGAGTCTAGTCTCATACGTCCATGCCATTGTAGAGAGGAGGCTCTTTTTCAGGGAAACTCATTCCAGCGTATTCTCAATTCTGAGAGTGTGTGTCCAGTGGAGGAAAGAAGATAGACCTGGGAAGGACATAGGGCAGGTTGCATACTGTGAGTGAAGGGCAGGGTGAGGCACTTAGGCCTCTAAGACACATAATGCAAGTACAGCCCTGTGAGTCTCACAGCGTCTCCCTCAGCTCAAAAGACTTCTTATGTCTTGAGGAAATTGTGCTATGGAACATACTCACGACAGGGTTGAGTCTGTGGAATGTTGGATTCTGTGCCACTTGTCTTTTTTGAAATAAAGAAGTAAACCAAAAGAGCACTAAAGGAGATTCTTACAAGGGGTTTTGTTCAGGGAAACTACTTCATGTGGAAACCCATTCATAAGAGTGCCTTCCCCATTGAGGAATGAAGATAGAAGAAGGACGGACTATGGGTTCTTTTGGTACTGTAAGTGAAATGCAGGATATGGCGCTAAAGCATCCAAAACACATATTGGATGAGCACGTCCTGTGGTCATCCACTGTCTTTCTGTGTCAAAAACGCTTCAAACGTTGTGAGGGAAGTGTGAGTTAGGAGGGATTCGTGGCACTATTGAGTCTGCCAAAGAAGGAGGCTGTTGGGACGCACTGTGTGGTAAATTATAGAAATAGGAACATATAGGAGTCTAGTCTCATACGTCCATGCCATTGTAGAGAGGAGGTTCTTTTTCAGGGAAACTCATTCCAGCGTATTCTCAATTCTGAGAGTGTGTGTCCAGTGGAGGAAAGAAGATAGACCTGGGAAGGACATAGGGCAGGTTGCATTCTGTGAATGAAGGACAGGGTGAAGCACTTAGGCCTCTAAGACACATAATGCAAGTACAGCCCCTCTGAGTCTCACAGCGTCTCCCTCAGCTCAAAAGAATTCTTATGTCGCGAGGAAACTCTGCTATAGAACATACCCACGACAGGGTTGAGTCTTCGGAATGTTGGAATCTTTGCCTCCTGTCTTTGTTGAAATCAAGAAGTAACACAACAGAGAACTAACAGGAGATTCCTACAAGGGGTTCTGTTCACGGAAACTACTTCAGGTGGAAATCCATTCATAACAGTGCCTTCTCCATTGAAGAATGAAGATACAAGAAGGAGGGACTATGGGTTCTTTAGGTACTGTAAGTGAAATGCAGGATATGGCGCTAAGGCATCCAAAACACATATTGGATGAGCACGTCCTGTGGTCATCCACTGTCTTTCTGTGTCGAAAACGCTTCAAACCTTGTGAGGGAAGTGTGAGTTAGGAGGGATTCGTGGCACTATTGAGTCTGCCAAAGAAGGAGGCTGTTGGGACGCACTGTGTGGAAAATTATAGAAATAGGAACATATAGGAGTCTAGTCTCATACGTCCATGCCATTGTACAACGGAAGTTCTGTTTCAGGGAAACTCATTCCGGCGTCTTCTCAATTCTGAGAGTGTGTGTCCAGTGGAGGAATGAAGATAGAACAGGGACGGACATAGGGCATTTTGCATACTGTGAGTGAAGGGCAGAGTGAGGCACTTAGGACTCTAAGACACATAATGCAGGTACAGCCCCTCTGAGTCTCACAGCGTCTCCCTCAGCTCAAAAGAATTCTTATGTCGCAAGGAAACTGTCCTATAGAACATACGACAGGGTTGAGTCTTCGGAATGTTGGATTCTGTGCCACCTGTCTTTGTTGAAATCAAGAAGTAACACAACAGAGCACTAACAGGAGATTCATACAAAGGGATCTTTTCAGGGAAACTACTTCAGCTGGAATCTCATTCATAACAGTGTCTTCCTATTTGAGAAATGAAGCTAGAAGGAGGACCGACTATGGACGTTCCTGTGAGTGAAGTGCAGCTTATGGCGTGTAGGCTTCCATAACACGTATTGAAGATCCCTTCCTGTGCTCATCCACACTGGCTTTCTGTGTCCAAAACGCTTCAAACATTGTGATGGAAGTCTGTGTTAGGAGGGATTCATGGCAGTATTGAGTCTGTCAAAAAAGGAGGCTCTTGAGACGCACTGTGTGGTAAACTGCAAAGGGACGTATAGGAGTCTAGTCTTAGACGTCCATCCCCTTGACCAGAGCAAGTTCGGTTTAGGGAAACTCCTTCAGGCGGATTCTCAATTCTGACACTGTCAGTCCAGTGGTGGAAAGAAGATAGAAGAAGGACGGACAGAGGGCAGGATGCATACTGTGAGTTTTGTGCACGGTGAGGCCCTCTGGCCTCTAAGGAACATACAGCATGGATAGCCCTGTGACGTTCCTCAGTGTCTACGTCTGCTCAATACACTTCATATGTCACGAGGACACTGTGCTATAGAACAAACTCACGACAGGGTTGAGTCTGTGGAATGTTGGATTCTGTGCCACCTGTCTTTCTTGTAATCCAGAAGGGACGCCCCTGGCCCCTAACAGGTGATTCCTACAAGGGGATCTGTTCACGGACACTACTTTCGTTGGATACTCATCCATAACAGTGTCTTCCTACTTCAGAAATGAAGATAGAACAAGGACCGACTATGGGCACTTTAGTTCCTGTGAGGTAAGTGCAGCTTATGGAGCTTAGGCTTCCAACACACATATTGAAGGATCAGGACCTGTGCTCATCCACACTGTCTTTCTAAGTCGAAAACGCTACAAACATTGTGAGGGAAGTGTGCGTTTGGAGGGATTCGTGGCAGTGTTGAGTCTGTCAAGGAAGGAAGCTCTTGGGGCTCACTATGTGATAAACTAGAATGGGCGCGTATAGGAGTCTAATCTCATTCGTCGATGCCCTTGAACAGAGGAAGTTCTGTTTCAGGGAAACTCATTCCGGCGTCTTCTCAATTCTGACAGTGTGTGTCCAGTGGAGGAAAGAAGATAGACCTGGGAAGGACATAGGGCAGGTTGCATACTGTGAGTGAAGGGCAGGGTGAGGCACTTAGGCCTCTAAGACACATAATGCAAGTACAGCCCCTGTGAGTCTCACAGCGTCTCCCTCAGCTCAAAAGACTTCTTATGTCGTGAGGAAACTGTGCTATAGAACATACTCACGACAGGGTTGAGACTGTGGAATGTTGGATTCTGTGCCACCTGTCTTTGTTGAAATCAAGAAGTAACATAACAGAGCACTAACAGGAGATTCCTACAAGGGGTTCTGTTCACGGAAACTACTTCAGGTGGAAATCCATTCATAACAGTGCCTTCTCCATTGAGGAATGAAAATACAAGAAGGAGGGACTATGGGTTCTTTTGGTACTGTAAGTGAAATGCAGGATATGGCGCTAAGGCATCCAAAACACATATTGGATGAGCACGTCCTGTGGTCATCCACTGTCTTTCTGTGTCAAAAACGCTTCAAACGTTGTGAGGGAAGTGTGAGTTAGGAGGGATTCGTGGCACTATTGAATCTGCCAAAGAAGGAGGCTGTTGGGACGCACTGTGTGGAAAATTATAGAAATAGGAACATATAGGAGTCTAGTCTCATACGTCCATGCCATTGTACAGAGGAAGTTCTGTTTCAGGGAAATTCATTCCGGCGTCTTCTCAATTCTGAGAGTGTGTGTCCAGTGGAGGAATGAAGATAGAACAGGGACGGACATAGGGAATTTTGCATACTGTAGTGAAGGACAGGGTGAGGCACTTAGGACTCTAAGACACATAATGCAGGAACAGCCCCTGTGAGTCTCACAGTGTCTCCCTCAGCTCAAAAGACTTTTTATGTCGTGAGGAAACTGTGCTATAGAACATACGGCAGGGTTGAGACTGTGGAATGTTGGATTCCGTGCCACCTGTCTTTGTTGAAATCAAGATGTAAAATAACAGAGCACTAACAGGAGATTCTTACAAGGGGTTCTGTTCAGGGAAACTACTTCAGGTGTAAATCCATTCATAACAGTGCCTTCTCCATTGAGGAATGAAGATACAAGAAGGAGGGACTATGGGTTCTTTTGGTACTGTTAGTGAAATGCAGGATATGGCGCTAAGGCATCCAAAACACATATTGGATGAGCACGTCCTGTGGTCATCCACTGTCTTTCTGTGTCAAAAACGCTTCAAACGTTGTGAGGGAAGTGTGAGTTAGGAGGGATTCGTGGCACTATTGAGTCTGCCAAAGAAGGAGGCTGTTGGGACCCACTGTGTGGTAAATTATAGAAATAGGAACATATAGGAGTCTAGTCTCATACGTCCATGCCATTGTAGAGAGGAGGCTCTTTTTCAGGGAAACTCATTCCAGCGTATTCTCAATTCTGAGAGTGTGTGTCCAGTGGAGGAAAGAAGATAGACCTGGGAAGGACATAGGGCAGGTTGCATACTGTGAGTGAAGGGCAGGGTGAGGCACTTAGGCCTCTAAGACACATAATGCAAGTACAGCCCTGTGAGTCTCACAGCGTCTCCCTCAGCTCAAAAGACTTCTTATGTCTTGAGGAAATTGTGCTATGGAACATACTCACGACAGGGTTGAGTCTGTGGAATGTTGGATTCTGTGCCACTTGTCTTTTTTGAAATAAAGAAGTAAACCAAAAGAGCACTAAAGGAGATTCTTACAAGGGGTTTTGTTCAGGGAAACTACTTCATGTGGAAACCCATTCATAAGAGTGCCTTCCCCATTGAGGAATGAAGATAGAAGAAGGACGGACTATGGGTTCTTTTGGTACTGTAAGTGAAATGCAGGATATGGCGCTAAGGCATCCAAAACACATATTGGATGAGCACGTCCTGTGGTCATCCACTGTCTTTCTGTGTCAAAAACGCTTCAAACGTTGTGAGGGAAGTGTGAGTTAGGAGGGATTCATGGCACTATTGAGTCTGTCAAAGAAGGAGGCTGTTGGGACGCACTGTGTGGTAAATGTCAATAGGAACATATAGGAGTCTAGTCTCATACGTCCATGCCTTTGTACAGAGGAAGTTCTGTTTCAGGGAAACTCATTCCGGCGTCTTCTCAATTCTGACAGTGTGTGTCCAGTGGAGGAAAGAAGATAGACCTGGGAAGGACATAGGGCAGGTTGCATACTGTGAGTGAAGGGCAGGGTGAGGCACTTAGGCCTCTAAGACACATAATGCAAGTACAGCCACTGTGAGTCTCACAGCGTCTCCCTCAGCTCAAAAGACTTCTTATGTCGTGAGGAAACTGTGCTATAGAACATACTCACGACAGGGTTGAGACTGTGGAATGTTGGATTCTGTGCCACCTGTCTTTGTTGAAATCAAGAAGTAACACAACAGAGCACTAACAGGAGATTCCTACAAGGGGTTCTGTTCACGGAAACTACTTCAGGTGCAAATCCATTCATAACAGTGCCTTCTCCATTGAGGAATGAAGATACAAGAAGGAGGGACTATGGGTTCTTTTGGTACTGTAAGTGAAGTGCAGGATATAGCGCTAAGGCATCCAAAACACATATTGGATGAGCACGTCCTGTGGTCATCCACTGTCTTTCTGTGTTGAAAATGCTTCCAACATTGTGAGGCACGTGTGAGTTAGGAGGTTTCGTGGCAATATTGAGTCTGTCAAAGAAGGAGGCTGTTGGGACGCACTGTGTGGTAAATGTCAATAGGAACATATAGGAGTCTAGTCTCAGACGTCCATGCCTTTGTACAGAGGAAGTTCTGTTTCAGGGAAACTCATTCCGGCGTATTCTCAATTCTGACAGGGTTTGTCCAGTGGAGGAAAGAAGATAGAACTGGGAAGGACATAGGGCAGGAGGGCAGGTTGCATAGTGTGAGTGAAGGGCAGGGTGAAGCACTTAGGCCTCTAAGACACATAATGCAAGTACAGCCCCTCTGAGTCTCACAGCGTCTCCCTCAGCTCAAAAGAATTCTTATGTCGCAAGGAAACTGTCCTATAGAACATACTCACGACACGGTTGAGTCTTCGGAATGTTGGATTCTGTGCCACCTGTCTTTGTTGAAATCAAGAAGTAACACAACAGAGCACTAATAGGAGATTCATACAAAGGGATCTTTTCAGGGAAACTACTTCAGCTGGAATCTCATTCATAACAGTGTCTTCCTATTTGAGAAATGAAGCTAGAAGAAGGACCGACTATGGACGTTCCTGTGAGTGAAGTGCAGCTTATGGCGTGTAGGCTTCCATAACACGTATTGAAGATCCCTTCCTGTGCTCATCCACACTGGCTTTCTGTGTCCAAAACGCTTCAAACATTGTGATGGAAGTCTGTGTTAGGAGGGATTCATGGCAGTATTGAGTCTGTCAAAAAAGGAGGCTCTTGAGACGCACTGTGTGGTAAACTGCAAAGGGACGTATAGGAGTCTAGTCTTAGACGTCCATCCCCTTGACCAGAGCAAGTTCGGTTTAGGGAAACTCCTTCAGGCGGATTCTCAATTCTGACACTGTCAGTCCAGTGGTGGAAAGAAGATAGAAGAAGGACGGACATAGGGCAGGATGCATACTGTGAGTTTTGTGCACGGTGAGGCCCTCTGGCCTCTAAGGAACATACAGCAGGGATAGCCCTGTGAAGTTCCTCAGTGTCTACGTCTGCTCAATACACTTCATATGTCACGAGGAAACTGTGCTATAGAACATACTCACGACAGGTTTGAGTCTGTGGAATGTTGGATTCTGTGCCACCTGTCTTTGTTGAAATCAAGAAGTAACACAACAGAGCACTAACAGGAGATTCCTACAAGGGGTTCTGTTCACGGAAACTACTTCAGGTGGAAATCCATTCATAACAGTGCCTTCTCCATTGAGGAATGAAGATACAAGAAGGAGGGACTATGGGTTCTTTTGGTACTGTAAGTGATATGCAGGATATGACGCTAAGGCATCCAAAACACATATTGGATGAGAACGTCCTGTGGTCATCCACTGTCTTTCTGTGTCAAAAACGCTTCAAACGTTGTGAGGGAAGTGTGAGTTAGGAGGGATTCGTGGCACTATTGAGTCTGCCAAAGAAGGAGGCTGTTGGGACGCACTGTGTGGTAAATTATAGAAATAGGAACATATAGGAGTCTAGTCTCATACGTCCATGCCATTGTAGAGAGGAGGTTCTTTTTCAGGGAAACTCATTCCAGCGTATTCTCAATTCTGAGAGTGTGTGTCCAGTGGAGGAAAGAAGATAGACCTGGGAAGGACATAGGGCAGGTTGCATTCTGTGAATGAAGGACAGGGTGAAGCACTTAGGCCTCTAAGACACATAATGCAAGTACAGCCCCTCTGAGTCTCACAGCGTCTCCCTCAGCTCAAAAGAATTCTTATGTCGCGAGGAAACTCTGCTATAGAACATACTCACGACAGGGTTGAGTCTTCGGAATGTTGGAATCTTTGCCTCCTGTCTTTGTTGAAATCAAGAAGTAACACAACAGAGAACTAACAGGAGATTCCTACAAGGGGTTCTGTTCACGGAAACTACTTCAGGTGGAAATCCATTCATAACAGTGCCTTCTCCATTGAAGAATGAAGATACAAGAAGGAGGGACTATGGGTTCTTTAGGTACTGTAAGTGAAATGCAGGATATGGCGCTAAGGCATCCAAAACACATATTGGATGAGCACGTCCTGTGGTCATCCACTGTCTTTCTGTGTCGAAAACGCTTCAAACCTTGTGAGGGAAGTGTGAGTTAGGAGGGATTCGTGGCACTATTGAGTCTGCCAAAGAAGGAGGCTGTTGGGACGCACTGTGTGGAAAATTATAGAAATAGGAACATATAGGAGTCTAGTCTCATACGTCCATGCCATTGTACAACGGAAGTTCTGTTTCAGGGAAACTCATTCCGGCGTCTTCTCAATTCTGAGAGTGTGTGTCCAGTGGAGGAATGAAGATAGAACAGGGACGGACATAGGGCATTTTGCATACTGTGAGTGAAGGGCAGAGTGAGGCACTTAAGACTCTAAGACACATAATGCAGGTACAGCCCCTCTGAGTCTCACAGCGTCTCCCTCAGCTCAAAAGAATTCTTATGTCGCAAGGAAACTGTCCTATAGAACATACTCACGACAGGGTTGAGTCTTCGGAATGTTGGATTCTGTGCCACCTGTCTTTGTTGAAATCAAGAAGTAACACAACAGAGCACTAACAGGAGATTCATACAAAGGGATCTTTTCAGGGAAACTACTTCAGCTGGAATCTCATTCATAACAGTGTCTTCCTATTTGAGAAATGAAGCTAGAAGGAGGACCGACTATGGACGTTCCTGTGAGTGAAGTGCAGCTTATGGCGTGTAGGCTTCCATAACACGTATTGAAGATCCCTTCCTGTGCTCATCCACACTGGCTTTCTGTGTCCAAAACGCTTCAAACATTGTGATGGAAGTCTGTGTTAGGAGGGATTCATGGCAGTATTGAGTCTGTCAAAAAAGGAGGCTCTTGAGACGCACTGTGTGGTAAACTGCAAAGGGACGTATAGGAGTCTAGTCTTAGACGTCCATCCCCTTGACCAGAGCAAGTTCGGTTTAGGGAAACTCCTTCAGGCGGATTCTCAATTCTGACACTGTCAGTCCAGTGGTGGAAAGAAGATAGAAGAAGGACGGACAGAGGGCAGGATGCATACTGTGAGTTTTGTGCACGGTGAGGCCCTCTGGCCTCTAAGGAACATACAGCATGGATAGCCCTGTGACGTTCCTCAGTGTCTACGTCTGCTCAATACACTTCATATGTCACGAGGAAACTGTGCTATAGAACATACTCACGACAGGGTTGAGTCTGTGGAATGTTGGATTCTGTGCCACCTGTCTTTCTTGTAATCCAGAAGGGACGCCTCTGGTCCCAACAGGTGATTCCTACAAGGGGATCTGTTCAGGGACACTACTTTCGTTGGATACTCATCCATAACAGTGTCTTCCTACTTCAGAAATGAAGATAGAACAAGGACCGACTATGGGCACTTTAGTTCCTGTGAGGTAAGTGCAGCTTATGGAGCTTAGGCTTCCAACACACATATTGAAGGATCAGGACCTGTGCTCATCCACACTGTCTTTCTAAGTCGAAAACGCTACAAACATTGTGAGGGAAGTGTGCGTTTGGAGGGATTCGTGGCAGTGTTGAGTCTGTCAAGGAAGGAAGCTCTTGGGGCTCACTATGTGATAAACTAGAATGGGCGCGTATAGGAGTCTAATCTCATTCGGCGATGCCCTTGAACAGAGGAAGTTCTGTTTCAGGGAAACTCATTCCGGCGTCTTCTCAATTCTGACAGTGTGTGTCCAGTGGAGGAAAGAAGATAGACCTGGGAAGGACATAGGGCAGGTTGCATACTGTGAGTGAAGGGCAGGGTGAGGCACTTAGGCCTCTAAGACACATAATGCAAGTACAGCCCCTGTGAGTCTCACAGCGTCTCCCTCAGCTCAAAAGACTTCTTATGTCGTGAGGAAACTGTGCTACAGAACATACTCACGACAGGGTTGAGACTGTGGAATGTTGGATTCTGTGCCACCTGTCTTTGTTGAAATCAAGAGGTAACATAACAGAGCACTAACAGGAGATTCCTACAAGGGGTTCTGTTCAGGGAAACTACTTCAGGTGTAAATCCATTCATAACAGTGCCTTCTCCATTGAGGAATGAAGATACAAGAAGGAGGGACTATGGGTTCTTTTGGTACTGTAAGTGAAATGCAGGATATGGCGCTAAGGCATCCAAAACACATATTGGATGAGCACGTCCTGTGGTCATCCACTGTCTTTCTGTGTCAAAAACGCTTCAAACGTTGTGAGGGAAGTGTGAGTTAGGAGGGATTCATGGCACTATTGAGTCTGCCAAAGAAGGAGGCTGTTGGGACGCACTGTGTGGTAAATTATAGAAATAGGAACATATAGGAGTCTAGTCTCATACGTCCATGCCATTGTAGAGAGGAGGCTCTTTTTCAGGGAAACTCATTCCAGCGTATTCTCAATTCTGAGAGTGTGTGTCCAGTGGAGGAAAGAAGATAGACCTGGGAAGGACATAGGGCAGGTTGCATACTGTGAGTGAATGGCAGGGTGAGGCACTTAGGCCTCTAAGACACATAATGCAAGTACAGCCCTGTGAGTCTCACAGCGTCTCCCTCAGCTCAAAAGACTTCTTATGTCTTGAGGAAACTGTGCTATGGAACATACTCACGACAGGGTTGAGTCTGTGGAATGTTGGATTCTGTGCCACTTGTCTTTTTTGAAATAAAGAAGTAAACCAACAGAGCACTAAAGGAGATTCTTACAAGGGGTTTTGTTCAGGGAAACTACTTCATGTGGAAACCCATTCATAAGAGTGCCTTCCCCATTGAGGAATGAAGATAGAAGAAGGACGGACTATGGGTTCTTTAGGTATTGTAAGTGATGTGCAGGATATGGCGTTAAGGCATCCAAAACACATATTGGATGAGCACGTCCTGTGGTCATCCACTGTCTTTCTGTGTTGAAAATGCTTCCAACATTGTGAGGCAAGTGAGAGTTAGGAGGGATTCGTGGCAATATTGAGTCTGTCAAAGAAGGAGGCTGTTGGGACGCACTGTGTGGTAAATGTCAATAGGAACATATAGGAGTCTAGTCTCATACGTCCATGCCTTTGTACAGAGGAAGTTCTGTTTCAGGGAAACTCATTCCGGCGTATTCTCAATTCTGACAGTGTGTGTCCAGTGGAGGAAAGAAGATAGACCTGGGAAGGACATAGGGCAGGTTGCATACTGTGAGTGAAGGGCAGGGTGAGGCACTTAGGCCTCTAAGACACATAATGCAAGTACAGCCACTGTGAGTCTCACAGCGTCTCCCTCAGCTCAAAAGACTTCTTATGTCGTGAGGAAACTGTGCTATAGAACATACTCACGACAGGGTTGAGACTGTGGAATGTTGGATTCTGTGCCACCTGTCTTTGTTGAAATCAAGAAGTAACACAACAGAGCACTAACAGGAGATTCCTACAAGGGGTTCTGTTCACGGAAACTACTTCAGGTGCAAATCCATTCATAACAGTGCCTTCTCCATTGAGGAATGAAGATACAAGAAGGAGGGACTATGGGTTCTTTTGGTACTGTAAGTGAAGTGCAGGATATAGCGCTAAGGCATCCAAAACACATATTGGATGAGCACGTCCTGTGGTCATCCACTGTCTTTCTGTGTTGAAAATGCTTCCAACATTGTGAGGCAAGTGTGAGTTAGGAGGTTTCGTGGCAATATTGAGTCTGTCAAAGAAGGAGGCTGTTGGGACGCACTGTGTGGTAAATGTCAATAGGAACATATAGGAGTCTAGTCTCAGACGTCCATGCCTTTGTACAGAGGAAGTTCTGTTTCAGGGAAACTCATTCCGGCGTATTCTCAATTCTGACAGGGTTTGTCCAGTGGAGGAAAGAAGATAGAACTGGGAAGGACATAGGGCAGGTTGCATAGTGTGAGTGAAGGGCAGGGTGAAGCACTTAGGCCTCTAAGACACATAATGCAAGTACAGCCCCTCTGAGTCTCACAGCGTCTCCCTCAGCTCAAAAGAATTCTTATGTCGCAAGGAAACTGTCCTATAGAACATACTCACGACACGGTTGAGTCTTCGGAATGTTGGATTCTGTGCCACCTGTCTTTGTTGAAATCAAGAAGTAACACAACAGAGCACTAATAGGAGATTCATACAAAGGGATCTTTTCAGGGAAACTACTTCAGCTGGAATCTCATTCATAACAGTGTCTTCCTATTTGAGAAATGAAGCTAGAAGAAGGACCGACTATGGACGTTCCTGTGAGTGAAGTGCAGCTTATGGCGTGTAGGCTTCCATAACACGTATTGAAGATCCCTTCCTGTGCTCATCCACACTGGCTTTCTGTGTCCAAAACGCTTCAAACATTGTGATGGAAGTCTGTGTTAGGAGGGATTCATGGCAGTATTGAGTCTGTCAAAAAAGGAGGCTCTTGAGACGCACTGTGTGGTAAACTGCAAAGGGACGTATAGGAGTCTAGTCTTAGACGTCCATCCCCTTGACCAGAGCAAGTTCGGTTTAGGGAAACTCCTTCAGGCGGATTCTCAATTCTGACACTGTCAGTCCAGTGGTGGAAAGAAGATAGAAGAAGGACGGACATAGGGCAGGATGCATACTGTGAGTTTTGTGCACGGTGAGGCCCTCTGGCCTCTAAGGAACATACAGCAGGGATAGCCCTGTGAAGTTCCTCAGTGTCTACGTCTGCTCAATACACTTCATATGTCACGAGGAAACTGTGCTATAGAACATACTCACGACAGGTTTGAGTCTGTGGAATGTTGGATTCTGTGCCACCTGTCTTTGTTGAAATCAAGAAGTAACACAACAGAGCACTAACAGGAGATTCCTACAAGGGGTTCTGTTCACGGAAACTACTTCAGGTGGAAATCCATTCATAACAGTGCCTTCTCCATTGAGGAATGAAGATACAAGAAGGAGGGACTATGGGTTCTTTTGGTACTGTAAGTGAAATGCAGGATATGACGCTAAGGCATCCAAAACACATATTGGATGAGAACGTCCTGTGGTCATCCACTGTCTTTCTGTGTCAAAAACGCTTCAAACGTTGTGAGGGAAGTGTGAGTTAGGAGGGATTCGTGGCACTATTGAGTCTGCCAAAGAAGGAGGCTGTTGGGACGCACTGTGTGGTAAATTATAGAAATAGGAACATATAGGAGTCTAGTCTCATACGTCCATGCCATTGTAGAGAGGAGGTTCTTTTTCAGGGAAACTCATTCCAGCGTATTCTCAATTCTGAGAGTGTGTGTCCAGTGGAGGAAAGAAGATAGACCTGGGAAGGACATAGGGCAGGTTGCATTCTGTGAATGAAGGACAGGGTGAAGCACTTAGGCCTCTAAGACACATAATGCAAGTACAGCCCCTCTGAGTCTCACAGCGTCTCCCTCAGCTCAAAAGAATTCTTATGTCGCGAGGAAACTCTGCTATAGAACATACTCACGACAGGGTTGAGTCTTCGGAATGTTGGAATCTTTGCCTCCTGTCTTTGTTGAAATCAAGAAGTAACACAACAGAGAACTAACAGGAGATTCCTACAAGGGGTTCTGTTCACGGAAACTACTTCAGGTGGAAATCCATTCATAACAGTGCCTTCTCCATTGAAGAATGAAGATACAAGAAGGAGGGACTATGGGTTCTTTAGGTACTGTAAGTGAAATGCAGGATATGGCGCTAAGGCATCCAAAACACATATTGGATGAGCACGTCCTGTGGTCATCCACTGTCTTTCTGTGTCGAAAACGCTTCAAACCTTGTGAGGGAAGTGTGAGTTAGGAGGGATTCGTGGCACTATTGAGTCTGCCAAAGAAGGAGGCTGTTGGGACGCACTGTGTGGAAAATTATAGAAATAGGAACATATAGGAGTCTAGTCTCATACGTCCATGCCATTGTACAACGGAAGTTCTGTTTCAGGGAACCTCATTCCGGCGTCTTCTCAATTCTGAGAGTGTGTGTCCAGTGGAGGAATGAAGATAGAACAGGGACGGACATAGGGCATTTTGCATACTGTGAGTGAAGGGCAGAGTGAGGCACTTAGGACTCTAAGACACATAATGCAGGTACAGCCCCTCTGAGTCTCACAGCGTCTCCCTCAGCTCAAAAGAATTCTTATGTCGCAAGGAAACTGTCCTATAGAACATACGACAGGGTTGAGTCTTCGGAATGTTGGATTCTGTGCCACCTGTCTTTGTTGAAATCAAGAAGTAACACAACAGAGCACTAACAGGAGATTCATACAAAGGGATCTTTTCAGGGAAACTACTTCAGCTGGAATCTCATTCATAAGAGTGTCTTCCTATTTGAGAAATGAAGCTAGAAGGAGGACCGACTATGGACGTTCCTGTGAGTGAAGTGCAGCTTATGGCATGTAGGCTTCCATAACACGTATTGAAGATCCCTTCCTGTGCTCATCCACACTGGCTTTCTGTGTCCAAAACGCTTCAAACATTGTGATGGAAGTCTGTGTTAGGAGGGATTCATGGCAGTATTGAGTCTGTCAAAAAAGGAGGCTCTTGAGACGCACTGTGTGGTAAACTGCAAAGGGACGTATAGGAGTCTAGTCTTAGACGTCCATCCCCTTGACCAGAGCAAGTTCGGTTTAGGGAAACTCCTTCAGGCGGATTCTCAATTCTGACACTGTCAGTCCAGTGGTGGAAAGAAGATAGAAGAAGAACGGACAGAGGGCAGGATGCATACTGTGAGTTTTGTGCACGGTGAGGCCCTCTGGCCTCTAAGGAACATACAGCATGGATAGCCCTGTGACGTTCCTCAGTGTCTACGTCTGCTCAATACACTTCATATGTCACGAGGACACTGTGCTATAGAACAAACTCACGACAGGGTTGAGTCTGTGGAATGTTGGATTCTGTGCCACCTGTCTTTCTTGTAATCCAGAAGGGACGCCCCTGGCACCTAACAGGTGATTCCTACAAGGGGATCTGTTCACGGACACTACTTTCGTTGGATACTCATCCATAACAGTGTCTTCCTACTTCAGAAATGAAGATAGAACAAGGACCGACTATGGGCACTTTAGTTCCTGTGAGGTAAGTGCAGCTTATGGAGCTTAGGCTACCAACACACATATTGAAGGATCAGGACCTGTGCTCATCCACACTGTCTTTCTAAGTCGAAAACGCTACAAACATTGTGAGGGAAGTGTGCGTTTGGAGGGATTCGTGGCAGTGTTGAGTCTGTCAAGGAAGGAAGCTCTTGGGGCTCACTATGTGATAAACTAGAATGGGCGCGTATAGGAGTCTAATCTCATTCGTCGATGCCCTTGAACAGAGGAAGTTCTGTTTCAGGGAAACTCATTCCGGCGTCTTCTCAATTCTGACAGTGTGTGTCCAGTGGAGGAAAGAAGATAGACCTGGGAAGGACATAGGGCAGGTTGCATACTGTGAGTGAAGGGCAGGGTGAGGCACTTAGGCCTCTAAGACACATAATGCAAGTACAGCCCCTGTGAGTCTCACAGCGTCTCCCTCAGCTCAAAAGACTTCTTATGTCGTGAGGAAACTGTGCTATAGAACATACTCACGACAGGGTTGAGACTGTGGAATGTTGGATTCTGTGCCACCTGTCTTTGTTGAAATCAAGAAGTAACATAACAGAGCACTAACAGGAGATTCCTACAAGGGGTTCTGTTCACGGAAACTACTTCAGGTGGAAATCCATTCATAACAGTGCCTTCTCCATTGAGGAATGAAAATACAAGAAGGAGGGACTATGGGTTCTTTTGGTACTGTAAGTGAAATGCAGGATATGGCGCTAAGGCATCCAAAACACATATTGGATGAGCACGTCCTGTGGTCATCCACTGTCTTTCTGTGTCAAAAACGCTTCAAACGTTGTGAGGGAAGTGTGAGTTAGGAGGGATTCGTGGCACTATTGAATCTGCCAAAGAAGGAGGCTGTTGGGACGCACTGTGTGGAAAATTATAGAAATAGGAACATATAGGAGTCTAGTCTCATACGTCCATGCCATTGTACAGAGGAAGTTCTGTTTCAGGGAAATTCATTCCGGCGTCTTCTCAATTCTGAGAGTGTGTGTCCAGTGGAGGAATGAAGATAGAACAGGGACGGACATAGGGAATTTTGCATACTGTGAGTGAAGGACAGGGTGAGGCACTTAGGACTCTAAGACACATAATGCAGGAACAGCCCCTGTGAGTCTCACAGTGTCTCCCTCAGCTCAAAAGACTTTTTATGTCGTGAGGAAACTGTGCTATAGAACATACGGCAGGGTTGAGACTGTGGAATGTTGGATTCCGTGCCACCTGTCTTTGTTGAAATCAAGATGTAAAATAACAGAGCACTAACAGGAGATTCTTACAAGGGGTTCTGTTCAGGGAAACTACTTCAGGTGTAAATCCATTCATAACAGTGCCTTCTCCATTGAGGAATGAAGATACAAGAAGGAGGGACTATGGGTTCTTTTGGTACTGTTAGTGAAATGCAGGATATGGCGCTAAGGCATCCAAAACACATATTGGATGAGCACGTCCTGTGGTCATCCACTGTCTTTCTGTGTCAAAAACGCTTCAAACGTTGTGAGGGAAGTGTGAGTTAGGAGGGATTCGTGGCACTATTGAGTCTGCCAAAGAAGGAGGCTGTTGGGACCCACTGTGTGGTAAATTATAGAAATAGGAACATATAGGAGTCTAGTCTCATACGTCCATGCCATTGTAGAGAGGAGGCTCTTTTTCAGGGAAACTCATTCCAGCGTATTCTCAATTCTGAGAGTGTGTGTCCAGTGGAGGAAAGAAGATAGACCTGGGAAGGACATAGGGCAGGTTGCATACTGTGAGTGAAGGGCAGGGTGAGGCACTTAGGCCTCTAAGACACATAATGCAAGTACAGCCCTGTGAGTCTCACAGCGTCTCCCTCAGCTCAAAAGACTTCTTATGTCTTGAGGAAATTGTGCTATGGAACATACTCACGACAGGGTTGAGTCTGTGGAATGTTGGATTCTGTGCCACTTGTCTTTTTTGAAATAAAGAAGTAAACCAAAAGAGCACTAAAGGAGATTCTTACAAGGGGTTTTGTTCAGGGAAACTACTTCATGTGGAAACCCATTCATAAGAGTGCCTTCCCCATTGAGGAATGAAGATAGAAGAAGGACGGACTATGGGTTCTTTTGGTACTGTAAGTGAAGTGCAGGATATGGCGCTAAGGCATCCAAAACACATATTGGATGAGCACGTCCTGTGTTCATCCACTGTCTTTCTGTGTTGAAAATGCTTCCAACATTGTGAGGCAAGTGAGAGTTAGGAGGGATTCGTGGCAATATTGAGTCTGTCAAAGAAGGAGGCTGTTGGGACGCACTGTGTGGTAAATGTCAATAGGAACATATAGGAGTCTAGTCTCAGACGTCCATGCCTTTGTACAGAGGAAGTTCTGTTTCAGGGAAACTCATTCCGGCGTATTCTCAATTCTGACAGGGTGTGTCCAGTGGAGGAAAGTAGATAGACCTGGAAAGGACATAGGGCAGGTTGCATACTGTGAGTGAAGGGCAGGTTGAGGCACTTAGGCCTCAAGGACACATAATGCAAGTACAGCCCCTCTGAGTCTCACAGCGTCTCCCTCAGCTCAAAAGACTTCTTATGTCATGAGGAAACTGTGCTATAGAACATACTCACGACAGGGTTGAGTCTGTGGAATGTTGGATTCTGTGCCACCTGTCTTTGTTGAAATCAAGAAGTAACACAACAGAGCACTAACAGGAGATTCATACAAAGGGATCTGTTCAGGGAAACTACTTCAGGTGGATACTCATTCAAAACAGGGTCTTCCTATTTGAGAAATGAAGATAGAAGAACGACTGTCTATGGACGTTCCTGTGAGTGAAGTGCATCTTATGGCGCGTAGGCTTCCATAAAACGTATTGAAGATCCCTCCTGTGCTCATCCACACTCTCTTTGTGTCCAAAACGCTTCAAACATTGTGATGGAAATGTGCGTTAGGAGGGATTCGTGGCAGTATTGAGTCTGTCAAAGAAGGAGGCTCTTGGGATGCACTGTGTGGTAAATGTCAATAGGAACATATAGGAGTCTAGTCTCAGACGTCCATGCCTTTGTACAGAGGAAGTTCTGTTTCAGGGAAACTCATTCCGGCGTATTCTCAATTCTGACAGGGTGTGTCCAGTGGAGGAAAGTAGATAGACCTGGAAAGGACATAGGGCAGGTTGCATACTGTGAGTGAAGGGCAGGTTGAGGCACTTAGGCCTCAAGGACACATAATGCAAGTACAGCCCCTCTGAGTCTCACAGCGTCTCCCTCAGCTCAAAAGACTTCTTATGTCATGAGGAAACTGTGCTATAGAACATACTCACGACAGGGTTGAGTCTGTGGAATGTTGGATTCTGTGCCACCTGTCTTTGTTGAAATCAAGAAGTAACACAACAGAGCACTAACAGGAGATTCATACAAAGGGATCTGTTCAGGGAAACTACTTCAGGTGGATACTCATTCAAAACAGGGTCTTCCTATTTGAGAAATGAAGATAGAAGAACGACTGTCTATGGACGTTCCTGTGAGTGAAGTGCATCTTATGGCGCGTAGGCTTCCATAAAACGTATTGAAGATCCCTTCCTGTGCTCATCCACACTCTCTTTGTGTCCAAAACGCTTCAAACATTGTGATGGAAATGTGCGTTAGGAGGGATTCGTGGCAGTATTGAGTCTGTCAAAGAAGGAGGCTCTTGGGATGCACTGTGTGGTAAACTGCCAAGGGACGTATAGGAGTCTAGTCTCAGACGTCCATCCCCTTGACCAGAGCAAGTTCGGTTTAGGGAAACTCCTTCAGGCGGATTCTCAATTCTGACACTGTCAGTCCAGTGGTGGAAAGAAGATAGAAGAAGGGCGGACATAGGGCAGGATGCATACGGTGAATTTTGGCAGGGTGAGGCCCTCTGGCCTCTAAGGAACATACAGCATGGATAGCCCTGTGTAGTTCCTCAGTGTCTACGTCTGCTCAATACACTTCATATGTCACGAGGAAACTGTGCTATAGAACATACGACAGGGTTGAGTCTGTGGAATGTTGGATTCTGTGCCACCTGTCTTTGTAATCCAGAAGGGACGCCCCGGTCCCCTAACAGGTGATTCCTACTAGGGGATCTGTTCAGGTACACTACATCCGTTGGATACTCATCCATAACAGTGTCTTCCTTCTTCAGAAATGAAGATAGAACATGGACCGACTATGGGCACTTTAGTTCCTCTGAGGTAAGTGCAGCTTATGGAGCTTAGGCTTCCAACACGCATATTGAAAGATCAGGACCGGTGCTCATCCACACTGTCTTTCTAAGTCGAAAACGTTACAAACATTGTGAGGGAAGTGTGCGTTTGGAGGGATTCGTGGCAGTGTTGAGTCTGTCAAGGAAGGAGGCTCTTGGGGCTCACTATGTGATAAACTATAATGGGCGCGTATATGATTCTAGTCTCATAAGTCGATGCCCTTGAACAGAGGAAGTTCTATTTCAGGGAAACTCATTCCGGCGTCTTCTCAAATCTGATAGTGTGTGTCCAATGGAGGAAAGAAGATAGAACAGGGACAGACATAGGGCATTTTGCATACTGTGAGTGAAGGGCAGGGTGAGGCACTTAGGACTATAAGACACATAATAAAGTACAGCCCTTGTGAGTCTCACAGCGTCTCCATCAGCTCAAAAGACTTCTTATGTCTTGAGGAAACTGTGCTATGGAACATACCCACGACAGGGTTGAGTCTGTGGAATGTTGGATTCTGTGCCACCTGTCTTTTTGAAATCAAGAAGAAACACAACAGAGCACTAACAGGAGATTCCTACAAGGGGTTCGCTTCAGGGAAACTACTTCATGTGGAAACCCATTCATAACAGTGCCTTCTCTATTGAGGAATGAAGATAGAAGAAGGACTGACTATGGGTTCTTTTGGTACTGTAAGTGAAGTGCAGGATATGGCGCTAAGGCATCCAAAACACATATTGGATGAGCACGTCCTGTGGTCATCCACTGTCTTTCTGTGTAGAAAATGCTTCCAACGTTGTGAGGGAAGTGTGAGTTAGGAGGGATTCGTGGCAGTATTGAGTCTGGCAAAGAAGGAGGCTGTTGGGACGCACTATGTGTTAAATTTCAGTAGGAACATAAAGGATTCTAGTCTCATACGTCCATGCCATTATACAGAGGAAGTTCTGATTCAGGGAAACTCATTCCGGCGTATTCTCAATTCTGACAGTGTGTGTCCAGTGGAGGAAAGAAGATAGAACACGGACGTACATAGGGCATTTTGCATATTGTGAGTGAAGGGCAGGGTGAGGCACTTAGGCCTCTAAGACACATAATGCAAGTACAGCCCCTCTGAGTCTCACAGCGTCTCCCTCAGCTCAAAAGACTTCTTATGTCGTGAGGAAAATGTGCTATAGAACATACTCACGACAGGGTTGAGTCTGTGGAATGTCAGATTCTGTGCCACCTGTCTTTGTTGAAATCAAGAAGTAACACAACAGAGCACTAACAGGAGAGTCATACAAAGGGATCTGTTCAGGGAAACTACTTCAGGTGGATACTCATTCATAACAGTGACTTCCTATTTGAGAAATGAAGCTAGAAGAAGGACCTACTATGGACGTTCCTGTGAGTGAAGGTCAGCTTATGGCGTGTAGGCTTCCATAACACGTATTGAAGATCCCTTCCTGTGCTCATCCACACTGTCTTTCTGTGTCCAAAACGCTTCAAACATTGTGATGGAAGTGGGCGTTAGGAGGGATTCGTGCAGTATTGAGTCTGTCAACGAAGGAGGCTCTTGGAACGCGCTATGTGGTAAACTGCAAAAGGACTTATAGGATTTTAGTCTTAGACGTCCATCCCCTTGACTAGAGCAAGTTCGGTTTAGGGAAACTCCTTCAGGCGGATTCTCAATTCTGACACTGTCAGTCCAGTGGTGGAAAGAAGATAGAAGAAGGACGGACATAGGGCAGGATGCATACTGTGAGTTATGTGCATGGTGAGGCCCTCTGGCCTCTTAGGAACATACAGCATGGATAGCCCTGTGATGTTCCTCAGTGTCTAAGTCTGCTCATTACACTTCATATGTCACGAGGAAACTGGGCTATAGAACATACTCACGACAGGTTTGAGTCTGTGGAATGTTGGATTCTGTGCCACCTGTCTTTGTTGAAATCAAGAAGTAACACAACAGAGCACTAACAGGAGATTCCTACAAGGGGTTCTGTTCACGGAAACTACTTCAGGTGCAAATCCATTCATAACAGTGCCTTCTCCATTGAGGAATGAAGATACAAGAAGGAGGGACTATGGGTTCTTTTGGTACTGTAAGTGAAGTGCAGGATATAGCGCTAAGGCATCCAAAACACATATTGGATGAGCACGTCCTGTGGTCATCCACTGTCTTTCTGTGTTGAAAATGCTTCCAACATTGTGAGGCAAGTGTGAGTTAGGAGGTTTCGTGGCAATATTGAGTCTGTCAAAGAAGGAGGCTGTTGGGACGCACTGTGTGGTAAATGTCAATAGGAACATATAGGAGTCTAGTCTCAGACGTCCATGCCTTTGTACAGAGGAAGTTCTGTTTCAGGGAAACTCATTCCGGCGTATTCTCAATTCTGACAGGGTTTGTCCAGTGGAGGAAAGAAGATAGAACTGGGAAGGACATAGGGCAGGTTGCATAGTGTGAGTGAAGGGCAGGGTGAAGCACTTAGGCCTCTAAGACACATAATGCAAGTACAGCCCCTCTGAGTCTCACAGCGTCTCCCTCAGCTCAAAAGAATTCTTATGTCGCAAGGAAACTGTCCTATAGAACATACTCACGACACGGTTGAGTCTTCGGAATGTTGGATTCTGTGCCACCTGTCTTTGTTGAAATCAAGAAGTAACACAACAGAGCACTAATAGGAGATTCATACAAAGGGATCTTTTCAGGGAAACTACTTCAGCTGGAATCTCATTCATAACAGTGTCTTCCTATTTGAGAAATGAAGCTAGAAGAAGGACCGACTATGGACGTTCCTGTGAGTGAAGTGCAGCTTATGGCGTGTAGGCTTCCATAACACGTATTGAAGATCCCTTCCTGTGCTCATCCACACTGGCTTTCTGTGTCCAAAACGCTTCAAACATTGTGATGGAAGTCTGTGTTAGGAGGGATTCATGGCAGTATTGAGTCTGTCAAAAAAGGAGGCTCTTGAGACGCACTGTGTGGTAAACTGCAAAGGGACGTATAGGAGTCTAGTCTTAGACGTCCATCCCCTTGACCAGAGCAAGTTCGGTTTAGGGAAACTCCTTCAGGCGGATTCTCAATTCTGACACTGTCAGTCCAGTGGTGGAAAGAAGATAGAAGAAGGACGGACATAGGGCAGGATGCATACTGTGAGTTTTGTGCACGGTGAGGCCCTCTGGCCTCTAAGGAACATACAGCAGGGATAGCCCTGTGAAGTTCCTCAGTGTCTACGTCTGCTCAATACACTTCATATGTCACGAGGAAACTGTGCTATAGAACATACTCACGACAGGTTTGAGTCTGTGGAATGTTGGATTCTGTGCCACCTGTCTTTGTTGAAATCAAGAAGTAACACAACAGAGCACTAACAGGAGATTCCTACAAGGGGTTCTGTTCACGGAAACTACTTCAGGTGGAAATCCATTCATAACAGTGCCTTCTCCATTGAGGAATGAAGATACAAGAAGGAGGGACTATGGGTTCTTTTGGTACTGTAAGTGAAATGCAGGATATGACGCTAAGGCATCCAAAACACATATTGGATGAGAACGTCCTGTGGTCATCCACTGTCTTTCTGTGTCAAAAACGCTTCAAACGTTGTGAGGGAAGTGTGAGTTAGGAGGGATTCGTGGCACTATTGAGTCTGCCAAAGAAGGAGGCTGTTGGGACGCACTGTGTGGTAAATTATAGAAATAGGAACATATAGGAGTCTAGTCTCATACGTCCATGCCATTGTAGAGAGGAGGTTCTTTTTCAGGGAAACTCATTCCAGCGTATTCTCAATTCTGAGAGTGTGTGTCCAGTGGAGGAAAGAAGATAGACCTGGGAAGGACATAGGGCAGGTTGCATTCTGTGAATGAAGGACAGGGTGAAGCACTTAGGCTTCTAAGACACATAATGCAAGTACAGCCCCTCTGAGTCTCACAGCGTCTCCCTCAGCTCAAAAGAATTCTTATGTCGCGAGGAAACTCTGCTATAGAACATACTCACGACAGGGTTGAGTCTTCGGAATGTTGGAATCTTTGCCTCCTGTCTTTGTTGAAATCAAGAAGTAACACAACAGAGAACTAACAGGAGATTCCTACAAGGGGTTCTGTTCACGGAAACTACTTCAGGTGGAAATCCATTCATAACAGTGCCTTCTCCATTGAAGAATGAAGATACAAGAAGGAGGGACTATGGGTTCTTTAGGTACTGTAAGTGAAATGCAGGATATGGCGCTAAGGCATCCAAAACACATATTGGATGAGCACGTCCTGTGGTCATCCACTGTCTTTCTGTGTCGAAAACGCTTCAAACCTTGTGAGGGAAGTGTGAGTTAGGAGGGATTCGTGGCACTATTGAGTCTGCCAAAGAAGGAGGCTGTTGGGACGCACTGTGTGGAAAATTATAGAAATAGGAACATATAGGAGTCTAGTCTCATACGTCCATGCCATTGTACAACGGAAGTTCTGTTTCAGGGAACCTCATTCCGGCGTCTTCTCAATTCTGAGAGTGTGTGTCCAGTGGAGGAATGAAGATAGAACAGGGACGGACATAGGGCATTTTGCATACTGTGAGTGAAGGGCAGAGTGAGGCACTTAGGACTCTAAGACACATAATGCAGGTACAGCCCCTCTGAGTCTCACAGCGTCTCCCTCAGCTCAAAAGAATTCTTATGTCGCAAGGAAACTGTCCTATAGAACATACGACAGGGTTGAGTCTTCGGAATGTTGGATTCTGTGCCACCTGTCTTTGTTGAAATCAAGAAGTAACACAACAGAGCACTAACAGGAGATTCATACAAAGGGATCTTTTCAGGGAAACTACTTCAGCTGGAATCTCATTCATAAGAGTGTCTTCCTATTTGAGAAATGAAGCTAGAAGGAGGACCGACTATGGACGTTCCTGTGAGTGAAGTGCAGCTTATGGCGTGTAGGCTTCCATAACACGTATTGAAGATCCCTTCCTGTGCTCATCCACACTGGCTTTCTGTGTCCAAAACGCTTCAAACATTGTGATGGAAGTCTGTGTTAGGAGGGATTCATGGCAGTATTGAGTCTGTCAAAAAAGGAGGCTCTTGAGACGCACTGTGTGGTAAACTGCAAAGGGACGTATAGGAGTCTAGTCTTAGACGTCCATCCCCTTGACCAGAGCAAGTTCGGTTTAGGGAAACTCCTTCAGGCGGATTCTCAATTCTGACACTGTCAGTCCAGTGGTGGAAAGAAGATAGAAGAAGAACGGACAGAGGGCAGGATTCATACTGTGAGTTTTGTGCACGGTGAGGCCCTCTGGCCTCTAAGGAACATACAGCATGGATAGCCCTGTGACGTTCCTCAGTGTCTACGTCTGCTCAATACACTTCATATGTCACGAGGACACTGTGCTATAGAACAAACTCACGACAGGGTTGAGTCTGTGGAATGTTGGATTCTGTGCCACCTGTCTTTCTTGTAATCCAGAAGGGACGCCCCTGGCCCCTAACAGGTGATTCCTACAAGGGGATCTGTTCACGGACACTACTTTCGTTGGATACTCATCCATAACAGTGTCTTCCTACTTCAGAAATGAAGATAGAACAAGGACCGACTATGGGCACTTTAGTTCCTGTGAGGTAAGTGCAGCTTATGGAGCTTAGGCTACCAACACACATATTGAAGGATCAGGACCTGTGCTCATCCACACTGTCTTTCTAAGTCGAAAACGCTACAAACATTGTGAGGGAAGTGTGCGTTTGGAGGGATTCGTGGCAGTGTTGAGTCTGTCAAGGAAGGAAGCTCTTGGGGCTCACTATGTGATAAACTAGAATGGGCGCGTATAGGAGTCTAATCTCATTCGTCGATGCCCTTGAACAGAGGAAGTTCTGTTTCAGGGAAACTCATTCCGGCGTCTTCTCAATTCTGACAGTGTGTGTCCAGTGGAGGAAAGAAGATAGACCTGGGAAGGACATAGGGCAGGTTGCATACTGTGAGTGAAGGGCAGGGTGAGGCACTTAGGCCTCTAAGACACATAATGCAAGTACAGCCCCTGTGAGTCTCACAGCGTCTCCCTCAGCTCAAAAGACTTCTTATGTCGTGAGGAAACTGTGCTATAGAACATACTCACGACAGGGTTGAGACTGTGGAATGTTGGATTCTGTGCCACCTGTCTTTGTTGAAATCAAGAAGTAACATAACAGAGCACTAACAGGAGATTCCTACAAGGGGTTCTGTTCACGGAAACTACTTCAGGTGGAAATCCATTCATAACAGTGCCTTCTCCATTGAGGAATGAAAATACAAGAAGGAGGGACTATGGGTTCTTTTGGTACTGTAAGTGAAATGCAGGATATGGCGCTAAGGCATCCAAAACACATATTGGATGAGCACGTCCTGTGGTCATCCACTGTCTTTCTGTGTCAAAAACGCTTCAAACGTTGTGAGGGAAGTGTGAGTTAGGAGGGATTCGTGGCACTATTGAATCTGCCAAAGAAGGAGGCTGTTGGGACGCACTGTGTGGAAAATTATAGAAATAGGAACATATAGGAGTCTAGTCTCATACGTCCATGCCATTGTACAGAGGAAGTTCTGTTTCAGGGAAATTCATTCCGGCGTCTTCTCAATTCTGAGAGTGTGTGTCCAGTGGAGGAATGAAGATAGAACAGGGACGGACATAGGGAATTTTGCATACTGTGAGTGAAGGACAGGGTGAGGCACTTAGGACTCTAAGACACATAATGCAGGAACAGCCCCTGTGAGTCTCACAGTGTCTCCCTCAGCTCAAAAGACTTTTTATGTCGTGAGGAAACTGTGCTATAGAACATACGGCAGGGTTGAGACTGTGGAATGTTGGATTCCGTGCCACCTGTCTTTGTTGAAATCAAGATGTAAAATAACAGAGCACTAACAGGAGATTCTTACAAGGGGTTCTGTTCAGGGAAACTACTTCAGGTGTAAATCCATTCATAACAGTGCCTTCTCCATTGAGGAATGAAGATACAAGAAGGAGGGACTATGGGTTCTTTTGGTACTGTTAGTGAAATGCAGGATATGGCGCTAAGGCATCCAAAACACATATTGGATGAGCACGTCCTGTGGTCATCCACTGTCTTTCTGTGTCAAAAACGCTTCAAACGTTGTGAGGGAAGTGTGAGTTAGGAGGGATTCGTGGCACTATTGAGTCTGCCAAAGAAGGAGGCTGTTGGGACCCACTGTGTGGTAAATTATAGAAATAGGAACATATAGGAGTCTAGTCTCATACGTCCATGCCATTGTAGAGAGGAGGCTCTTTTTCAGGGAAACTCATTCCAGCGTATTCTCAATTCTGAGAGTGTGTGTCCAGTGGAGGAAAGAAGATAGACCTGGGAAGGACATAGGGCAGGTTGCATACTGTGAGTGAAGGGCAGGGTGAGGCACTTAGGCCTCTAAGACACATAATGCAAGTACAGCCCTGTGAGTCTCACAGCGTCTCCCTCAGCTCAAAAGACTTCTTATGTCTTGAGGAAATTGTGCTATGGAACATACTCACGACAGGGTTGAGTCTGTGGAATGTTGGATTCTGTGCCACTTGTCTTTTTTGAAATAAAGAAGTAAACCAAAAGAGCACTAAAGGAGATTCTTACAAGGGGTTTTGTTCAGGGAAACTACTTCATGTGGAAACCCATTCATAAGAGTGCCTTCCCCATTGAGGAATGAAGATAGAAGAAGGACGGACTATGGGTTCTTTTGGTACTGTAAGTGAAGTGCAGGATATGGCGCTAAGGCATCCAAAACACATATTGGATGAGCACGTCCTGTGTTCATCCACTGTCTTTCTGTGTTGAAAATGCTTCCAACATTGTGAGGCAAGTGAGAGTTAGGAGGGATTCGTGGCAATATTGAGTCTGTCAAAGAAGGAGGCTGTTGGGACGCACTGTGTGGTAAATGTCAATAGGAACATATAGGAGTCTAGTCTCAGACGTCCATGCCTTTGTACAGAGGAAGTTCTGTTTCAGGGAAACTCATTCCGGCGTATTCTCAATTCTGACAGGGTGTGTCCAGTGGAGGAAAGTAGATAGACCTGGAAAGGACATAGGGCAGGTTGCATACTGTGAGTGAAGGGCAGGTTGAGGCACTTAGGCCTCAAGGACACATAATGCAAGTACAGCCCCTCTGAGTCTCACAGCGTCTCCCTCAGCTCAAAAGACTTCTTATGTCATGAGGAAACTGTGCTATAGAACATACTCACGACAGGGTTGAGTCTGTGGAATGTTGGATTCTGTGCCACCTGTCTTTGTTGAAATCAAGAAGTAACACAACAGAGCACTAACAGGAGATTCATACAAAGGGATCTGTTCAGGGAAACTACTTCAGGTGGATACTCATTCAAAACAGGGTCTTCCTATTTGAGAAATGAAGATAGAAGAACGACTGTCTATGGACGTTCCTGTGAGTGAAGTGCATCTTATGGCGCGTAGGCTTCCATAAAACGTATTGAAGATCCCTCCTGTGCTCATCCACACTCTCTTTGTGTCCAAAACGCTTCAAACATTGTGATGGAAATGTGCGTTAGGAGGGATTCGTGGCAGTATTGAGTCTGTCAAAGAAGGAGGCTCTTGGGATGCACTGTGTGGTAAATGTCAATAGGAACATATAGGAGTCTAGTCTCAGACGTCCATGCCTTTGTACAGAGGAAGTTCTGTTTCAGGGAAACTCATTCCGGCGTATTCTCAATTCTGACAGGGTGTGTCCAGTGGAGGAAAGTAGATAGACCTGGAAAGGACATAGGGCAGGTTGCATACTGTGAGTGAAGGGCAGGTTGAGGCACTTAGGCCTCAAGGACACATAATGCAAGTACAGCCCCTCTGAGTCTCACAGCGTCTCCCTCAGCTCAAAAGACTTCTTATGTCATGAGGAAACTGTGCTATAGAACATACTCACGACAGGGTTGAGTCTGTGGAATGTTGGATTCTGTGCCACCTGTCTTTGTTGAAATCAAGAAGTAACACAACAGAGCACTAACAGGAGATTCATACAAAGGGATCTGTTCAGGGAAACTACTTCAGGTGGATACTCATTCAAAACAGGGTCTTCCTATTTGAGAAATGAAGATAGTAGAACGACTGTCTATGGACGTTCCTGTGAGTGAAGTGCATCTTATGGCGCGTAGGCTTCCATAAAACGTATTGAAGATCCCTTCCTGTGCTCATCCACACTCTCTTTGTGTCCAAAACGCTTCAAACATTGTGATGGAAATGTGCGTTAGGAGGGATTCGTGGCAGTATTGAGTCTGTCAAAGAAGGAGGCTCTTGGGATGCACTGTGTGGTAAACTGCCAAGGGACGTATAGGAGTCTAGTCTCAGACGTCCATCCCCTTGACCAGAGCAAGTTCGGTTTAGGGAAACTCCTTCAGGCGGATTCTCAATTCTGACACTGTCAGTCCAGTGGTGGAAAGAAGATAGAAGAAGGGCGGACATAGGGCAGGATGCATACGGTGAATTTTGGCAGGGTGAGGCCCTCTGGCCTCTAAGGAACATACAGCATGGATAGCCCTGTGTAGTTCCTCAGTGTCTACGTCTGCTCAATACACTTCATATGTCACGAGGAAACTGTGCTATAGAACATACGACAGGGTTGAGTCTGTGGAATGTTGGATTCTGTGCCACCTGTCTTTGTAATCCAGAAGGGACGCCCCGGTCCCCTAACAGGTGATTCCTACTAGGGGATCTGTTCAGGTACACTACATCCGTTGGATACTCATCCATAACAGTGTCTTCCTTCTTCAGAAATGAAGATAGAACATGGACCGACTATGGGCACTTTAGTTCCTCTGAGGTAAGTGCAGCTTATGGAGCTTAGGCTTCCAACACGCATATTGAAAGATCAGGACCGGTGCTCATCCACACTGTCTTTCTAAGTCGAAAACGTTACAAACATTGTGAGGGAAGTGTGCGTTTGGAGGGATTCGTGGCAGTGTTGAGTCTGTCAAGGAAGGAGGCTCTTGGGGCTCACTATGTGATAAACTATAATGGGCGCGTATATGATTCTAGTCTCATAAGTCGATGCCCTTGAACAGAGGAAGTTCTATTTCAGGGAAACTCATTCCGGCGTCTTCTCAAATCTGATAGTGTGTGTCCAATGGAGGAAAGAAGATAGAACAGGGACAGACATAGGGCATTTTGCATACTGTGAGTGAAGGGCAGGGTGAGGCACTTAGGACTATAAGACACATAATAAAGTACAGCCCTTGTGAGTCTCACAGCGTCTCCATCAGCTCAAAAGACTTCTTATGTCTTGAGGAAACTGTGCTATGGAACATACCCACGACAGGGTTGAGTCTGTGGAATGTTGGATTCTGTGCCACCTGTCTTTTTGAAATCAAGAAGAAACACAACAGAGCACTAACAGGAGATTCCTACAAGGGGTTCGCTTCAGGGAAACTACTTCATGTGGAAACCCATTCATAACAGTGCCTTCTCTATTGAGGAATGAAGATAGAAGAAGGACTGACTATGGGTTCTTTTGGTACTGTAAGTGAAGTGCAGGATATGGCGCTAAGGCATCCAAAACACATATTGGATGAGCACGTCCTGTGGTCATCCACTGTCTTTCTGTGTAGAAAATGCTTCCAACGTTGTGAGGGAAGTGTGAGTTAGGAGGGATTCGTGGCAGTATTGAGTCTGGCAAAGAAGGAGGCTGTTGGGACGCACTATGTGTTAAATTTCAGTAGGAACATAAAGGATTCTAGTCTCATACGTCCATGCCATTATACAGAGGAAGTTCTGATTCAGGGAAACTCATTCCGGCGTATTCTCAATTCTGACAGTGTGTGTCCAGTGGAGGAAAGAAGATAGAACACGGACGTACATAGGGCATTTTGCATATTGTGAGTGAAGGGCAGGGTGAGGCACTTAGGCCTCTAAGACACATAATGCAAGTACAGCCCCTCTGAGTCTCACAGCGTCTCCCTCAGCTCAAAAGACTTCTTATGTCGTGAGGAAAATGTGCTATAGAACATACTCACGACAGGGTTGAGTCTGTGGAATGTCAGATTCTGTGCCACCTGTCTTTGTTGAAATCAAGAAGTAACACAACAGAGCACTAACAGGAGAGTCATACAAAGGGATCTGTTCAGGGAAACTACTTCAGGTGGATACTCATTCATAACAGTGACTTCCTATTTGAGAAATGAAGCTAGAAGAAGGACCTACTATGGACGTTCCTGTGAGTGAAGGTCAGCTTATGGCGTGTAGGCTTCCATAACACGTATTGAAGATCCCTTCCTGTGCTCATCCACACTGTCTTTCTGTGTCCAAAACGCTTCAAACATTGTGATGGAAGTGGGCGTTAGGAGGGATTCGTGCAGTATTGAGTCTGTCAACGAAGGAGGCTCTTGGAACGCGCTATGTGGTAAACTGCAAAAGGACTTATAGGATTTTAGTCTTAGACGTCCATCCCCTTGACTAGAGCAAGTTCGGTTTAGGGAAACTCCTTCAGGCGGATTCTCAATTCTGACACTGTCAGTCCAGTGGTGGAAAGAAGATAGAAGAAGGACGGACATAGGGCAGGATGCATACTGTGAGTTATGTGCATGGTGAGGCCCTCTGGCCTCTTAGGAACATACAGCATGGATAGCCCTGTGATGTTCCTCAGTGTCTAAGTCTGCTCATTACACTTCATATGTCACGAGGAAACTGGGCTATAGAACATACTCACGACAGGTTTGAGTCTGTGGAATGTTGGATTCTGTGCCACCTGTCTTTGTTGAAATCAAGAAGTAACACAACAGAGCACTAACAGGAGATTCCTACAAGGGGTTCTGTTCACGGAAACTACTTCAGGTGCAAATCCATTCATAACAGTGCCTTCTCCATTGAGGAATGAAGATACAAGAAGGAGGGACTATGGGTTCTTTTGGTACTGTAAGTGAAGTGCAGGATATAGCGCTAAGGCATCCAAAACACATATTGGATGAGCACGTCCTGTGGTCATCCACTGTCTTTCTGTGTTGAAAATGCTTCCAACATTGTGAGGCAAGTGTGAGTTAGGAGGTTTCGTGGCAATATTGAGTCTGTCAAAGAAGGAGGCTGTTGGGACGCACTGTGTGGTAAATGTCAATAGGAACATATAGGAGTCTAGTCTCAGACGTCCATGCCTTTGTACAGAGGAAGTTCTGTTTCAGGGAAACTCATTCCGGCGTATTCTCAATTCTGACAGGGTTTGTCCAGTGGAGGAAAGAAGATAGAACTGGGAAGGACATAGGGCAGGTTGCATAGTGTGAGTGAAGGGCAGGGTGAAGCACTTAGGCCTCTAAGACACATAATGCAAGTACAGCCCCTCTGAGTCTCACAGCGTCTCCCTCAGCTCAAAAGAATTCTTATGTCGCAAGGAAACTGTCCTATAGAACATACTCACGACACGGTTGAGTCTTCGGAATGTTGGATTCTGTGCCACCTGTCTTTGTTGAAATCAAGAAGTAACACAACAGAGCACTAATAGGAGATTCATACAAAGGGATCTTTTCAGGGAAACTACTTCAGCTGGAATCTCATTCATAACAGTGTCTTCCTATTTGAGAAATGAAGCTAGAAGAAGGACCGACTATGGACGTTCCTGTGAGTGAAGTGCAGCTTATGGCGTGTAGGCTTCCATAACACGTATTGAAGATCCCTTCCTGTGCTCATCCACACTGGCTTTCTGTGTCCAAAACGCTTCAAACATTGTGATGGAAGTCTGTGTTAGGAGGGATTCATGGCAGTATTGAGTCTGTCAAAAAAGGAGGCTCTTGAGACGCACTGTGTGGTAAACTGCAAAGGGACGTATAGGAGTCTAGTCTTAGACGTCCATCCCCTTGACCAGAGCAAGTTCGGTTTAGGGAAACTCCTTCAGGCGGATTCTCAATTCTGACACTGTCAGTCCAGTGGTGGAAAGAAGATAGAAGAAGGACGGACATAGGGCAGGATGCATACTGTGAGTTTTGTGCACGGTGAGGCCCTCTGGCCTCTAAGGAACATACAGCAGGGATAGCCCTGTGAAGTTCCTCAGTGTCTACGTCTGCTCAATACACTTCATATGTCACGAGGAAACTGTGCTATAGAACATACTCACGACAGGTTTGAGTCTGTGGAATGTTGGATTCTGTGCCACCTGTCTTTGTTGAAATCAAGAAGTAACACAACAGAGCACTAACAGGAGATTCCTACAAGGGGTTCTGTTCACGGAAACTACTTCAGGTGGAAATCCATTCATAACAGTGCCTTCTCCATTGAGGAATGAAGATACAAGAAGGAGGGACTATGGGTTCTTTTGGTACTGTAAGTGAAATGCAGGATATGACGCTAAGGCATCCAAAACACATATTGGATGAGAACGTCCTGTGGTCATCCACTGTCTTTCTGTGTCAAAAACGCTTCAAACGTTGTGAGGGAAGTGTGAGTTAGGAGGGATTCGTGGCACTATTGAGTCTGCCAAAGAAGGAGGCTGTTGGGACGCACTGTGTGGTAAATTATAGAAATAGGAACATATAGGAGTCTAGTCTCATACGTCCATGCCATTGTAGAGAGGAGGTTCTTTTTCAGGGAAACTCATTCCAGCGTATTCTCAATTCTGAGAGTGTGTGTCCAGTGGAGGAAAGAAGATAGACCTGGGAAGGACATAGGGCAGGTTGCATTCTGTGAATGAAGGACAGGGTGAAGCACTTAGGCCTCTAAGACACATAATGCAAGTACAGCCCCTCTGAGTCTCACAGCGTCTCCCTCAGCTCAAAAGAATTCTTATGTCGCGAGGAAACTCTGCTATAGAACATACTCACGACAGGGTTGAGTCTTCGGAATGTTGGAATCTTTGCCTCCTGTCTTTGTTGAAATCAAGAAGTAACACAACAGAGAACTAACAGGAGATTCCTACAAGGGGTTCTGTTCACGGAAACTACTTCAGGTGGAAATCCATTCATAACAGTGCCTTCTCCATTGAAGAATGAAGATACAAGAAGGAGGGACTATGGGTTCTTTAGGTACTGTAAGTGAAATGCAGGATATGGCGCTAAGGCATCCAAAACACATATTGGATGAGCACGTCCTGTGGTCATCCACTGTCTTTCTGTGTCGAAAACGCTTCAAACCTTGTGAGGGAAGTGTGAGTTAGGAGGGATTCGTGGCACTATTGAGTCTGCCAAAGAAGGAGGCTGTTGGGACGCACTGTGTGGAAAATTATAGAAATAGGAACATATAGGAGTCTAGTCTCATACGTCCATGCCATTGTACAACGGAAGTTCTGTTTCAGGGAAACTCATTCCGGCGTCTTCTCAATTCTGAGAGTGTGTGTCCAGTGGAGGAATGAAGATAGAACAGGGACGGACATAGGGCATTTTGCATACTGTGAGTGAAGGGCAGAGTGAGGCACTTAAGACTCTAAGACACATAATGCAGGTACAGCCCCTCTGAGTCTCACAGCGTCTCCCTCAGCTCAAAAGAATTCTTATGTCGCAAGGAAACTGTCCTATAGAACATACTCACGACAGGGTTGAGTCTTCGGAATGTTGGATTCTGTGCCACCTGTCTTTGTTGAAATCAAGAAGTAACACAACAGAGCACTAACAGGAGATTCATACAAAGGGATCTTTTCAGGGAAACTACTTCAGCTGGAATCTCATTCATAACAGTGTCTTCCTATTTGAGAAATGAAGCTAGAAGGAGGACCGACTATGGACGTTCCTGTGAGTGAAGTGCAGCTTATGGCGTGTAGGCTTCCATAACACGTATTGAAGATCCCTTCCTGTGCTCATCCACACTGGCTTTCTGTGTCCAAAACGCTTCAAACATTGTGATGGAAGTCTGTGTTAGGAGGGATTCATGGCAGTATTGAGTCTGTCAAAAAAGGAGGCTCTTGAGACGCACTGTGTGGTAAACTGCAAAGGGACGTATAGGAGTCTAGTCTTAGACGTCCATCCCCTTGACCAGAGCAAGTTCGGTTTAGGGAAACTCCTTCAGGCGGATTCTCAATTCTGACACTGTCAGTCCAGTGGTGGAAAGAAGATAGAAGAAGGACGGACAGAGGGCAGGATGCATACTGTGAGTTTTGTGCACGGTGAGGCCCTCTGGCCTCTAAGGAACATACAGCATGGATAGCCCTGTGACGTTCCTCAGTGTCTACGTCTGCTCAATACACTTCATATGTCACGAGGAAACTGTGCTATAGAACATACTCACGACAGGGTTGAGTCTGTGGAATGTTGGATTCTGTGCCACCTGTCTTTCTTGTAATCCAGAAGGGACGCCTCTGGTCCCAACAGGTGATTCCTACAAGGGGATCTGTTCAGGGACACTACTTTCGTTGGATACTCATCCATAACAGTGTCTTCCTACTTCAGAAATGAAGATAGAACAAGGACCGACTATGGGCACTTTAGTTCCTGTGAGGTAAGTGCAGCTTATGGAGCTTAGGCTTCCAACACACATATTGAAGGATCAGGACCTGTGCTCATCCACACTGTCTTTCTAAGTCGAAAACGCTACAAACATTGTGAGGGAAGTGTGCGTTTGGAGGGATTCGTGGCAGTGTTGAGTCTGTCAAGGAAGGAAGCTCTTGGGGCTCACTATGTGATAAACTAGAATGGGCGCGTATAGGAGTCTAATCTCATTCGTCGATGCCCTTGAACAGAGGAAGTTCTGTTTCAGGGAAACTCATTCCGGCGTCTTCTCAATTCTGACAGTGTGTGTCCAGTGGAGGAAAGAAGATAGACCTGGGAAGGACATAGGGCAGGTTGCATACTGTGAGTGAAGGGCAGGGTGAGGCACTTAGGCCTCTAAGACACATAATGCAAGTACAGCCCCTGTGAGTCTCACAGCGTCTCCCTCAGCTCAAAAGACTTCTTATGTCGTGAGGAAACTGTGCTACAGAACATACTCACGACAGGGTTGAGACTGTGGAATGTTGGATTCTGTGCCACCTGTCTTTGTTGAAATCAAGAGGTAACATAACAGAGCACTAACAGGAGATTCCTACAAGGGGTTCTGTTCACGGAAACTACTTCAGGTGTAAATCCATTCATAACAGTGCCTTCTCCATTGAGGAATGAAGATACAAGAAGGAGGGACTATGGGTTCTTTTGGTACTGTAAGTGAAATGCAGGATATGGCGCTAAGGCATCCAAAACACATATTGGATGAGCACGTCCTGTGGTCATCCACTGTCTTTCTGTGTCAAAAACGCTTCAAACGTTGTGAGGGAAGTGTGAGTTAGGAGGGATTCATGGCACTATTGAGTCTGCCAAAGAAGGAGGCTGTTGGGACGCACTGTGTGGTAAATTATAGAAATAGGAACATATAGGAGTCTAGTCTCATACGTCCATGCCATTGTACAGAGGAAGTTCTGTTTCAGGGAAATTCATTCCGGCGTCTTCTCAATTCTGAGAGTGTGTGTCCAGTGGAGGAATGAAGATAGAACAGGGACGGACATAGGGAATTTTGCATACTGTGAGTGAAGGACAGGGTGAGGCACTTAGGACTCTAAGACACATAATGCAGGTACAGCCCCTGTGAGTCTCACAGCGTCTCCCTCAGCTCAAAAGACTTTTTATGTCGTGAGGAAACTGTGCTATAGAACATACGGCAGGGTTGAGACTTGGAATGTTGGATTCCGTGCCACCTGTCTTTGTTGAAATCAAGATGTAAAACAACAGAGCACTAACAGGAGATTCTTACAAGGGGTTCTTTTTTTTTTTTTTTTTTTTTTTTTTTTTTTTTCCCAATTTATTTATTTTCAGAAAAACAGTATTCATTATTTTTTCACCACACCCAGTGCTCCATGCAAGCTGTGCCCTCTATAATACCCACCACCTGGTACCCCAACCTCCCACCCCCCCGCCACTTCAAACCCCTCAGACTGTTTTTCAGAGTCCATAGTCTCTCATGGTTCACCTCCCCTTCCAATTTACCCAAATTCCCTACTCCTCTCTAACGCCCCTTGTCCTCCATGCTATTGGTTATGCTCCACAAATGAGTGAAACCATATGATAATTGACTCTCTCTGCTTGACTTATTTCACTCAGCATAATCTCTTCCAGTCCCGTCCATGTTGCTACAAAAGTTGGATATTCGTCCTTTCTGATGGAGGCATAATACTCCATAGTGTATATGGACCACATCTTCCTTATCCATTCATCCGTTGAAGGGCATCTTGGTTCTTTCCATAGTTTGGCGACTGTGGCCATTGCTGCTATAAACATTGGGGTACAGATGGCCCTTCTTTTCACGACATCTGTATCTTTGGGGTAAATACCCAGGAGTGCAATTGCAGGGTCGTAGGGAAGCTCTATTTTTAATTTCTTGAGGAATCTCCACACTGTTCTCCAAAGAGGCTGCACCAACTTGCATTCCCACCAACAGTGTAAGAGGGTTCCCCTTTCTCCACATCCTCTCCAACACATGTTGTTTCCTGTTTTGTTAATTTTGGCCATTCTAACTGGTGTAAGGTGATATCTCAATGTGGTTTTAATTTGAATCTCCCTGAGGGCTAATGATGATGAGCATTTTTTCATGTGTCTGATAGCCATTTGTATGTCTTGATTGGAGAAGTGTCTGTTCATATCTTCTGCCCATTTTTTGATGTGTTTGTCTGTTTCGTGTGGGTTGAATTTGAGGAGTTCATTATAGATCCTGGATATTAACCTTTTGTCTGTACTGTCATTTGCAAATATCTTCTCCCATTCCGTGGGTTGCCTCTTTGTTTTTTTGACTGTTTCCTTTGCTGTGCAGAAGCTTTTGATTTTGATGAAGTCCCAGAAGTCTATTTTCGCTTTTGTTTCCTTTGCCTTTGGAGACGTATCTTGAAAGAAGTTGCTGTGGCTGATATCGAAGAGATTACTGCCTATGTTCTCCTCTAAGATTCTGATAGATTCCTGTCTCACGTTGAGGTCTTTTATCCATTTTGAGTTGATCTTTGTGTACGGTGTAAGAGAATGGTCGAGTTTCATTCTTCTACATATAGCTGTCCAGTTTTCCCAGCACCATTTATTGAAGAGACTGTCTTTTTTCCACTGTATATTTTTTCCTGTTTTGTCGAAGATTAATTGACCATAGAGTTGAGGGTCCATATCAGGGCTCTCTACTCTGTTCCACTGGTCTATGTGTCTGTTTTTATGCCAGTACCATGCTGTCTTGGTGATCACAGCTTTGTAATAAAGCTTGAAATCAGGTAAGGTGATGCCGCCAGCTTTATTTTTGTTTTTCAACGTTTCCTTAGCGATTCGGGGTCTCTTCTGATTCCATACAAATTTTTGGATTATTTGCTCCAGCTCTTTGAAGAATGCCGGTGGAATTTTGATCGGAATGGCATTAAAAGTATAGATTGCTCTAGGCAGTATAGACATTTTAACGATGTTTATTCTTCCGATCCAAGAGCATGGAATGGTCTTCCATCTTTTTGTGTCTTCTAAAATTTCTTTCATGAGTGTTCTATAGTTCCTCAAGTATAGATCCTTTACCTCTTTAGTTAGGTTTATTCCCAGGTATCTTATGGTTCTTGGTGCTATAGTAAATGGAATCGATTCTCTAATTTCCCTTTCTGTATTTTCCTTGTTAGTGTATAAGAAAGCCACTGATTTCTGCACATTGACTTTGTATCCTGCCACGCTGCTGAATTGCTGTATGAGTTCTAGTAGTTTGGGGGTGGAGTCTTTTGGGTTTTCCATATAAAGAATCATGTCATCTGCGAAGAGAGAGAGTTTGACTTCTTCATTACCAATTTGGATACCTTTTATTTCTCTCTGTTGTCTGATTGCTGTTGCTAGGACTTCTAATACTATGTTGAACAAGAGTGGTGAAAGTGGGCATCCTTGTCTTGTTCCTGATCTCAACGGGAAGGCTGCAAGCTTTTTCCCATTGAGGATGATATTTGCTGTGGGTCTTTCATAGATAGATTTGATGAGGTTCAGGAATGTTCCCTCTATCCCTATACTTTGAAGCGTTTTAATCAGGAACGGATGTTGGATTTTGTCAAATGCTTTTTCTGCATCAATTGAGAGGACCATGTGGTTCTTCTCTCTTCTCCTATTAATTTGTTGTATCACATTGATTGATTTACGAATGTTGAACCATCCTTGTAGCCCAGGGATGAATCCCACCTGATCATGGTGGATAATCTTTTTAATGTGTTGTTGGATCCTGTTGGCTAGGATCTTGTTGAGAATCTTAGCATCCATATTCATCAGTGATATTGGTCTGAAATTCTCCTTTTTGGTATGGTCCTTGCCTGGTTTGGGGATCAGGGTAATGCTGGCTTCATAGAAAGAGTCTGGAAGTTTTCCTTCTGCTTCAATTTTTTGAAACAGCTTCAGGAGAATAGGTGTTATTTCTTCTTGGAAGGTTTGGTAGGATTCCCCAGGGAATCCGTCAGGTCCTGGGCTCTTGTTTTTTGGGAGATTTTTGATCACTGCTTCAATCTCGTTATTAGATATCGGTCTATTCAGGTTGTTGATTTCTTCCTGGTTCAATTTTGGTAGTTTATATTTTTCCAGGAATGCATCCATTTCATCAAGGTTGCTAAGCTTATTGGCATATAACTGTTCGTAGTAACTTCTGATGATTGTTTCTACTTCCTTGGTGTTAGTTGTGATCTCTCCCCTTTCATTCATAATTTTATGAATTTGGGATTTCTCTCTTTTCTTTTGGATTAGTGTAGCCAGTGGCTTATCGATCTTATTGATTCTTTCAAAAAACCAGCTTCTAGTTTCATTGATACGTTCTACTGTATCTCTGGTTTCTCCCTCATTGATCTCAGCTCTAATCTTGATGATTTCCCTTCTTATGTGTGGAGTTGGTTTGATTTGTTGTTGATCCTCCAGTTCTTTAAGGTGTAGAGACAGCTGGTGTGGTCTGGATTTTTCAATTTTTTTGAGCAAGGCTTGGATGGCTATATATTTTCCCCTTAGGACCGCCTTTGCTGTATCCCATAGGTTTTGGACCGAAGTGTCTTCATTCTCATTGGTTTCCATGAATTGTTTCAGTTCTTCTTTGATCTCCTGGTTGATCCAAGCATTCTTAAGCAAGGTGGTCTTTAGCTTCCAGGTGTTTGAGTTCCTTCGGAACTTTTCCTTGTGATTGAGCTCCAGTTTCAAAGCATTGTGATCTGAGAATATGCAGGGAATAATATCAGTCTTTTGGTATCGGCTGAGTCCTGATTTGTGACCCAGTATGTGGTCTATTCTGGAGAAGGTTCCGTGTGCACTTGAGAAGAATGAGTATTCTGCTGTTTTAGGGTGGAATGTTCTGTATATATCTATGAGGTCCATCTGGTCCAATGTGTCGTTCAATGCTCTTGTTTCTTTATTGATTTTCTGCTTCGATGATCTGTCTAATTCTGAAAGAGGCGTGTTAAGATCACCTACGATTAGTGTATTCATATCAATATGACTCTTTATCTTGATTAACAGTTTTCTTAAGTAATTGGCTGCTCCCATATTGGGAGCATAGATATTTACAATTGTTAGATCATCTTGGTGGATAGTCCCTTTAAGGATTATGTAGTGTCCTTCTGTATCTCTGACTACAGTCTTTAGTTTGAAGTCTAATTTATCTGATATGAGAATCGCTACCCCAGCCTTCTTTTGAGTCCCATTGGCATGAAAGATGCTTCTCCACCCCTTCACTTTCAGTCTGCGTGTATCTTTAGGTTCAAAATGGGTCTCTTGTAGACAGCATATGGATGGGTCCTGTCGTTTTATCCAATCTGCAACCCTGTGCCGTTTTATGGGTGCATTGAGGCCATTCACATTGAGAGTGATTATTGATAGATACGTTTTTATTGACATCGAGTTACCTTTGAAGTCTTTCTTTCTGTAGACTGTCTCTATATTTCTGTTCAATGCTATTCTTGGGATTTTTCCTCTTTTATAGAACCCCCCTTAATATTTCCTGCAGTATCGGCTTGGTGGTTGCATAGTCTTTTAAGTCTTGCCGGTCTTGGAAACTCTTTATCTCTCCATCCATTTTGAATGTCAGTCTTGCTGGATAAAGTATTCTTGGCTGCATGTTCTTCTCATTTAGTGCCCTGAATATATCTTGCCAGCCTCTTCTGGCTTGCCAGGTCTCTGTGGACAGGTCTGACGTTATTCTGATGGGCTTCCCTCTGTAAGTAAGGAGCCTCTTTGCCCTGGCAGCTTTCAAGAGATTATACCTACAATTATAATTTCTCAATTTGACTATCAGGTGTCGTGATGTTTTTTTGGAGTGTATAATCTTGGGTGGAGACCGTTCAGCCTCTAGTACATGAACGCTGGTTTCATTCGCGAGATTCGGAAAGTTTTCATGAAGGACTTGTTCCACGACATCTTCTAGACTTCTTTCTTTCTCCTCCCCTTCAGGAATTCCAATAATTCTGACGTTGGAACGCTTCATGGCATCGCTTATTTCCCTAATTCTGCTTTCGTGGGATCTAAGCTGTTTGTTCCAGGCTTCCTCCTGATCCTTTCTCTCTATCTGTTTGTCTTCCAGATCACTAATTCTATCTTCTGTCTCAGTTACCCTAGCTTTGAGAGAGTTTAGATTGGATTGGAACTCATTGAGAGCATTGTGGACCTCCTCCCTGGTAGCTTTAAGCTCCGCCCTAACATTGTGAACATCCTGTCTGGTCGCTTTCAGTTCGGCTCTAATCAATTCTGTTTGGTCATCCATGGCTTTCTCCAACCTAGCTATTGCCTGGATAATTGTTAGCCTGAATTCTCTTTCCGACATATTGTCTATGTTGATAGCCGTTAGCTCTGTTGCGGAAGGTCCATCCTCTGTATTTTTCTTCTGTTGGGCATTCCTCCTCCTAGTCATTTTGGTGGGAGAAGACTGAACAGATGTAGCTGGATGTATCAACTCTGGTGCAGTCAAGGTGCACCCTGGAACACTTCCTGATCTCCGTCTCAGAAGCCTCAGTCTGGGTGCAGAAGCTGAATAAATTCCCCCTTGGATGCTGGCAGTGCAGGTTCCAAGTTAAAGACCCTGGGGGCGCAGGATCTTTTGCTCGTCCCCAAAGCCAAGGCAGTGGCGGCTGTCTGGGAGCTCCTGACCGCCAGAGAGGTTCCAAGCAGAGATCGCACACTGAGATTTTGCCGCTGGCCCGGGCTGGGAGTGCCCGGCTTGCGCGCACCTCTTTTCAGAGGCGGCTGTGGGTCGGGCGCGCGTCTGGGGCACTGAGAACGGGGCGCTGGTCCGTAAGCCGCAGGCTGGGCTTTTGCGCGCCTCTGTCCGGGGAAGAGTTTCGCGGGCGTGCGGCTTAGACTTTGAAACAATGGCCCGGGTCTAGAAGCGCCCCAGGGCCTTAGAAACCCAGGAGAGCTGGAGCGACGTGCACGCGCATCTCAAGCTTTGTGGTAGGGCTAGCGCGCGTTCTGCAGACCGGCTCCCATCCCCTCACAGGAGCCGGAACCCCGCGCTCTGGGGCACGCTGGCGGCTTAGGGACCAGGAGCCGGTTTCTCCGCCGCACTCTCTCTGCCTCCGCGCCGGGGAGGCCGTCTGGGACCGGGGACTCAAGCCCCTGTCCCTAGCCGCCCCGATTCCCACAGTTTGCCCCCGCGATCCTTTGCTCTTTTGGAGTGCTTTCAACCAGTCTCCGAGTTAATGCTGGTCCCCAGACGCAGGGCACTCTCGCTCGTATCGGGGTATTACTTTCCCACCGGTCGCCTCTGGTGGCTCCCTCCCCCTTTTGTTTATCTTCAGATCTCAGTCCACTGTTCCCATTCCGCTTTACCTGCTCACTGGCGTCTTCTGCCCCTGTAGAGATCCAGACGTGTATAATTCTGATCTCAGGCTGATTTCATGGGTGATCAGAGTTCTTTGGTAGGTAATCAGCTCACTTTGGGGTACCAGCTGAAAAGACGCCTCTTCCTAGTACCCCGCCATCTTGTCCCCCCTTACAAGGGGTTCTGTTCAGGGAAACTACTTCAGGTGTAAATCCATTCATAACAGTGCCTTCTCCATTGAGGAATGAAGATACAAGAAGGAGGGACTATGGGTTCTTTTGGTACTGTAAGTGAAATGCAGGATATGGCGCTAAGGCATCCAAAACACATATTGGATGAGCACGTCCTGTGGTCATCCACTGTCTTTCTGTGTCAAAAACGCTTCAAACGTTGTGAGGGAAGTGTGAGTTAGGAGGGATTCATGGCACTATTGAGTCTGCCAAAGAAGGAGGCTGTTGGGACGCACTGTGTGGTAAATTATAGAAATAGGAACATATAGGAGTCTAGTCTCATACGTCCATGCCATTGTAGAGAGGAGGCTCTTTTTCAGGGAAACTCATTCCAGCGTATTCTCAATTCTGAGAGTGTGTGTCCAGTGGAGGAAAGAAGATAGACCTGGGAAGGACATAGGGCAGGTTGCATACTGTGAGTGAATGGCAGGGTGAGGCACTTAGGCCTCTAAGACACATAATGCAAGTACAGCCCTGTGAGTCTCACAGCGTCTCCCTCAGCTCAAAAGACTTCTTATGTCTTGAGGAAACTGTGCTATGGAACATACTCACGACAGGGTTGAGTCTGTGGAATGTTGGATTCTGTGCCACTTGTCTTTTTTGAAATAAAGAAGTAAACCAACAGAGCACTAAAGGAGATTCTTACAAGGGGTTTTGTTCAGGGAAACTACTTCATGTGGAAACCCATTCATAAGAGTGCCTTCCCCATTGAGGAATGAAGATAGAAGAAGGACGGACTATGGGTTCTTTAGGTATTGTAAGTGATGTGCAGGATATGGCGTTAAGGCATCCAAAACACATATTGGATGAGCACGTCCTGTGGTCATCCACTGTCTTTCTGTGTTGAAAATGCTTCCAACATTGTGAGGCAAGTGAGAGTTAGGAGGGATTCGTGGCAATATTGAGTCTGTCAAAGAAGGAGGCTGTTGGGACGCACTGTGTGGTAAATGTCAATAGGAACATATAGGAGTCTAGTCTCATACGTCCATGCCTTTGTACAGAGGAAGTTCTGTTTCAGGGAAACTCATTCCGGCGTATTCTCAATTCTGACAGTGTGTGTCCAGTGGAGGAAAGAAGATAGACCTGGGAAGGACATAGGGCAGGTTGCATACTGTGAGTGAAGGGCAGGGTGAGGCACTTAGGCCTCTAAGACACATAATGCAAGTACAGCCACTGTGAGTCTCACAGCGTCTCCCTCAGCTCAAAAGACTTCTTATGTCGTGAGGAAACTGTGCTATAGAACATACTCACGACAGGGTTGAGACTGTGGAATGTTGGATTCTGTGCCACCTGTCTTTGTTGAAATCAAGAAGTAACACAACAGAGCACTAACAGGAGATTCCTACAAGGGGTTCTGTTCACGGAAACTACTTCAGGTGCAAATCCATTCATAACAGTGCCTTCTCCATTGAGGAATGAAGATACAAGAAGGAGGGACTATGGGTTCTTTTGGTACTGTAAGTGAAGTGCAGGATATAGCGCTAAGGCATCCAAAACACATATTGGATGAGCACGTCCTGTGGTCATCCACTGTCTTTCTGTGTAGAAAATGCTTCCAACATTGTGAGGCAAGTGTGAGTTAGGAGGTTTCGTGGCAATATTGAGTCTGTCAAAGAAGGAGGCTGTTGGGACGCACTGTGTGGTAAATGTCAATAGGAACATATAGGAGTCTAGTCTCAGACGTCCATGCCTTTGTACAGAGGAAGTTCTGTTTCAGGGAAACTCATTCCGGCGTATTCTCAATTCTGACAGGGTTTGTCCAGTGGAGGAAAGAAGATAGAACTGGGAAGGACATAGGGCAGGTTGCATAGTGTGAGTGAAGGGCAGGGTGAAGCACTTAGGCCTCTAAGACACATAATGCAAGTACAGCCCCTCTGAGTCTCACAGCGTCTCCCTCAGCTCAAAAGAATTCTTATGTCGCAAGGAAACTGTCCTATAGAACATACTCACGACACGGTTGAGTCTTCGGAATGTTGGATTCTGTGCCACCTGTCTTTGTTGAAATCAAGAAGTAACACAACAGAGCACTAATAGGAGATTCATACAAAGGGATCTTTTCAGGGAAACTACTTCAGCTGGAATCTCATTCATAACAGTGTCTTCCTATTTGAGAAATGAAGCTAGAAGAAGGACCGACTATGGACGTTCCTGTGAGTGAAGTGCAGCTTATGGCGTGTAGGCTTCCATAACACGTATTGAAGATCCCTTCCTGTGCTCATCCACACTGGCTTTCTGTGTCCAAAACGCTTCAAACATTGTGATGGAAGTCTGTGTTAGGAGGGATTCATGGCAGTATTGAGTCTGTCAAAAAAGGAGGCTCTTGAGACGCACTGTGTGGTAAACTGCAAAGGGACGTATAGGAGTCTAGTCTTAGACGTCCATCCCCTTGACCAGAGCAAGTTCGGTTTAGGGAAACTCCTTCAGGCGGATTCTCAATTCTGACACTGTCAGTCCAGTGGTGGAAAGAAGATAGAAGAAGGACGGACATAGGGCAGGATGCATACTGTGAGTTTTGTGCACGGTGAGGCCCTCTGGCCTCTAAGGAACATACAGCAGGGATAGCCCTGTGAAGTTCCTCAGTGTCTACGTCTGCTCAATACACTTCATATGTCACGAGGAAACTGTGCTATAGAACATACTCACGACAGGTTTGGGTCTGTGGAATGTTGGATTCTGTGCCACCTGTCTTTGTTGAAATCAAGAAGTAACACAACAGAGCACTAACAGGAGATTCCTACAAGGGGTTCTGTTCACGGAAACTACTTCAGGTGGAAATCCATTCATAACAGTGCCTTCTCCATTGAGGAATGAAGATACAAGAAGGAGGGACTATGGGTTCTTTTGGTACTGTAAGTGAAATGCAGGATATGACGCTAAGGCATCCAAAACACATATTGGATGAGAACGTCCTGTGGTCATCCACTGTCTTTCTGTGTCAAAAACGCTTCAAACGTTGTGAGGGAAGTGTGAGTTAGGAGGGATTCGTGGCACTATTGAGTCTGCCAAAGAAGGAGGCTGTTGGGACGCACTGTGTGGTAAATTATAGAAATAGGAACATATAGGAGTCTAGTCTCATACGTCCATGCCATTGTAGAGAGGAGGTTCTTTTTCAGGGAAACTCATTCCAGCGTATTCTCAATTCTGAGAGTGTGTGTCCAGTGGAGGAAAGAAGATAGACCTGGGAAGGACATAGGGCAGGTTGCATTCTGTGAATGAAGGACAGGGTGAAGCACTTAGGCCTCTAAGACACATAATGCAAGTACAGCCCCTCTGAGTCTCACAGCGTCTCCCTCAGCTCAAAAGAATTCTTATGTCGCGAGGAAACTCTGCTATAGAACATACTCACGACAGGGTTGAGTCTTCGGAATGTTGGAATCTTTGCCTCCTGTCTTTGTTGAAATCAAGAAGTAACACAACAGAGAACTAACAGGAGATTCCTACAAGGGGTTCTGTTCACGGAAACTACTTCAGGTGGAAATCCATTCATAACAGTGCCTTCTCCATTGAAGAATGAAGATACAAGAAGGAGGGACTATGGGTTCTTTAGGTACTGTAAGTGAAATGCAGGATATGGCGCTAAGGCATCCAAAACACATATTGGATGAGCACGTCCTGTGGTCATCCACTGTCTTTCTGTGTCGAAAACGCTTCAAACCTTGTGAGGGAAGTGTGAGTTAGGAGGGATTCGTGGCACTATTGAGTCTGCCAAAGAAGGAGGCTGTTGGGATGCACTGTGTGGAAAATTATAGAAATAGGAACATATAGGAGTCTAGTCTCATACGTCCATGCCATTGTACAACGGAAGTTCTGTTTCAGGGAAACTCATTCCGGCGTCTTCTCAATTCTGAGAGTGTGTGTCCAGTGGAGGAATGAAGATAGAACAGGGACGGACATAGGGCATTTTGCATACTGTGAGTGAAGGGCAGAGTGAGGCACTTAGGACTCTAAGACACATAATGCAGGTACAGCCCCTCTGAGTCTCACAGCGTCTCCCGCAGCTCAAAAGAATTCTTATGTCGCAAGGAAACTGTCCTATAGAACATACTCACGACAGGGTTGAGTCTTCGGAATGTTGGATTCTGTGCCACCTGTCTTTGTTGAAATCAAGAAGTAACACAACAGAGCACTAACAGGAGATTCATACAAAGGGATCTTTTCAGGGAAACTACTTCAGCTGGAATCTCATTCATAAGAGTGTCTTCCTATTTGAGAAATGAAGCTAGAAGGAGGACCGACTATGGACGTTCCTGTGAGTGAAGTGCAGCTTATGGCGTGTAGGCTTCCATAACACGTATTGAAGATCCCTTCCTGTGCTCATCCACACTGGCTTTCTGTGTCCAAAACGCTTCAAACATTGTGATGGAAGTCTGTGTTAGGAGGGATTCATGGCAGTATTGAGTCTGTCAAAAAAGGAGGCTCTTGAGACGCACTGTGTGGTAAACTGCAAAGGGACGTATAGGAGTCTAGTCTTAGACGTCCATCCCCTTGACCAGAGCAAGTTCGGTTTAGGGAAACTCCTTCAGGCGGATTCTGAATTCTGACACTGTCAGTCCAGTGGTGGAAAGAAGATAGAAGAAGGACGGACATAGGGCAGGATGCATACTGTGAGTTTTGTGCACGGTGAGGCCCTCTGGCCTCTAAGGAACATACAGCATGGATAGCCCTGTGACGTTCCTCAGTGTCTACCTCTGCTCAATACACTTCATATGTCACGAGGACACTGTGCTATAGAACATACTCACGACAGGGTTGAGTCTGTGGAATGTTGGATTCTGTGCCACCTGTCTTTCTTGTAATCCAGAAGGGACGCCTCTGGTCCCAACAGGTGATTCCTACAAGGGGATCTGTTCAGGGACACTACTTTCGTTGGATACTCATCCATAACAGTGTCTTCCTACTTCAGAAATGAAGATAGAACAAGGACCGACTATGGGCACGTTAGTTCCTGTGAGGTAAGTGCAGCTTATGGAGCTTAGGCTTCCAACACACATATTGAAAGATCAGGACCTGTGCTCATCCACACTGTCTTTCTAAGTCGAAAACGCTACAAACATTGTGAGGGAAGTGTGCGTTTGGAGGGATTCGTGGCAGTGTTGAGTCTGTCAAGGAAGGAAGCTCTTGGGGCTCACTATGTGATAAACTAGAATGGGCGCGTATAGGAGTCTAATCTCATTCGTCGATGCCCTTGAACAGAGGAAGTTCTGTTTCAGGGAAACTCATTCCGGCGTATTCTCAATTCTGACAGTGTGTGTCCAGTGGAGGAAAGAAGATAGACCTGGGAAGGACATAGGGCAGGTTGCATACTGTGAGTGAAGGGCAGGGTGAGGCACTTAGGCCTTTAAGACACATAATGCAAGTACAGCCCCTGTGAGTCTCACAGCGTCTCCCTCAGCTCAAAAGACTTCTTATGTCGTGAGGAAACTGTGCTATAGAACATACTCACGACAGGGTTGAGACTGTGGAATGTTGGATTCTGTGCCACCTGTCTTTGTTGAAATCAAGAAGTAACATAACAGAGCACTAACAGGAGATTCCTACAAGGGGTTCTGTTCACGGAAACTACTTCAGGTGGAAATCCATTCATAACAGTGCCTTCTCCATTGAGGAATGAAGATACAAGAAGGAGGGACTATGGGTTCTTTTGGTACTGTAAGTGAAATGCAGGATATGGCGCTAAGGCATCCAAAACACATATTGGATGAGCACGTCCTGTGGTCATCCACTGTCTTTCTGTGTCAAAAACGCTTCAAACGTTGTGAGGAAAGTGTGAGTTAGGAGGGATTCGTGGCACTATTGAATCTGCCAAAGAAGTAGGCTGTTGGGACGCACTGTGTGGAAAATTATAGAAATAGGAACATATAGGAGTCTAGTCTCATACGTCCATGCCATTGTACAGAGGAAGTTCTGTTTCAGGGAAATTCATTCCGGCGTCTTCTCAATTCTGAGAGTGTGTGTCCAGTGGAGGAATGAAGATAGAACAGGGACGGACATAGGGAATTTTGCATACTGTGAGTGAAGGACAGGGTGAGGCACTTAGGACTCTAAGACACATAATGCAGGTACAGCCCCTGTGAGTCTCACAGTGTCTCCCTCAGCTCAAAAGACTTTTTATGTCGTGAGGAAACTGTGCTATAGAACATACGGCAGGGTTGAGACTGTGGAATGTTGGATTCCGTGCCACCTGTCTTTGTTGAAATCAAGATGTAAAATAACAGAGCACTAACAGGAGATTCTTACAAGGGGTTCTGTTCAGGGAAACTACTTCAGGTGTAAATCCATTCATAACAGTGCCTTCTCCATTGAGGAATGAAGATACAAGAAGGAGGGACTATGGGTTCTTTTGGTACTGTTAGTGAAATGCAGGATATGGCGCTAAGGCATCCAAAACACATATTGGATGAGCACGTCCTGTGGTCATCCACTGTCTTTCTGTGTCAAAAACGCTTCAAACGTTGTGAGGGAAGTGTGAGTTAGGAGGGATTCGTGGCACTATTGAGTCTGCCAAAGAAGGAGGCTGTTGGGACGCACTGTGTGGTAAAATATAGAAATAGGAACATATAGGAGTCTAGTCTCATACGTCCATGCCATTGTAGAGAGGAGGCTCTTTTTCAGGGAAACTCATTCCAGCGTATTCTCAATTCTGAGAGTGTGTGTCCAGTGGAGGAAAGAAGATAGACCTGGGAAGGACATAGGGCAGGTTGCATACTGTGAGTGAAGGGCAGGGTGAGGCACTTAGGCCTCTAAGACACATAATGCAAGTACAGCCCTGTGAGTCTCACAGCGTCTCCCTCAGCTCAAAAGACTTCTTATGTCTTGAGGAAATTGTGCTATGGAACATACTCACGACAGGGTTGAGTCTGTGGAAAGTTGGATTCTGTGCCACTTGTCTTTTTTGAAATAAAGAAGTAAACCAAAAGAGCACTAAAGGAGATTCTTACAAGGGGTTTTGTTCAGGGAAACTACTTCATGTGGAAACCCATTCATAAGAGTGCCTTCCCCATTGAGGAATGAAGATAGAAGAAGGACGGACTATGGGTTCTTTATGTATTGTAAGTGATGTGCAGGATATGGCGTTAAGGCATCCAAAACACATATTGGATGAGCACGTCCTGTGGTCATCCACTGTCTTTCTGTGTTGAAAATGCTTCCAACATTGTGAGGCAAGTGAGAGTTAGGAGGGATTCGTGGCAATATTGAGTCTGTCAAAGAAGGAGGCTGTTGGGACGCACTGTGTGGTAAATGTCAATAGGAACATATAGGAGTCTAGTCTCAGACGTCCATGCCTTTGTACAGAGGAAGTTCTGTTTCAGGGAAACTCATTCCGGCGTATTCTCAATTCTGACAGGGTGTGTCCAGTGGAGGAAAGTAGATAGACCTGGAAAGGACATAGGGCAGGTTGCATACTGTGAGTGAAGGGCAGGTTGAGGCACTTAGGCCTCAAGGACACATAATGCAAGTACAGCCCCTCTGAGTCTCACAGCGTCTCCCTCAGCTCAAAAGACTTCTTATGTCATGAGGAAGCTGTGCTATAGAACATACTCACGACAGGGTTGAGTCTGTGGAATGTTGGATTCTGTGCCACCTGTCTTTGTTGAAATCAAGAAGTAACACAACAGAGCACTAACAGGAGATTCATACAAAGGGATCTGTTCAGGGAAACTACTTCAGGTGGATACTCATTCAAAACAGGGTCTTCCTATTTGAGAAATGAAGATAGAAGAACGACTGTCTATGGACGTTCCTGTGAGTGAAGTGCATCTTATGGCGCATAGGCTTCCATAAAACGTATTGAAGATCCCTTCCTGTGCTCATCCACACTCTCTTTGTGTCCAAAACGCTTCAAACATTGTGATGGAAATGTGCGTTAGGAGGGATTCGTGGCAGTATTGAGTCTGTCAAAGAAGGAGGCTCTTGGGATGCACTGTGTGGTAAACTGCCAAGGGACGTATAGGAGTCTAGTCTCAGACGTCCATCCCCTTGACCAGAGCAAGTTCGGTTTAGGGAAACTCCTTCAGGCGGATTCTCAATTCTGAGACTGTCAGTCCAGTGGTGGAAAGAAGATAGAAGAAGGGCGGACATAGGGCAGGATGCATACGGTGAATTTTGGCAGGGTGAGGCCCTCTGGCCTCTAAGGAACATACAGCATGGATAGCCCTGTGACGTTCCTCAGTGTCTACGTCTGCTCAATACACTTCATATGTCACGAGGAAACTGTGCTATAGAACATACTCACGACAGGGTTGAGTCTGTGGAATGTTGGATTCTGTGCCACCTGTCTTTGTAATCCAGAAGGGACGCCCCGGTCCCCTAACAGGTGATTCCTACTAGGGGATCTGTTCAGGTACACTACATCCGTTGGATACTCATCCATAACAGTGTCTTCCTTCTTCAGAAATGAAGATAGAACATGGACCGACTATGGGCACTTTAGTTCCTCTGAGGTAAGTGCAGCTTATGGAGCTTAGGCTTCCAACACGCATATTGAAAGATCAGGACCGGTGCTCATCCACACTGTCTTTCTAAGTCGAAAACGTTACAAACATTGTGAGGGAAGTGTGCGTTTGGAGGGATTCGTGGCAGTGTTGAGTCTGTCAAGGAAGGAGGCTCTTGGGGCTCACTATGTGATAAACTATAATGGGCGCGTATATGATTCTAGTCTCATAAGTCGATGCCCTTGAACAGAGGAAGTTCTATTTCAGGGAAACTCATTCCGGCGTCTTCTCAAATCTGACAGTGTGTGTCCAATGGAGGAAAGAAGATAGAACAGGGACAGACATAGGGCATTTTGCATACTGTGAGTGAAGGGCAGGGTGAGGCACTTAGGACTATAAGACACATAATAAAGTACAGCCCTTGTGAGTCTCACAGCGTCTCCATCAGCTCAAAAGACTTCTTATGTCTTGAGGAAACTGTGCTATGGAACATACCCACGACAGGGTTGAGTCTGTGGAATGTTGGATTCTGTGCCACCTGTCTTTTTGAAATCAAGAAGAAACACAACAGAGCACTAACAGGAGATTCCTACAAGGGGTTCGTTTCAGGGAAACTACTTCATGTGGAAACCCATTCATAACAGTGCCTTCTCTATTGAGGAATGAAGATAGAAGAAGGACTGACTATGGGTTCTTTTGGTACTGTAAGTGAAGTGCAGGATATGGCGCTAAGGCATCCAAAACACATATTGGATGAGCACGTCCTGTGGTCATCCACTGTCTTTCTGTGTAGAAAATGCTTCCAACGATGTGAGGGAAGTGTGAGTTAGGAGGGATTCGTGGCAGTATTGAGTCTGGCAAAGAAGGAGGCTGTTGGGACGCACTATGTGTTAAATTTCAGTAGGAACATAAAGGATTCTAGTCTCATACGTCCATGCCATTATACAGAGGAAGTTCTGATTCAGGGAAACTCATTCCGGCGTATTCTCAATTCTGACAGTGTGTGTCCAGTGGAGGAAAGAAGATAGAACACGGACGTACATAGGGCATTTTGCATATTGTGAGTGAAGGGCAGGGTGAGGCACTTAGGCCTCTAAGACACATAATGCAAGTACAGCCCCTCTGAGTCTCACAGCGTCTCCCTCAGCTCAAAAGACTTCTTATGTCGTGAGAAAAATGTGCTATAGAACATACTCACGACAGGGTTGAGTCTGTGGAATGTCAGATTCTGTGCCACCTGTCTTTGTTGAAATCAAGAAGTAACACAACAGAGCACTAACAGGAGAGTCATACAAAGGGATCTGTTCAGGGAAACTACTTCAGGTGGATACTCATTCATAACAGTGACTTCCTATTTGAGAAATGAAGCTAGAAGAAGGACCTACTATGGACGTTCCTGTGAGTGAAGGTCAGCTTATGGCGTGTAGGCTTCCATAACACGTATTGAAGATCCCTTCCTGTGCTCATCCACACTGTCTTTCTGTGTCCAAAACGCTTCAAACATTGTGATGGAAGTGTGCGTTAGGAGGGATTCGTGCAGTATTGAGTCTGTCAACGAAGGAGGCTCTTGGAACGCGCTATGTGGTAAACTGCAAAAGGACTTATAGGATTTTAGTCTTAGACGTCCATCCCCTTGACTAGAGCAAGTTCGGTTTAGGGAAACTCCTTCAGGCGGATTCTCAATTCTGACACTGTCAGTCCAGTGGTGGAAAGAAGATAGAAGAAGGACGGACATAGGGCAGGATGCATACTGTGAGTTATGTGCATGGTGAGGCCCTCTGGCCTCTTAGGAACATACAGCATGGATAGCCCTGTGATGTTCCTCAGTGTCTAAGTCTGCTCATTACACTTCATATGTCACGAGGAAACTGGGCTATAGAACATACTCACGACAGGGTTGAGTCTGTGGAATGTTGGATTCTGTGCCACCTGTCTTTCTTGTAATCCAGAAGAGACGCCCCTGGTCCCTAACAGGTGATTCCTACAAGGGGATCTGTTCAGGTACATTACTTCTTGGATACTCATCCATAACAGTGTCTTCCTACTTCAGAAATGAAGATAGAACAAGGACCGACTGTGGGCACTTTAGTTCCTGCGAAGGAAATGCAGCTTATGGAGCTTAGGCTTCCATCACACATATTGAAAGATCAGGACCTGTGCTCATCCACACTGTCTTTTTACGTCGAAAACGCTACAAACATTCTGAGGGAAGTGTGCGTTTGGAGGGATTCGTGGCAATGTTGAGTTGTCAAGGAAGGAGGCTCTTGGGGCTCACTATGGGATAAACTAGAATGGGCGCGTATAGGAGTGTAGTCTCATACGTGGATGCCCTTGTACAGAGGAAGTTCTGTTTCAGGGAAACTCATTCCGGCGTATTCTCAATTCTGACAGTGTGTGTCCAGTGGAGGAAAGAAGATAGAACAGGGACGGACATAGGGCATTTTGCATACTGTGAGTGAAGGGCAGGATGAGGCACTTAGGACTCTAAGACACATAATGCAAGTACAGCCCCTGTGAGTCTCACAGCGTCTCCCACAGCTCAAAAGACTTTTTATGTCGTGAGGAAACTGTGCTATAGAACATACTCACGACAGGGTTGAGACTGTGGAATGTTGGATTCTGTGCCACCTGTCTTTGTTGAAATCAAGAATTAACACAACAGAGCACTAACAGGAGATTCCTACAAGGGGTTCTGTTCACGGAAACTACTTCAGGTGGAAATCCATTCATAACAGTGCCTTCTCCATTGAGGAATGAAGATACAAGAAGGAGGGACTATGGGTTCTTTTGGTACTGTAAGAGAATGCAGGATATGGCGCTAAGGCATCCAAAACACATATTGGATGAGCACGTCCTGTGGTCATCCACTGTCTTTCTGTGTCGAAAACGCTTCACACGTTGTGAGGGAAGTGTGAGTTAGGAGGGATTCGTGGCAGTATTGAGTCAGCCAAAGAAGGAGGCCGTTGGGACGCACTGTGTGGTAAATTTCAATAGGAACCTATAGGAGTCTAGTCTCATACGTCCATGCCTTTGTTCCGAGGAAGTTCTGTTTCAGGGAAACTCATTCCGGCGTATTCTCAATTCTGACAATGTGTGTCCAGTGGAGGAAAGAAGATAGACCTGGGAAGGACATAGGGCAGGTTGCATACTGTGAGTGAAGGGCAGGGTGAGGCACTTAGGCCTCTAAGACACATAATGCAAGTACAGACCCTGTGAGTCTCACAGCGTCTCCCTCAGCTCAAAAGACTTCTTATGTCGTGAGGAAACTGTGCAATGGAACATACTCACGGCAGGGTTGAGTCTGTGGAATGTTGGATTCTGTGCCACTTGTCTTTTTTGAAATAAAGTAGTAAACCAACAGAGCACTAACAGGAGATTCTTATAAGGGGTTTTGTTCAGGGAAACTACTTCATGTGGAAACCCATTCATAACAGTACCTTCTCCATTGAGGAATGAAGATAGAAGAAGGACTCACTATGGGTTCTTTAGGTATTGTAAGTGAAGTGCAGGATATGGCGCTAAGGCATCCAAAACACATACTGGATGAGCACGTCCTGTGGTCATCCACTGTCTTTCTGTGTTGAAAATGCTTCCAACATTGTGAGGCAAGTGAGAGTTAGGAGGGATTCGTGGCACTATTGAGTCTGTCAAAGAAGGAGGCTGTTGGGACGCACTGTGTGGTAAATTTCAATAGGAACATATAGGAGTCTAGTCTCATACGTCCATGCCTTTGTACAGAGGAAGTTCTGTTTCAGGGAAACTCATTCCGGCGTATTCTCAATTCTGACAGTGTGTGTCCAGTGGAGGAAAGAAGATAGACCTGGGAAGGACATAGGGCAGGTTGCATACTGTGAGTGAAGGGCAGGGTGAAGCACTTAGGCCTCTAAGACACATAATGCAAGTACAGCCCCTCTGAGTCTCACAGCGTCTCCCTCAGCTCAAAAGAATTCTTCTGTCGCGAGGAAACTGTGCTATAGAGCATACTCACGACAGGGTTGAGTCTATGGAATGTTGGATTCTGTATCACCTGTCTTTGTGGAAATAAAGAAGTAACACAACAGAGCACTAACAGGAGATTCATACAAAGGCATCTGTTCAGGGAAACTACTTCAGTTGGATACTCATTCATAACAGTGTCTTCCTATTTGAGAAATGAAGCTAGAAGAAGGACCGACTATGGACGTTCCTGTGAGTGAAGTGCAGCTTATGGCGTGTAGGCTTCCATAACACGTATTGAAGATCCCTTCCTGTGCTCATCCACACTGTCTTCCTGTGTCCAAAACGCTTCAAACTTTGTGATGGAAGTGTGCGTTAGGAGGGATTCGTGGCAGTATTGAGTCTGTCAAAGAAGGAGGCGCTTGGGACGCACTGCGTGGTAAACTGCAAAGGAACGTATAGGAGACTAGTCTTAGACGTCCATCCCCTTGACCAGAGCAAGTTTGGTTTAGGGAAACTCCTACAGGCGGATTCTCAATTCTGACACTGTCAGTCCAGTGGTGGAAAGAAGATAGAAGAAGGACGGACATAGGGCAGGATGCATACTGTGAGTTTTGTGCACGGTGAGGCCCTCTGGCCTCTAAGGAACAAACAGCATGGATAGCCCTGTGACGTTCCTCAGTGTCTACATCTGCTCAATACACTTCATATGTCTCGAGGAAACTGGGCTATAGAACATACTCACGACAGGGTTGAGTCTGTGGAATGTTGGATTCTGTGCCACCTGTCTTTCTTGTAATCCAGAAGGGACGCCCCTGGCCCCTAACAGGTGATTCCTACAAGGGGATCTGTTCAGGGACACTACTTCCGTTGGAAACTCATCCATAACAGTGTCTTCCTACTTCAGAAATGAAGTTAGAACAAGGACCGACTATGGGCACTTTAGTTCCTCTGAGGTAAGTGCAGCTTATGGAGCTTAGGCTTCCAACACACATATTGAAAGATCAGGACCTATGCTCATACACACTCTCTTTCTAAATCGAAAACGCTACAAACATTGTGAGGGAAGTGTGCGTTTGGAGGGATTCGTGGCAGTGTTGAGTCTGTCAAGGAAGGAAGCTCTTGGGGCTCACTATGTGATAAACTAGAATGGGCGCGTATAGGAGTCTAATCTCATTCGTCGATGCCCTTGAACAGAGGAAGTTCTGTTTCAGGGAAACTCATTCCGGCGTCTTCTCAATTCTGACAGTGTGTGTCCAGTGGAGGAAAGAAGATAGAACAGGGACGGACATAGGGCATTTTGCATACTGTGAGTGAAGGGCAGGATGAGGCACTTAGGACTCTAAGACACATAATGCAAGTACAGCCCCTGTGAGTCTCACAGCGTCTCCCTAAGCTCAAAAGACTTCTTATGTCGTGAGGAAACTGTGCTAAGGAACATACTCAAGACAGGGTTGAGTCTGTGGAATGTTGGATTCTTTGCCACCTGTCTTTGTTGAAATCAAGAAGTAACACAACGGAGCACTAACAGGAGATTCCTACAAGGGGTTCTGTTCACAGAAACTACTTCAGGTGGAAATCCATTCATAACAGTGCCTTCTCCATTGAGGAATGAAGATACAAGAAGGAGGGACTATGGGTTCTTTTGGTACTGTAAGTGAAGTGCAGGTTATGGCGCTAAGGCATCCAAAACACATATTGGACGAGCACGTCCTGTGGTCATCCACTGTCTTTTTGTGTCGAAAATGCTTCAAACGTTGTGAGGGAAGTGTGTTAGGAGTGATTCGTGGCACTATTGAGTCAGCCAAAGAAGTAGGCTGTTGGGACGCACTGTGTGGTAAATTATTGAAATAGGAACCTATAGGAGTCTAGTCTCATACGTCCATGCCATTGTACAGAGGAAGTTCTGTTTCAGGGAAACTCATTCCGTTGTATTCTCAATTCTGACAATGTGTGTCCAGTGGAGGAAAGAAGATAGACCTGGGAAGGACATAGGGCAGGTTGCATACTGTGAGTGAAGGGCAGGGTGAGGCACTTAGGCCTCTAAGACACATAATGCAAGTACCGCCCCTGTGAGTCTCACAGCGTCTCCCTCAGCTCAAAAGACTTCTTATGTCGTGAGGAAACTGTGCTATAGAACAAACTCACGACAGTGTTGAGTCTGTGGAATGTTGGATTCTGTGCCACCTGTCTTTGTTGAAATCAAGAAGTAACACAACAGAGCACTAACAGGAGATTCATACAAAGGGATATGTTCAGGGAAACTACGTCAGGTGGATACTCATTCATAACAGTGTCTTCCTATTTGAGAAATGAAGCTAGAAGAAGGACCGACTATGGACGTTCCTGTGAGTGAAGTGCAGCTTATGGCGTGTAGGCTTCCATAACACGTATTGAAGATCCCTTCCTGTGCTCATCCACACTGGCTTTCTGTGTCCAAAACGCTTCAAACATTGTGATGGAAGTCTGTGTTAGGAGGGATTCATGGCAGTATTGAGTCTGTCAAAAAAGGAGGCTCTTGAGACGCACTGTGTGGTAAACTGCAAAGGGACGTATAGGAGTCTAGTCTTAGACGTCCATCCCCTTGACCAGAGCAAGTTCGGTTTAGGGAAACTCCTTCAGGCGGATTCTCAATTCTGACACTGTCAGTCCAGTGGTGGAAAGAAGATAGAAGAAGGACGGACATAGGGCAGGATGCATACTGTGAGTTTTGTGCACGGTGAGGCCCTCTGGCCTCTAAGGAACATACAGCATGGATAGCCCTGTGAAGTTCCTCAGTGTCTAAGTCTGCTCAATACACTTCATATGTCACGAGGAAACTGTGCTATAGAACATACTCACGACAGGTTTGAGTCTGTGGAATGTTGGATTCTGTGCCACCTGTCTTTCTTGTAATCCAGAAGGGACGCCTCTGGTCCCAACAGGTGATTCCTACAAGGGGATCTGTTCAGGGACACTACTTTCGTTGGATACTCATCCATAACAGTGTCTTCCTACTTCAGAAATGAAGATAGAACAAGGACCGACTATGGGCACTTTAGTTCCTGTGAGGTAAGTGCAGCTTATGGAGCTTAGGCTTCCAACACACATATTGAAAGATCAGGACCTATGCTCATCCACACTGTCTTTCTAAGTCGAAAACGCTACAAACATTGTGAGGGAAGTGTGCGTTTGGAGGGATTCGTGGCAGTGTTGAGTCTGTCAAGGAAGGAAGCTCTTGGGGCTCACTATGTGATAAACTAGAATGGGCGCGTATAGGAGTCTAATCTCATTCGTCGATGCCCTTGAACAGAGGAAGTTCTGTTTCAGGGAAACTCATTCCGGCGTCTTCTCAATTCTGACAGTGTGTGTCCAGTGGAGGAAAGAAGATAGACCTGGGAAGGACATAGGGCAGGTTGCATACTGTGAGTGAAGGGCAGGGTGAGGCACTTAGGCCTCTAAGACACATAATGCAAGTACAGCCCCTGTGAGTCTCACAGCGTCTCCCTCAGCTCAAAAGACTTCTTATGTCGTGAGGAAACTGTGCTATAGAACATACTCACGACAGGGTTGAGACTGTGGAATGTTGGATTCTGTGCCACCTGTCTTTGTTGAAATCAAGAGGTAACATAACAGAGCACTAACAGGAGATTCCTACAAGGGGTTCTGTTCAGGGAAACTACTTCAGGTGTAAATCCATTCATAACAGTGCCTTCTCCATTGAGGAATGAAGATACAAGAAGGAGGGACTATGGGTTCTTTTGGTACTGTAAGTGAAATGCAGGATATGGCGCTAAGGCATCCAAAACACATATTGGATGAGCACGTCCTGTGGTCATCCACTGTCTTTCTGTGTCAAAAACGCTTCAAACGTTGTGAGGGAAGTGTGAGTTAGGAGGGATTCATGGCACTATTGAGTCTGCCAAAGAAGGAGGCTGTTGGGACGCACTGTGTGGTAAATTATAGAAATAGGAACATATAGGAGTCTAGTCTCATACGTCCATGCCATTGTAGAGAGGAGGCTCTTTTTCAGGGAAACTCATTCCAGCGTATTCTCAATTCTGAGAGTGTGTGTCCAGTGGAGGAAAGAAGATAGACCTGGGAAGGACATAGGGCAGGTTGCATACTGTGAGTGAATGGCAGGGTGAGGCACTTAGGCCTCTAAGACACATAATGCAAGTACAGCCCTGTGAGTCTCACAGCGTCTCCCTCAGCTCAAAAGACTTCTTATGTCTTGAGGAAACTGTGCTATGGAACATACTCACGACAGGGTTGAGTCTGTGGAATGTTGGATTCTGTGCCACTTGTCTTTTTTGAAATAAAGAAGTAAACCAACAGAGCACTAAAGGAGATTCTTACAAGGGGTTTTGTTCAGGGAAACTACTTCATGTGGACCCCATTCATAAGAGTGCCTTCCCCATTGAGGAATGAAGATAGAAGAAGGACGGACTATGGGTTCTTTAGGTATTGTAAGTGATGTGCAGGATATGGCGTTAAGGCATCCAAAACACATATTGGATGAGCACGTCCTGTGGTCATCCACTGTCTTTCTGTGTTGAAAATGCTTCCAACATTGTGAGGCAAGTGAGAGTTAGGAGGGATTCGTGGCAATATTGAGTCTGTCAAAGAAGGAGGCTGTTGGGACGCACTGTGTGGTAAATGTCAATAGGAACATATAGGAGTCTAGTCTCATACGTCCATGCCTTTGTACAGAGGAAGTTCTGTTTCAGGGAAACTCATTCCGGCGTATTCTCAATTCTGACAGTGTGTGTCCAGTGGAGGAAAGAAGATAGACCTGGGAAGGACATAGGGCAGGTTGCATACTGTGAGTGAAGGGCAGGGTGAGGCACTTAGGCCTCTAAGACACATAATGCAAGTACAGCCACTGTGAGTCTCACAGCGTCTCCCTCAGCTCAAAAGACTTCTTATGTCGTGAGGAAACTGTGCTATAGAACATACTCACGACAGGGTTGAGACTGTGGAATGTTGGATTCTGTGCCACCTGTCTTTGTTGAAATCAAGAAGTAACACAACAGAGCACTAACAGGAGATTCCTACAAGGGGTTCTGTTCACGGAAACTACTTCAGGTGCAAATCCATTCATAACAGTGCCTTCTCCATTGAGGAATGAAGATACAAGAAGGAGGGACTATGGGTTCTTTTGGTACTGTAAGTGAAGTGCAGGATATAGCGCTAAGGCATCCAAAACACATATTGGATGAGCACGTCCTGTGGTCATCCACTGTCTTTCTGTGTTGAAAATGCTTCCAACATTGTGAGGCAAGTGTGAGTTAGGAGGTTTCGTGGCAATATTGAGTCTGTCAAAGAAGGAGGCTGTTGGGACGCACTGTGTGGTAAATGTCAATAGGAACATATAGGAGTCTAGTCTCAGACGTCCATGCCTTTGTACAGAGGAAGTTCTGTTTCAGGGAAACTCATTCCGGCGTATTCTCAATTCTGACAGGGTTTGTCCAGTGGAGGAAAGAAGATAGAACTGGGAAGGACATAGGGCAGGTTGCATAGTGTGAGTGAAGGGCAGGGTGAAGCACTTAGGCCTCTAAGACACATAATGCAAGTACAGCCCCTCTGAGTCTCACAGCGTCTCCCTCAGCTCAAAAGAATTCTTATGTCGCAAGGAAACTGTCCTATAGAACATACTCACGACACGGTTGAGTCTTCGGAATGTTGGATTCTGTGCCACCTGTCTTTGTTGAAATCAAGAAGTAACACAACAGAGCACTAATAGGAGATTCATACAAAGGGATCTTTTCAGGGAAACTACTTCAGCTGGAATCTCATTCATAACAGTGTCTTCCTATTTGAGAAATGAAGCTAGAAGAAGGACCGACTATGGACGTTCCTGTGAGTGAAGTGCAGCTTATGGCGTGTAGGCTTCCATAACACGTATTGAAGATCCCTTCCTGTGCTCATCCACACTGGCTTTCTGTGTCCAAAACGCTTCAAACATTGTGATGGAAGTCTGTGTTAGGAGGGATTCATGGCAGTATTGAGTCTGTCAAAAAAGGAGGCTCTTGAGACGCACTGTGTGGTAAACTGCAAAGGGACGTATAGGAGTCTAGTCTTAGACGTCCATCCCCTTGACCAGAGCAAGTTCGGTTTAGGGAAACTCCTTCAGGCGGATTCTCAATTCTGACACTGTCAGTCCAGTGGTGGAAAGAAGATAGAAGAAGGACGGACATAGGGCAGGATGCATACTGTGAGTTTTGTGCACGGTGAGGCCCTCTGGCCTCTAAGGAACATACAGCAGGGATAGCCCTGTGAAGTTCCTCAGTGTCTACGTCTGCTCAATACACTTCATATGTCACGAGGAAACTGTGCTATAGAACATACTCACGACAGGTTTGAGTCTGTGGAATGTTGGATTCTGTGCCACCTGTCTTTGTTGAAATCAAGAAGTAACACAACAGAGCACTAACAGGAGATTCCTACAAGGGGTTCTGTTCACGGAAACTACTTCAGGTGGAAATCCATTCATAACAGTGCCTTCTCCATTGAGGAATGAAGATACAAGAAGGAGGGACTATGGGTTCTTTTGGTACTGTAAGTGAAATGCAGGATATGACGCTAAGGCATCCAAAACACATATTGGATGAGAACGTCCTGTGGTCATCCACTGTCTTTCTGTGTCAAAAACGCTTCAAACGTTGTGAGGGAAGTGTGAGTTAGGAGGGATTCGTGGCACTATTGAGTCTGCCAAAGAAGGAGGCTGTTGGGACGCACTGTGTGGTAAATTATAGAAATAGGAACATATAGGAGTCTAGTCTCATACGTCCATGCCATTGTAGAGAGGAGGTTCTTTTTCAGGGAAACTCATTCCAGCGTATTCTCAATTCTGAGAGTGTGTGTCCAGTGGAGGAAAGAAGATAGACCTGGGAAGGACATAGGGCAGGTTGCATTCTGTGAATGAAGGACAGGGTGAAGCACTTAGGCCTCTAAGACACATAATGCAAGTACAGCCCCTCTGAGTCTCACAGCGTCTCCCTCAGCTCAAAAGAATTCTTATGTCGCGAGGAAACTCTGCTATAGAACATACTCACGACAGGGTTGAGTCTTCGGAATGTTGGAATCTTTGCCTCCTGTCTTTGTTGAAATCAAGAAGTAACACAACAGAGAACTAACAGGAGATTCCTACAAGGGGTTCTGTTCACGGAAACTACTTCAGGTGGAAATCCATTCATAACAGTGCCTTCTCCATTGAAGAATGAAGATACAAGAAGGAGGGACTATGGGTTCTTTAGGTACTGTAAGTGAAATGCAGGATATGGCGCTAAGGCATCCAAAACACATATTGGATGAGCACGTCCTGTGGTCATCCACTGTCTTTCTGTGTCGAAAACGCTTCAAACCTTGTGAGGGAAGTGTGAGTTAGGAGGGATTCGTGGCACTATTGAGTCTGCCAAAGAAGGAGGCTGTTGGGACGCACTGTGTGGAAAATTATAGAAATAGGAACATATAGGAGTCTAGTCTCATACGTCCATGCCATTGTACAACGGAAGTTCTGTTTCAGGGAAACTCATTCCGGCGTCTTCTCAATTCTGAGAGTGTGTGTCCAGTGGAGGAATGAAGATAGAACAGGGACGGACATAGGGCATTTTGCATACTGTGAGTGAAGGGCAGAGTGAGGCACTTAAGACTCTAAGACACATAATGCAGGTACAGCCCCTCTGAGTCTCACAGCGTCTCCCTCAGCTCAAAAGAATTCTTATGTCGCAAGGAAACTGTCCTATAGAACATACTCACGACAGGGTTGAGTCTTCGGAATGTTGGATTCTGTGCCACCTGTCTTTGTTGAAATCAAGAAGTAACACAACAGAGCACTAACAGGAGATTCATACAAAGGGATCTTTTCAGGGAAACTACTTCAGCTGGAATCTCATTCATAACAGTGTCTTCCTATTTGAGAAATGAAGCTAGAAGGAGGACCGACTATGGACGTTCCTGTGAGTGAAGTGCAGCTTATGGCGTGTAGGCTTCCATAACACGTATTGAAGATCCCTTCCTGTGCTCATCCACACTGGCTTTCTGTGTCCAAAACGCTTCAAACATTGTGATGGAAGTCTGTGTTAGGAGGGATTCATGGCAGTATTGAGTCTGTCAAAAAAGGAGGCTCTTGAGACGCACTGTGTGGTAAACTGCAAAGGGACGTATAGGAGTCTAGTCTTAGACGTCCATCCCCTTGACCAGAGCAAGTTCGGTTTAGGGAAACTCCTTCAGGCGGATTCTCAATTCTGACACTGTCAGTCCAGTGGTGGAAAGAAGATAGAAGAAGGACGGACAGAGGGCAGGATGCATACTGTGAGTTTTGTGCACGGTGAGGCCCTCTGGCCTCTAAGGAACATACAGCATGGATAGCCCTGTGACGTTCCTCAGTGTCTACGTCTGCTCAATACACTTCATATGTCACGAGGAAACTGTGCTATAGAACATACTCACGACAGGGTTGAGTCTGTGGAATGTTGGATTCTGTGCCACCTGTCTTTCTTGTAATCCAGAAGGGACGCCTCTGGTCCCAACAGGTGATTCCTACAAGGGGATCTGTTCAGGGACACTACTTTCGTTGGATACTCATCCATAACAGTGTCTTCCTACTTCAGAAATGAAGATAGAACAAGGACCGACTATGGGCACTTTAGTTCCTGTGAGGTAAGTGCAGCTTATGGAGCTTAGGCTTCCAACACACATATTGAAGGATCAGGACCTGTGCTCATCCACACTGTCTTTCTAAGTCGAAAACGCTACAAACATTGTGAGGGAAGTGTGCGTTTGGAGGGATTCGTGGCAGTGTTGAGTCTGTCAAGGAAGGAAGCTCTTGGGGCTCACTATGTGATAAACTAGAATGGGCGCGTATAGGAGTCTAATCTCATTCGTCGATGCCCTTGAACAGAGGAAGTTCTGTTTCAGGGAAACTCATTCCGGCGTCTTCTCAATTCTGACAGTGTGTGTCCAGTGGAGGAAAGAAGATAGACCTGGGAAGGACATAGGGCAGGTTGCATACTGTGAGTGAAGGGCAGGGTGAGGCACTTAGGCCTCTAAGACACATAATGCAAGTACAGCCCCTGTGAGTCTCACAGCGTCTCCCTCAGCTCAAAAGACTTCTTATGTCGTGAGGAAACTGTGCTACAGAACATACTCACGACAGGGTTGAGACTGTGGAATGTTGGATTCTGTGCCACCTGTCTTTGTTGAAATCAAGAGGTAACATAACAGAGCACTAACAGGAGATTCCTACAAGGGGTTCTGTTCAGGGAAACTACTTCAGGTGTAAATCCATTCATAACAGTGCCTTCTCCATTGAGGAATGAAGATACAAGAAGGAGGGACTATGGGTTCTTTTGGTACTGTAAGTGAAATGCAGGATATGGCGCTAAGGCATCCAAAACACATATTGGATGAGCACGTCCTGTGGTCATCCACTGTCTTTCTGTGTCAAAAACGCTTCAAACGTTGTGAGGGAAGTGTGAGTTAGGAGGGATTCATGGCACTATTGAGTCTGCCAAAGAAGGAGGCTGTTGGGACGCACTGTGTGGTAAATTATAGAAACAGGAACATATAGGAGTCTAGTCTCATACGTCCATGCCATTGTAGAGAGGAGGCTCTTTTTCAGGGAAACTCATTCCAGCGTATTCTCAATTCTGAGAGTGTGTGTCCAGTGGAGGAAAGAAGATAGACCTGGGAAGGACATAGGGCAGGTTGCATACTGTGAGTGAATGGCAGGGTGAGGCACTTAGGCCTCTAAGACACATAATGCAAGTACAGCCCTGTGAGTCTCACAGCGTCTCCCTCAGCTCAAAAGACTTCTTATGTCTTGAGGAAACTGTGCTATGGAACATACTCACGACAGGGTTGAGTCTGTGGAATGTTGGATTCTGTGCCACTTGTCTTTTTTGAAATAAAGAAGTAAACCAACAGAGCACTAAAGGAGATTCTTACAAGGGGTTTTGTTCAGGGAAACTACTTCATGTGGAAACCCATTCATAAGAGTGCCTTCCCCATTGAGGAATGAAGATAGAAGAAGGACGGACTATGGGTTCTTTAGGTATTGTAAGTGATGTGCAGGATATGGCGTTAAGGCATCCAAAACACATATTGGATGAGCACGTCCTGTGGTCATCCACTGTCTTTCTGTGTTGAAAATGCTTCCAACATTGTGAGGCAAGTGAGAGTTAGGAGGGATTCGTGGCAATATTGAGTCTGTCAAAGAAGGAGGCTGTTGGGACGCACTGTGTGGTAAATGTCAATAGGAACATATAGGAGTCTAGTCTCATACGTCCATGCCTTTGTACAGAGGAAGTTCTGTTTCAGGGAAACTCATTCCGGCGTATTCTCAATTCTGACAGTGTGTGTCCAGTGGAGGAAAGAAGATAGACCTGGGAAGGACATAGGGCAGGTTGCATACTGTGAGTGAAGGGCAGGGTGAGGCACTTAGGCCTCTAAGACACATAATGCAAGTACAGCCACTGTGAGTCTCACAGCGTCTCCCTCAGCTCAAAAGACTTCTTATGTCGTGAGGAAACTGTGCTATAGAACATACTCACGACAGGGTTGAGACTGTGGAATGTTGGATTCTGTGCCACCTGTCTTTGTTGAAATCAAGAAGTAACACAACAGAGCACTAACAGGAGATTCCTACAAGGGGTTCTGTTCACGGAAACTACTTCAGGTGCAAATCCATTCATAACAGTGCCTTCTCCATTGAGGAATGAAGATACAAGAAGGAGGGACTATGGGTTCTTTTGGTACTGTAAGTGAAGTGCAGGATATAGCGCTAAGGCATCCAAAACACATATTGGATGAGCACGTCCTGTGGTCATCCACTGTCTTTCTGTGTTGAAAATGCTTCCAACATTGTGAGGCAAGTGTGAGTTAGGAGGTTTCGTGGCAATATTGAGTCTGTCAAAGAAGGAGGCTGTTGGGACGCACTGTGTGGTAAATGTCAATAGGAACATATAGGAGTCTAGTCTCAGACGTCCATGCCTTTGTACAGAGGAAGTTCTGTTTCAGGGAAACTCATTCCGGCGTATTCTCAATTCTGACAGGGTTTGTCCAGTGGAGGAAAGAAGATAGAACTGGGAAGGACATAGGGCAGGTTGCATAGTGTGAGTGAAGGGCAGGGTGAAGCACTTAGGCCTCTAAGACACATAATGCAAGTACAGCCCCTCTGAGTCTCACAGCGTCTCCCTCAGCTCAAAAGAATTCTTATGTCGCAAGGAAACTGTCCTATAGAACATACTCACGACACGGTTGAGTCTTCGGAATGTTGGATTCTGTGCCACCTGTCTTTGTTGAAATCAAGAAGTAACACAACAGAGCACTAATAGGAGATTCATACAAAGGGATCTTTTCAGGGAAACTACTTCAGCTGGAATCTCATTCATAACAGTGTCTTCCTATTTGAGAAATGAAGCTAGAAGAAGGACCGACTATGGACGTTCCTGTGAGTGAAGTGCAGCTTATGGCGTGTAGGCTTCCATAACACGTATTGAAGATCCCTTCCTGTGCTCATCCACACTGGCTTTCTGTGTCCAAAACGCTTCAAACATTGTGATGGAAGTCTGTGTTAGGAGGGATTCATGGCAGTATTGAGTCTGTCAAAAAAGGAGGCTCTTGAGACGCACTGTGTGGTAAACTGCAAAGGGACGTATAGGAGTCTAGTCTTAGACGTCCATCCCCTTGACCAGAGCAAGTTCGGTTTAGGGAAACTCCTTCAGGCGGATTCTCAATTCTGACACTGTCAGTCCAGTGGTGGAAAGAAGATAGAAGAAGGACGGACATAGGGCAGGATGCATACTGTGAGTTTTGTGCACGGTGAGGCCCTCTGGCCTCTAAGGAACATACAGCAGGGATAGCCCTGTGAAGTTCCTCAGTGTCTACGTCTGCTCAATACACTTCATATGTCACGAGGAAACTGTGCTATAGAACATACTCACGACAGGTTTGAGTCTGTGGAATGTTGGATTCTGTGCCACCTGTCTTTGTTGAAATCAAGAAGTAACACAACAGAGCACTAACAGGAGATTCCTACAAGGGGTTCTGTTCACGGAAACTACTTCAGGTGGAAATCCATTCATAACAGTGCCTTCTCCATTGAGGAATGAAGATACAAGAAGGAGGGACTATGGGTTCTTTTGGTACTGTAAGTGAAATGCAGGATATGACGCTAAGGCATCCAAAACACATATTGGATGAGAACGTCCTGTGGTCATCCACTGTCTTTCTGTGTCAAAAACGCTTCAAACGTTGTGAGGGAAGTGTGAGTTAGGAGGGATTCGTGGCACTATTGAATCTGCCAAAGAAGGAGGCTGTTGGGACGCACTGTGTGGTAAATTATAGAAATAGGAACATATAGGAGTCTAGTCTCATACGTCCATGCCATTGTAGAGAGGAGGTTCTTTTTCAGGGAAACTCATTCCAGCGTATTCTCAATTCTGAGAGTGTGTGTCCAGTGGAGGAAAGAAGATAGACCTGGGAAGGACATAGGGCAGGTTGCATTCTGTGAATGAAGGACAGGGTGAAGCACTTAGGCCTCTAAGACACATAATGCAAGTACAGCCCCTCTGAGTCTCACAGCGTCTCCCTCAGCTCAAAAGAATTCTTATGTCGCGAGGAAACTCTGCTATAGAACATACTCACGACAGGGTTGAGTCTTCGGAATGTTGGAATCTTTGCCTCCTGTCTTTGTTGAAATCAAGAAGTAACACAACAGAGAACTAACAGGAGATTCCTACAAGGGGTTCTGTTCACGGAAACTACTTCAGGTGGAAATCCATTCATAACAGTGCCTTCTCCATTGAAGAATGAAGATACAAGAAGGAGGGACTATGGGTTCTTTAGGTACTGTAAGTGAAATGCAGGATATGGCGCTAAGGCATCCAAAACACATATTGGATGAGCACGTCCTGTGGTCATCCACTGTCTTTCTGTGTCGAAAACGCTTCAAACCTTGTGAGGGAAGTGTGAGTTAGGAGGGATTCGTGGCACTATTGAGTCTGCCAAAGAAGGAGGCTGTTGGGACGCACTGTGTGGAAAATTATAGAAATAGGAACATATAGGAGTCTAGTCTCATACGTCCATGCCATTGTACAACGGAAGTTCTGTTTCAGGGAAACTCATTCCGGCGTCTTCTCAATTCTGAGAGTGTGTGTCCAGTGGAGGAATGAAGATAGAACAGGGACGGACATAGGGCATTTTGCATACTGTGAGTGAAGGGCAGAGTGAGGCACTTAGGACTCTAAGACACATAATGCAGGTACAGCCCCTCTGAGTCTCACAGCGTCTCCCTCAGCTCAAAAGAATTCTTATGTCGCAAGGAAACTGTCCTATAGAACATACGACAGGGTTGAGTCTTCGGAATGTTGGATTCTGTGCCACCTGTCTTTGTTGAAATCAAGAAGTAACACAACAGAGCACTAACAGGAGATTCATACAAAGGGATCTTTTCAGGGAAACTACTTCAGCTGGAATCTCATTCATAACAGTGTCTTCCTATTTGAGAAATGAAGCTAGAAGGAGGACCGACTATGGACGTTCCTGTGAGTGAAGTGCAGCTTATGGCGTGTAGGCTTCCATAACACGTATTGAAGATCCCTTCCTGTGCTCATCCACACTGGCTTTCTGTGTCCAAAACGCTTCAAACATTGTGATGGAAGTCTGTGTTAGGAGGGATTCATGGCAGTATTGAGTCTGTCAAAAAAGGAGGCTCTTGAGACGCACTGTGTGGTAAACTGCAAAGGGACGTATAGGAGTCTAGTCTTAGACGTCCATCCCCTTGACCAGAGCAAGTTCGGTTTAGGGAAACTCCTTCAGGCGGATTCTCAATTCTGACACTGTCAGTCCAGTGGTGGAAAGAAGATAGAAGAAGGACGGACAGAGGGCAGGATGCATACTGTGAGTTTTGTGCACGGTGAGGCCCTCTGGCCTCTAAGGAACATACAGCATGGATAGCCCTGTGACGTTCCTCAGTGTCTACGTCTGCTCAATACACTTCATATGTCACGAGGACACTGTGCTATAGAACAAACTCACGACAGGGTTGAGTCTGTGGAATGTTGGATTCTGTGCCACCTGTCTTTCTTGTAATCCAGAAGGGACGCCCCTGGCCCCTAACAGGTGATTCCTACAAGGGGATCTGTTCACGGACACTACTTTCGTTGGATACTCATCCATAACAGTGTCTTCCTACTTCAGAAATGAAGATAGAACAAGGACCGACTATGGGCACTTTAGTTCCTGTGAGGTAAGTGCAGCTTATGGAGCTTAGGCTTCCAACACACATATTGAAGGATCAGGACCTGTGCTCATCCACACTGTCTTTCTAAGTCGAAAACGCTACAAACATTGTGAGGGAAGTGTGCGTTTGGAGGGATTCGGGGCAGTGTTGAGTCTGTCAAGGAAGGAAGCTCTTGGGGCTCACTATGTGATAAACTAGAATGGGCGCGTATAGGAGTCTAATCTCATTCGTCGATGCCCTTGAACAGAGGAAGTTCTGTTTCAGGGAAACTCATTCCGGCGTCTTCTCAATTCTGACAGTGTGTGTCCAGTGGAGGAAAGAAGATAGACCTGGGAAGGACATAGGGCAGGTTGCATACTGTGAGTGAAGGGCAGGGTGAGGCACTTAGGCCTCTAAGACACATAATGCAAGTACAGCCCCTGTGAGTCTCACAGCGTCTCCCTCAGCTCAAAAGACTTCTTATGTCGTGAGGAAACTGTGCTATAGAACATACTCACGACAGGGTTGAGACTGTGGAATGTTGGATTCTGTGCCACCTGTCTTTGTTGAAATCAAGAAGTAACATAACAGAGCACTAACAGGAGATTCCTACAAGGGGTTCTGTTCACGGAAACTACTTCAGGTGGAAATCCATTCATAACAGTGCCTTCTCCATTGAGGAATGAAAATACAAGAAGGAGGGACTATGGGTTCTTTTGGTACTGTAAGTGAAATGCAGGATATGGCGCTAAGGCATCCAAAACACATATTGGATGAGCACGTCCTGTGGTCATCCACTGTCTTTCTGTGTCAAAAACGCTTCAAACGTTGTGAGGGAAGTGTGAGTTAGGAGGGATTCGTGGCACTATTGAATCTGCCAAAGAAGGAGGCTGTTGGGACGCACTGTGTGGAAAATTATAGAAATAGGAACATATAGGAGTCTAGTCTCATACGTCCATGCCATTGTACAGAGGAAGTTCTGTTTCAGGGAAATTCATTCCGGCGTCTTCTCAATTCTGAGAGTGTGTGTCCAGTGGAGGAATGAAGATAGAACAGGGACGGACATAGGGAATTTTGCATACTGTAGTGAAGGACAGGGTGAGGCACTTAGGACTCTAAGACACATAATGCAGGAACAGCCCCTGTGAGTCTCACAGTGTCTCCCTCAGCTCAAAAGACTTTTTATGTCGTGAGGAAACTGTGCTATAGAACATACGGCAGGGTTGAGACTGTGGAATGTTGGATTCCGTGCCACCTGTCTTTGTTGAAATCAAGATGTAAAATAACAGAGCACTAACAGGAGATTCTTACAAGGGGTTCTGTTCAGGGAAACTACTTCAGGTGTAAATCCATTCATAACAGTGCCTTCTCCATTGAGGAATGAAGATACAAGAAGGAGGGACTATGGGTTCTTTTGGTACTGTTAGTGAAATGCAGGATATGGCGCTAAGGCATCCAAAACACATATTGGATGAGCACGTCCTGTGGTCATCCACTGTCTTTCTGTGTCAAAAACGCTTCAAACGTTGTGAGGGAAGTGTGAGTTAGGAGGGATTCGTGGCACTATTGAGTCTGCCAAAGAAGGAGGCTGTTGGGACCCACTGTGTGGTAAATTATAGAAATAGGAACATATAGGAGTCTAGTCTCATACGTCCATGCCATTGTAGAGAGGAGGCTCTTTTTCAGGGAAACTCATTCCAGCGTATTCTCAATTCTGAGAGTGTGTGTCCAGTGGAGGAAAGAAGATAGACCTGGGAAGGACATAGGGCAGGTTGCATACTGTGAGTGAAGGGCAGGGTGAGGCACTTAGGCCTCTAAGACACATAATGCAAGTACAGCCCTGTGAGTCTCACAGCGTCTCCCTCAGCTCAAAAGACTTCTTATGTCTTGAGGAAATTGTGCTATGGAACATACTCACGACAGGGTTGAGTCTGTGGAATGTTGGATTCTGTGCCACTTGTCTTTTTTGAAATAAAGAAGTAAACCAAAAGAGCACTAAAGGAGATTCTTACAAGGGGTTTTGTTCAGGGAAACTACTTCATGTGGAAACCCATTCATAAGAGTGCCTTCCCCATTGAGGAATGAAGATAGAAGAAGGACGGACTATGGGTTCTTTTGGTACTGTAAGTGAAATGCAGGATATGGCGCTAAGGCATCCAAAACACATATTGGATGAGCACGTCCTGTGGTCATCCACTGTCTTTCTGTGTCAAAAACGCTTCAAACGTTGTGAGGGAAGTGTGAGTTAGGAGGGATTCGTGGCACTATTGAGTCTGCCAAAGAAGGAGGCTGTTGGGACGCACTGTGTGGTAAATTATAGAAATAGGAACATATAGGAGTCTAGTCTCATACGTCCATGCCATTGTAGAGAGGAGGTTCTTTTTCAGGGAAACTCATTCCAGCGTATTCTCAATTCTGAGAGTGTGTGTCCAGTGGAGGAAAGAAGATAGACCTGGGAAGGACATAGGGCAGGTTGCATTCTGTGAATGAAGGACAGGGTGAAGCACTTAGGCCTCTAAGACACATAATGCAAGTACAGCCCCTCTGAGTCTCACAGCGTCTCCCTCAGCTCAAAAGAATTCTTATGTCGCGAGGAAACTCTGCTATAGAACATACCCACGACAGGGTTGAGTCTTCGGAATGTTGGAATCTTTGCCTCCTGTCTTTGTTGAAATCAAGAAGTAACACAACAGAGAACTAACAGGAGATTCCTACAAGGGGTTCTGTTCACGGAAACTACTTCAGGTGGAAATCCATTCATAACAGTGCCTTCTCCATTGAAGAATGAAGATACAAGAAGGAGGGACTATGGGTTCTTTAGGTACTGTAAGTGAAATGCAGGATATGGCGCTAAGGCATCCAAAACACATATTGGATGAGCACGTCCTGTGGTCATCCACTGTCTTTCTGTGTCGAAAACGCTTCAAACCTTGTGAGGGAAGTGTGAGTTAGGAGGGATTCGTGGCACTATTGAGTCTGCCAAAGAAGGAGGCTGTTGGGACGCACTGTGTGGAAAATTATAGAAATAGGAACATATAGGAGTCTAGTCTCATACGTCCATGCCATTGTACAACGGAAGTTCTGTTTCAGGGAAACTCATTCCGGCGTCTTCTCAATTCTGAGAGTGTGTGTCCAGTGGAGGAATGAAGATAGAACAGGGACGGACATAGGGCATTTTGCATACTGTGAGTGAAGGGCAGAGTGAGGCACTTAGGACTCTAAGACACATAATGCAGGTACAGCCCCTCTGAGTCTCACAGCGTCTCCCTCAGCTCAAAAGAATTCTTATGTCGCAAGGAAACTGTCCTATAGAACATACGACAGGGTTGAGTCTTCGGAATGTTGGATTCTGTGCCACCTGTCTTTGTTGAAATCAAGAAGTAACACAACAGAGCACTAACAGGAGATTCATACAAAGGGATCTTTTCAGGGAAACTACTTCAGCTGGAATCTCATTCATAACAGTGTCTTCCTATTTGAGAAATGAAGCTAGAAGGAGGACCGACTATGGACGTTCCTGTGAGTGAAGTGCAGCTTATGGCGTGTAGGCTTCCATAACACGTATTGAAGATCCCTTCCTGTGCTCATCCACACTGGCTTTCTGTGTCCAAAACGCTTCAAACATTGTGATGGAAGTCTGTGTTAGGAGGGATTCATGGCAGTATTGAGTCTGTCAAAAAAGGAGGCTCTTGAGACGCACTGTGTGGTAAACTGCAAAGGGACGTATAGGAGTCTAGTCTTAGACGTCCATCCCCTTGACCAGAGCAAGTTCGGTTTAGGGAAACTCCTTCAGGCGGATTCTCAATTCTGACACTGTCAGTCCAGTGGTGGAAAGAAGATAGAAGAAGGACGGACAGAGGGCAGGATGCATACTGTGAGTTTTGTGCACGGTGAGGCCCTCTGGCCTCTAAGGAACATACAGCATGGATAGCCCTGTGACGTTCCTCAGTGTCTACGTCTGCTCAATACACTTCATATGTCACGAGGACACTGTGCTATAGAACAAACTCACGACAGGGTTGAGTCTGTGGAATGTTGGATTCTGTGCCACCTGTCTTTCTTGTAATCCAGAAGGGACGCCCCTGGCCCCTAACAGGTGATTCCTACAAGGGGATCTGTTCACGGACACTACTTTCGTTGGATACTCATCCATAACAGTGTCTTCCTACTTCAGAAATGAAGATAGAACAAGGACCGACTATGGGCACTTTAGTTCCTGTGAGGTAAGTGCAGCTTATGGAGCTTAGGCTTCCAACACACATATTGAAGGATCAGGACCTGTGCTCATCCACACTGTCTTTCTAAGTCGAAAACGCTACAAACATTGTGAGGGAAGTGTGCGTTTGGAGGGATTCGTGGCAGTGTTGAGTCTGTCAAGGAAGGAAGCTCTTGGGGCTCACTATGTGATAAACTAGAATGGGCGCGTATAGGAGTCTAATCTCATTCGTCGATGCCCTTGAACAGAGGAAGTTCTGTTTCAGGGAAACTCATTCCGGCGTCTTCTCAATTCTGACAGTGTGTGTCCAGTGGAGGAAAGAAGATAGACCTGGGAAGGACATAGGGCAGGTTGCATACTGTGAGTGAAGGGCAGGGTGAGGCACTTAGGCCTCTAAGACACATAATGCAAGTACAGCCCCTGTGAGTCTCACAGCGTCTCCCTCAGCTCAAAAGACTTCTTATGTCGTGAGGAAACTGTGCTATAGAACATACTCACGACAGGGTTGAGACTGTGGAATGTTGGATTCTGTGCCACCTGTCTTTGTTGAAATCAAGAAGTAACATAACAGAGCACTAACAGGAGATTCCTACAAGGGGTTCTGTTCACGGAAACTACTTCAGGTGGAAATCCATTCATAACAGTGCCTTCTCCATTGAGGAATGAAAATACAAGAAGGAGGGACTATGGGTTCTTTTGGTACTGTAAGTGAAATGCAGGATATGGCGCTAAGGCATCCAAAACACATATTGGATGAGCACGTCCTGTGGTCATCCACTGTCTTTCTGTGTCAAAAACGCTTCAAACGTTGTGAGGGAAGTGTGAGTTAGGAGGGATTCGTGGCACTATTGAATCTGCCAAAGAAGGAGGCTGTTGGGACGCACTGTGTGGAAAATTATAGAAATAGGAACATATAGGAGTCTAGTCTCATACGTCCATGCCATTGTACAGAGGAAGTTCTGTTTCAGGGAAATTCATTCCGGCGTCTTCTCAATTCTGAGAGTGTGTGTCCAGTGGAGGAATGAAGATAGAACAGGGACGGACATAGGGAATTTTGCATACTGTAGTGAAGGACAGGGTGAGGCACTTAGGACTCTAAGACACATAATGCAGGAACAGCCCCTGTGAGTCTCACAGTGTCTCCCTCAGCTCAAAAGACTTTTTATGTCGTGAGGAAACTGTGCTATAGAACATACGGCAGGGTTGAGACTGTGGAATGTTGGATTCCGTGCCACCTGTCTTTGTTGAAATCAAGATGTAAAATAACAGAGCACTAACAGGAGATTCTTACAAGGGGTTCTGTTCAGGGAAACTACTTCAGGTGTAAATCCATTCATAACAGTGCCTTCTCCATTGAGGAATGAAGATACAAGAAGGAGGGACTATGGGTTCTTTTGGTACTGTTAGTGAAATGCAGGATATGGCGCTAAGGCATCCAAAACACATATTGGATGAGCACGTCCTGTGGTCATCCACTGTCTTTCTGTGTCAAAAACGCTTCAAACGTTGTGAGGGAAGTGTGAGTTAGGAGGGATTCGTGGCACTATTGAGTCTGCCAAAGAAGGAGGCTGTTGGGACCCACTGTGTGGTAAATTATAGAAATAGGAACATATAGGAGTCTAGTCTCATACGTCCATGCCATTGTAGAGAGGAGGCTCTTTTTCAGGGAAACTCATTCCAGCGTATTCTCAATTCTGAGAGTGTGTGTCCAGTGGAGGAAAGAAGATAGACCTGGGAAGGACATAGGGCAGGTTGCATACTGTGAGTGAAGGGCAGGGTGAGGCACTTAGGCCTCTAAGACACATAATGCAAGTACAGCCCTGTGAGTCTCACAGCGTCTCCCTCAGCTCAAAAGACTTCTTATGTCTTGAGGAAATTGTGCTATGGAACATACTCACGACAGGGTTGAGTCTGTGGAATGTTGGATTCTGTGCCACTTGTCTTTTTTGAAATAAAGAAGTAAACCAAAAGAGCACTAAAGGAGATTCTTACAAGGGGTTTTGTTCAGGGAAACTACTTCATGTGGAAACCCATTCATAAGAGTGCCTTCCCCATTGAGGAATGAAGATAGAAGAAGGACGGACTATGGGTTCTTTTGGTACTGTAAGTGAAATGCAGGATATGGCGCTAAGGCATCCAAAACACATATTGGATGAGCACGTCCTGTGGTCATCCACTGTCTTTCTGTGTCAAAAACGCTTCAAACGTTGTGAGGGAAGTGTGAGTTAGGAGGGATTCGTGGCACTATTGAGTCTGCCAAAGAAGGAGGCTGTTGGGACGCACTGTGTGGTAAATTATAGAAATAGGAACATATAGGAGTCTAGTCTCATACGTCCATGCCATTGTAGAGAGGAGGTTCTTTTTCAGGGAAACTCATTCCAGCGTATTCTCAATTCTGAGAGTGTGTGTCCAGTGGAGGAAAGAAGATAGACCTGGGAAGGACATAGGGCAGGTTGCATTCTGTGAATGAAGGACAGGGTGAAGCACTTAGGCCTCTAAGACACATAATGCAAGTACAGCCCCTCTGAGTCTCACAGCGTCTCCCTCAGCTCAAAAGAATTCTTATGTCGCGAGGAAACTCTGCTATAGAACATACCCACGACAGGGTTGAGTCTTCGGAATGTTGGAATCTTTGCCTCCTGTCTTTGTTGAAATCAAGAAGTAACACAACAGAGAACTAACAGGAGATTCCTACAAGGGGTTCTGTTCACGGAAACTACTTCAGGTGGAAATCCATTCATAACAGTGCCTTCTCCATTGAAGAATGAAGATACAAGAAGGAGGGACTATGGGTTCTTTAGGTACTGTAAGTGAAATGCAGGATATGGCGCTAAGGCATCCAAAACACATATTGGATGAGCACGTCCTGTGGTCATCCACTGTCTTTCTGTGTCGAAAACGCTTCAAACCTTGTGAGGGAAGTGTGAGTTAGGAGGGATTCGTGGCACTATTGAGTCTGCCAAAGAAGGAGGCTGTTGGGACGCACTGTGTGGAAAATTATAGAAATAGGAACATATAGGAGTCTAGTCTCATACGTCCATGCCATTGTACAACGGAAGTTCTGTTTCAGGGAAACTCATTCCGGCGTCTTCTCAATTCTGAGAGTGTGTGTCCAGTGGAGGAATGAAGATAGAACAGGGACGGACATAGGGCATTTTGCATACTGTGAGTGAAGGGCAGAGTGAGGCACTTAGGACTCTAAGACACATAATGCAGGTACAGCCCCTCTGAGTCTCACAGCGTCTCCCTCAGCTCAAAAGAATTCTTATGTCGCAAGGAAACTGTCCTATAGAACATACGACAGGGTTGAGTCTTCGGAATGTTGGATTCTGTGCCACCTGTCTTTGTTGAAATCAAGAAGTAACACAACAGAGCACTAACAGGAGATTCATACAAAGGGATCTTTTCAGGGAAACTACTTCAGCTGGAATCTCATTCATAACAGTGTCTTCCTATTTGAGAAATGAAGCTAGAAGGAGGACCGACTATGGACGTTCCTGTGAGTGAAGTGCAGCTTATGGCGTGTAGGCTTCCATAACACGTATTGAAGATCCCTTCCTGTGCTCATCCACACTGGCTTTCTGTGTCCAAAACGCTTCAAACATTGTGATGGAAGTCTGTGTTAGGAGGGATTCATGGCAGTATTGAGTCTGTCAAAAAAGGAGGCTCTTGAGACGCACTGTGTGGTAAACTGCAAAGGGACGTATAGGAGTCTAGTCTTAGACGTCCATCCCCTTGACCAGAGCAAGTTCGGTTTAGGGAAACTCCTTCAGGCGGATTCTCAATTCTGACACTGTCAGTCCAGTGGTGGAAAGAAGATAGAAGAAGGACGGACAGAGGGCAGGATGCATACTGTGAGTTTTGTGCACGGTGAGGCCCTCTGGCCTCTAAGGAACATACAGCATGGATAGCCCTGTGACGTTCCTCAGTGTCTACGTCTGCTCAATACACTTCATATGTCACGAGGACACTGTGCTATAGAACAAACTCACGACAGGGTTGAGTCTGTGGAATGTTGGATTCTGTGCCACCTGTCTTTCTTGTAATCCAGAAGGGACGCCCCTGGCCCCTAACAGGTGATTCCTACAAGGGGATCTGTTCACGGACACTACTTTCGTTGGATACTCATCCATAACAGTGTCTTCCTACTTCAGAAATGAAGATAGAACAAGGACCGACTATGGGCACTTTAGTTCCTGTGAGGTAAGTGCAGCTTATGGAGCTTAGGCTTCCAACACACATATTGAAGGATCAGGACCTGTGCTCATCCACACTGTCTTTCTAAGTCGAAAACGCTACAAACATTGTGAGGGAAGTGTGCGTTTGGAGGGATTCGGGGCAGTGTTGAGTCTGTCAAGGAAGGAAGCTCTTGGGGCTCACTATGTGATAAACTAGAATGGGCGCGTATAGGAGTCTAATCTCATTCGTCGATGCCCTTGAACAGAGGAAGTTCTGTTTCAGGGAAACTCATTCCGGCGTCTTCTCAATTCTGACAGTGTGTGTCCAGTGGAGGAAAGAAGATAGACCTGGGAAGGACATAGGGCAGGTTGCATACTGTGAGTGAAGGGCAGGGTGAGGCACTTAGGCCTCTAAGACACATAATGCAAGTACAGCCCCTGTGAGTCTCACAGCGTCTCCCTCAGCTCAAAAGACTTCTTATGTCGTGAGGAAACTGTGCTATAGAACATACTCACGACAGGGTTGAGACTGTGGAATGTTGGATTCTGTGCCACCTGTCTTTGTTGAAATCAAGAAGTAACATAACAGAGCACTAACAGGAGATTCCTACAAGGGGTTCTGTTCACGGAAACTACTTCAGGTGGAAATCCATTCATAACAGTGCCTTCTCCATTGAGGAATGAAAATACAAGAAGGAGGGACTATGGGTTCTTTTGGTACTGTAAGTGAAATGCAGGATATGGCGCTAAGGCATCCAAAACACATATTGGATGAGCACGTCCTGTGGTCATCCACTGTCTTTCTGTGTCAAAAACGCTTCAAACGTTGTGAGGGAAGTGTGAGTTAGGAGGGATTCGTGGCACTATTGAATCTGCCAAAGAAGGAGGCTGTTGGGACGCACTGTGTGGAAAATTATAGAAATAGGAACATATAGGAGTCTAGTCTCATACGTCCATGCCATTGTACAGAGGAAGTTCTGTTTCAGGGAAATTCATTCCGGCGTCTTCTCAATTCTGAGAGTGTGTGTCCAGTGGAGGAATGAAGATAGAACAGGGACGGACATAGGGAATTTTGCATACTGTAGTGAAGGACAGGGTGAGGCACTTAGGACTCTAAGACACATAATGCAGGAACAGCCCCTGTGAGTCTCACAGTGTCTCCCTCAGCTCAAAAGACTTTTTATGTCGTGAGGAAACTGTGCTATAGAACATACGGCAGGGTTGAGACTGTGGAATGTTGGATTCCGTGCCACCTGTCTTTGTTGAAATCAAGATGTAAAATAACAGAGCACTAACAGGAGATTCTTACAAGGGGTTCTGTTCAGGGAAACTACTTCAGGTGGAAATCCATTCATAACAGTGCCTTCTCCATTGAGGAATGAAGATACAAGAAGGAGGGACTATGGGTTCTTTTGGTACTGTTAGTGAAATGCAGGATATGGCGCTAAGGCATCCAAAACACATATTGGATGAGCACGTCCTGTGGTCATCCACTGTCTTTCTGTGTCAAAAACGCTTCAAACTTTGTGAGGGAAGTGTGAGTTAGGAGGGATTCGTGGCACTATTGAGTCTGCCAAAGAAGGAGGCTGTTGGGACCCACTGTGTGGTAAATTATAGAAATAGGAACATATAGGAGTCTAGTCTCATACGTCCATGCCATTGTAGAGAGGAGGCTCTTTTTCAGGGAAACTCATTCCAGCGTATTCTCAATTCTGAGAGTGTGTGTCCAGTGGAGGAAAGAAGATAGACCTGGGAAGGACATAGGGCAGGTTGCATACTGTGAGTGAAGGGCAGGGTGAGGCACTTAGGCCTCTAAGACACATAATGCAAGTACAGCCCTGTGAGTCTCACAGCGTCTCCCTCAGCTCAAAAGACTTCTTATGTCTTGAGGAAATTGTGCTATGGAACATACTCACGACAGGGTTGAGTCTGTGGAATGTTGGATTCTGTGCCACTTGTCTTTTTTGAAATAAAGAAGTAAACCAAAAGAGCACTAAAGGAGATTCTTACAAGGGGTTTTGTTCAGGGAAACTACTTCATGTGGAAACCCATTCATAAGAGTGCCTTCCCCATTGAGGAATGAAGATAGAAGAAGGACGGACTATGGGTTCTTTTGGTACTGTAAGTGAAATGCAGGATATGGCGCTAAAGCATCCAAAACACATATTGGATGAGCACGTCCTGTGGTCATCCACTGTCTTTCTGTGTCAAAAACGCTTCAAACGTTGTGAGGGAAGTGTGAGTTAGGAGGGATTCGTGGCACTATTGAGTCTGCCAAAGAAGGAGGCTGTTGGGACGCACTGTGTGGTAAATTATAGAAATAGGAACATATAGGAGTCTAGTCTCATACGTCCATGCCATTGTAGAGAGGAGGTTCTTTTTCAGGGAAACTCATTCCAGCGTATTCTCAATTCTGAGAGTGTGTGTCCAGTGGAGGAAAGAAGATAGACCTGGGAAGGACATAGGGCAGGTTGCATTCTGTGAATGAAGGACAGGGTGAAGCACTTAGGCCTCTAAGACACATAATGCAAGTACAGCCCCTCTGAGTCTCACAGCGTCTCCCTCAGCTCAAAAGAATTCTTATGTCGCGAGGAAACTCTGCTATAGAACATACCCACGACAGGGTTGAGTCTTCGGAATGTTGGAATCTTTGCCTCCTGTCTTTGTTGAAATCAAGAAGTAACACAACAGAGAACTAACAGGAGATTCCTACAAGGGGTTCTGTTCACGGAAACTACTTCAGGTGGAAATCCATTCATAACAGTGCCTTCTCCATTGAAGAATGAAGATACAAGAAGGAGGGACTATGGGTTCTTTAGGTACTGTAAGTGAAATGCAGGATATGGCGCTAAGGCATCCAAAACACATATTGGATGAGCACGTCCTGTGGTCATCCACTGTCTTTCTGTGTCGAAAACGCTTCAAACCTTGTGAGGGAAGTGTGAGTTAGGAGGGATTCGTGGCACTATTGAGTCTGCCAAAGAAGGAGGCTGTTGGGACGCACTGTGTGGAAAATTATAGAAATAGGAACATATAGGAGTCTAGTCTCATACGTCCATGCCATTGTACAACGGAAGTTCTGTTTCAGGGAAACTCATTCCGGCGTCTTCTCAATTCTGAGAGTGTGTGTCCAGTGGAGGAATGAAGATAGAACAGGGACGGACATAGGGCATTTTGCATACTGTGAGTGAAGGGCAGAGTGAGGCACTTAGGACTCTAAGACACATAATGCAGGTACAGCCCCTCTGAGTCTCACAGCGTCTCCCTCAGCTCAAAAGAATTCTTATGTCGCAAGGAAACTGTCCTATAGAACATACGACAGGGTTGAGTCTTCGGAATGTTGGATTCTGTGCCACCTGTCTTTGTTGAAATCAAGAAGTAACACAACAGAGCACTAACAGGAGATTCATACAAAGGGATCTTTTCAGGGAAACTACTTCAGCTGGAATCTCATTCATAAGAGTGTCTTCCTATTTGAGAAATGAAGCTAGAAGGAGGACCGACTATGGACGTTCCTGTGAGTGAAGTGCAGCTTATGGCGTGTAGGCTTCCATAACACGTATTGAAGATCCCTTCCTGTGCTCATCCACACTGGCTTTCTGTGTCCAAAACGCTTCAAACATTGTGATGGAAGTCTGTGTTAGGAGGGATTCATGGCAGTATTGAGTCTGTCAAAAAAGGAGGCTCTTGAGACGCACTGTGTGGTAAACTGCAAAGGGACGTATAGGAGTCTAGTCTTAGACGTCCATCCCCTTGACCAGAGCAAGTTCGGTTTAGGGAAACTCCTTCAGGCGGATTCTCAATTCTGACACTGTCAGTCCAGTGGTGGAAAGAAGATAGAAGAAGGACGGACAGAGGGCAGGATGCATACTGTGAGTTTTGTGCACGGTGAGGCCCTCTGGCCTCTAAGGAACATACAGCATGGATAGCCCTGTGACGTTCCTCAGTGTCTACGTCTGCTCAATACACTTCATATGTCACGAGGACACTGTGCTATAGAACAAACTCACGACAGGGTTGAGTCTGTGGAATGTTGGATTCTGTGCCACCTGTCTTTCTTGTAATCCAGAAGGGACGCCCCTGGCCCCTAACAGGTGATTCCTACAAGGGGATCTGTTCACGGACACTACTTTCGTTGGATACTCATCCATAACAGTGTCTTCCTACTTCAGAAATGAAGATAGAACAAGGACCGACTATGGGCACTTTAGTTCCTGTGAGGTAAGTGCAGCTTATGGAGCTTAGGCTTCCAACACACATATTGAAGGATCAGGACCTGTGCTCATCCACACTGTCTTTCTAAGTCGAAAACGCTACAAACATTGTGAGGGAAGTGTGCGTTTGGAGGGATTCGTGGCAGTGTTGAGTCTGTCAAGGAAGGAAGCTCTTGGGGCTCACTATGTGATAAACTAGAATGGGCGCGTATAGGAGTCTAATCTCATTCGTCGATGCCCTTGAACAGAGGAAGTTCTGTTTCAGGGAAACTCATTCCGGCGTCTTCTCAATTCTGACAGTGTGTGTCCAGTGGAGGAAAGAAGATAGACCTGGGAAGGACATAGGGCAGGTTGCATACTGTGAGTGAAGGGCAGGGTGAGGCACTTAGGCCTCTAAGACACATAATGCAAGTACAGCCCCTGTGAGTCTCACAGCGTCTCCCTCAGCTCAAAAGACTTCTTATGTCGTGAGGAAACTGTGCTATAGAACATACTCACGACAGGGTTGAGACTGTGGAATGTTGGATTCTGTGCCACCTGTCTTTGTTGAAATCAAGAAGTAACATAACAGAGCACTAACAGGAGATTCCTACAAGGGGTTCTGTTCACGGAAACTACTTCAGGTGGAAATCCATTCATAACAGTGCCTTCTCCATTGAGGAATGAAAATACAAGAAGGAGGGACTATGGGTTCTTTTGGTACTGTAAGTGAAATGCAGGATATGGCGCTAAGGCATCCAAAACACATATTGGATGAGCACGTCCTGTGGTCATCCACTGTCTTTCTGTGTCAAAAACGCTTCAAACGTTGTGAGGGAAGTGTGAGTTAGGAGGGATTCGTGGCACTATTGAATCTGCCAAAGAAGGAGGCTGTTGGGACGCACTGTGTGGAAAATTATAGAAATAGGAACATATAGGAGTCTAGTCTCATACGTCCATGCCATTGTACAGAGGAAGTTCTGTTTCAGGGAAATTCATTCCGGCGTCTTCTCAATTCTGAGAGTGTGTGTCCAGTGGAGGAATGAAGATAGAACAGGGACGGACATAGGGAATTTTGCATACTGTAGTGAAGGACAGGGTGAGGCACTTAGGACTCTAAGACACATAATGCAGGAACAGCCCCTGTGAGTCTCACAGTGTCTCCCTCAGCTCAAAAGACTTTTTATGTCGTGAGGAAACTGTGCTATAGAACATACGGCAGGGTTGAGACTGTGGAATGTTGGATTCCGTGCCACCTGTCTTTGTTGAAATCAAGATGTAAAATAACAGAGCACTAACAGGAGATTCTTACAAGGGGTTCTGTTCAGGGAAACTACTTCAGGTGTAAATCCATTCATAACAGTGCCTTCTCCATTGAGGAATGAAGATACAAGAAGGAGGGACTATGGGTTCTTTTGGTACTGTTAGTGAAATGCAGGATATGGCGCTAAGGCATCCAAAACACATATTGGATGAGCACGTCCTGTGGTCATCCACTGTCTTTCTGTGTCAAAAACGCTTCAAACGTTGTGAGGGAAGTGTGAGTTAGGAGGGATTCGTGGCACTATTGAGTCTGCCAAAGAAGGAGGCTGTTGGGACCCACTGTGTGGTAAATTATAGAAATAGGAACATATAGGAGTCTAGTCTCATACGTCCATGCCATTGTAGAGAGGAGGCTCTTTTTCAGGGAAACTCATTCCAGCGTATTCTCAATTCTGAGAGTGTGTGTCCAGTGGAGGAAAGAAGATAGACCTGGGAAGGACATAGGGCAGGTTGCATACTGTGAGTGAAGGGCAGGGTGAGGCACTTAGGCCTCTAAGACACATAATGCAAGTACAGCCCTGTGAGTCTCACAGCGTCTCCCTCAGCTCAAAAGACTTCTTATGTCTTGAGGAAATTGTGCTATGGAACATACTCACGACAGGGTTGAGTCTGTGGAATGTTGGATTCTGTGCCACTTGTCTTTTTTGAAATAAAGAAGTAAACCAAAAGAGCACTAAAGGAGATTCTTACAAGGGGTTTTGTTCAGGGAAACTACTTCATGTGGAAACCCATTCATAAGAGTGCCTTCCCCATTGAGGAATGAAGATAGAAGAAGGACGGACTATGGGTTCTTTTGGTACTGTAAGTGAAATGCAGGATATGGCGCTAAGGCATCCAAAACACATATTGGATGAGCACGTCCTGTGGTCATCCACTGTCTTTCTGTGTCAAAAACGCTTCAAACGTTGTGAGGGAAGTGTGAGTTAGGAGGGATTCATGGCACTATTGAGTCTGTCAAAGAAGGAGGCTGTTGGGACGCACTGTGTGGTAAATGTCAATAGGAACATATAGGAGTCTAGTCTCATACGTCCATGCCTTTGTACAGAGGAAGTTCTGTTTCAGGGAAACTCATTCCGGCGTATTCTCAATTCTGACAGTGTGTGTCCAGTGGAGGAAAGAAGATAGACCTGGGAAGGACATAGGGCAGGTTGCATACTGTGAGTGAAGGGCAGGGTGAGGCACTTAGGCCTCTAAGACACATAATGCAAGTACAGCCACTGTGAGTCTCACAGCGTCTCCCTCAGCTCAAAAGACTTCTTATGTCGTGAGGAAACTGTGCTATAGAACATACTCACGACAGGGTTGAGACTGTGGAATGTTGGATTCTGTGCCACCTGTCTTTGTTGAAATCAAGAAGTAACACAACAGAGCACTAACAGGAGATTCCTACAAGGGGTTCTGTTCACGGAAACTACTTCAGGTGCAAATCCATTCATAACAGTGCCTTCTCCATTGAGGAATGAAGATACAAGAAGGAGGGACTATGGGTTCTTTTGGTACTGTAAGTGAAGTGCAGGATATAGCGCTAAGGCATCCAAAACACATATTGGATGAGCACGTCCTGTGGTCATCCACTGTCTTTCTGTGTTGAAAATGCTTCCAACATTGTGAGGCACGTGTGAGTTAGGAGGTTTCGTGGCAATATTGAGTCTGTCAAAGAAGGAGGCTGTTGGGACGCACTGTGTGGTAAATGTCAATAGGAACATATAGGAGTCTAGTCTCAGACGTCCATGCCTTTGTACAGAGGAAGTTCTGTTTCAGGGAAACTCATTCCGGCGTATTCTCAATTCTGACAGGGTTTGTCCAGTGGAGGAAAGAAGATAGAACTGGGAAGGACATAGGGCAGGAGGGCAGGTTGCATAGTGTGAGTGAAGGGCAGGGTGAAGCACTTAGGCCTCTAAGACACATAATGCAAGTACAGCCCCTCTGAGTCTCACAGCGTCTCCCTCAGCTCAAAAGAATTCTTATGTCGCAAGGAAACTGTCCTATAGAACATACTCACGACACGGTTGAGTCTTCGGAATGTTGGATTCTGTGCCACCTGTCTTTGTTGAAATCAAGAAGTAACACAACAGAGCACTAATAGGAGATTCATACAAAGGGATCTTTTCAGGGAAACTACTTCAGCTGGAATCTCATTCATAACAGTGTCTTCCTATTTGAGAAATGAAGCTAGAAGAAGGACCGACTATGGACGTTCCTGTGAGTGAAGTGCAGCTTATGGCGTGTAGGCTTCCATAACACGTATTGAAGATCCCTTCCTGTGCTCATCCACACTGGCTTTCTGTGTCCAAAACGCTTCAAACATTGTGATGGAAGTCTGTGTTAGGAGGGATTCATGGCAGTATTGAGTCTGTCAAAAAAGGAGGCTCTTGAGACGCACTGTGTGGTAAACTGCAAAGGGACGTATAGGAGTCTAGTCTTAGACGTCCATCCCCTTGACCAGAGCAAGTTCGGTTTAGGGAAACTCCTTCAGGCGGATTCTCAATTCTGACACTGTCAGTCCAGTGGTGGAAAGAAGATAGAAGAAGGACGGACATAGGGCAGGATGCATACTGTGAGTTTTGTGCACGGTGAGGCCCTCTGGCCTCTAAGGAACATACAGCAGGGATAGCCCTGTGAAGTTCCTCAGTGTCTACGTCTGCTCAATACACTTCATATGTCACGAGGAAACTGTGCTATAGAACATACTCACGACAGGTTTGAGTCTGTGGAATGTTGGATTCTGTGCCACCTGTCTTTGTTGAAATCAAGAAGTAACACAACAGAGCACTAACAGGAGATTCCTACAAGGGGTTCTGTTCACGGAAACTACTTCAGGTGGAAATCCATTCATAACAGTGCCTTCTCCATTGAGGAATGAAGATACAAGAAGGAGGGACTATGGGTTCTTTTGGTACTGTAAGTGAAATGCAGGATATGACGCTAAGGCATCCAAAACACATATTGGATGAGAACGTCCTGTGGTCATCCACTGTCTTTCTGTGTCAAAAACGCTTCAAACGTTGTGAGGGAAGTGTGAGTTAGGAGGGATTCGTGGCACTATTGAGTCTGCCAAAGAAGGAGGCTGTTGGGACGCACTGTGTGGTAAATTATAGAAATAGGAACATATAGGAGTCTAGTCTCATACGTCCATGCCATTGTAGAGAGGAGGTTCTTTTTCAGGGAAACTCATTCCAGCGTATTCTCAATTCTGAGAGTGTGTGTCCAGTGGAGGAAAGAAGATAGACCTGGGAAGGACATAGGGCAGGTTGCATTCTGTGAATGAAGGACAGGGTGAAGCACTTAGGCCTCTAAGACACATAATGCAAGTACAGCCCCTCTGAGTCTCACAGCGTCTCCCTCAGCTCAAAAGAATTCTTATGTCGCGAGGAAACTCTGCTATAGAACATACTCACGACAGGGTTGAGTCTTCGGAATGTTGGAATCTTTGCCTCCTGTCTTTGTTGAAATCAAGAAGTAACACAACAGAGAACTAACAGGAGATTCCTACAAGGGGTTCTGTTCACGGAAACTACTTCAGGTGGAAATCCATTCATAACAGTGCCTTCTCCATTGAAGAATGAAGATACAAGAAGGAGGGACTATGGGTTCTTTAGGTACTGTAAGTGAAATGCAGGATATGGCGCTAAGGCATCCAAAACACATATTGGATGAGCACGTCCTGTGGTCATCCACTGTCTTTCTGTGTCGAAAACGCTTCAAACCTTGTGAGGGAAGTGTGAGTTAGGAGGGATTCGTGGCACTATTGAGTCTGCCAAAGAAGGAGGCTGTTGGGACGCACTGTGTGGAAAATTATAGAAATAGGAACATATAGGAGTCTAGTCTCATACGTCCATGCCATTGTACAACGGAAGTTCTGTTTCAGGGAAACTCATTCCGGCGTCTTCTCAATTCTGAGAGTGTGTGTCCAGTGGAGGAATGAAGATAGAACAGGGACGGACATAGGGCATTTTGCATACTGTGAGTGAAGGGCAGAGTGAGGCACTTAAGACTCTAAGACACATAATGCAGGTACAGCCCCTCTGAGTCTCACAGCGTCTCCCTCAGCTCAAAAGAATTCTTATGTCGCAAGGAAACTGTCCTATAGAACATACTCACGACAGGGTTGAGTCTTCGGAATGTTGGATTCTGTGCCACCTGTCTTTGTTGAAATCAAGAAGTAACACAACAGAGCACTAACAGGAGATTCATACAAAGGGATCTTTTCAGGGAAACTACTTCAGCTGGAATCTCATTCATAACAGTGTCTTCCTATTTGAGAAATGAAGCTAGAAGGAGGACCGACTATGGACGTTCCTGTGAGTGAAGTGCAGCTTATGGCGTGTAGGCTTCCATAACACGTATTGAAGATCCCTTCCTGTGCTCATCCACACTGGCTTTCTGTGTCCAAAACGCTTCAAACATTGTGATGGAAGTCTGTGTTAGGAGGGATTCATGGCAGTATTGAGTCTGTCAAAAAAGGAGGCTCTTGAGACGCACTGTGTGGTAAACTGCAAAGGGACGTATAGGAGTCTAGTCTTAGACGTCCATCCCCTTGACCAGAGCAAGTTCGGTTTAGGGAAACTCCTTCAGGCGGATTCTCAATTCTGACACTGTCAGTCCAGTGGTGGAAAGAAGATAGAAGAAGGACGGACAGAGGGCAGGATGCATACTGTGAGTTTTGTGCACGGTGAGGCCCTCTGGCCTCTAAGGAACATACAGCATGGATAGCCCTGTGACGTTCCTCAGTGTCTACGTCTGCTCAATACACTTCATATGTCACGAGGAAACTGTGCTATAGAACATACTCACGACAGGGTTGAGTCTGTGGAATGTTGGATTCTGTGCCACCTGTCTTTCTTGTAATCCAGAAGGGACGCCTCTGGTCCCAACAGGTGATTCCTACAAGGGGATCTGTTCAGGGACACTACTTTCGTTGGATACTCATCCATAACAGTGTCTTCCTACTTCAGAAATGAAGATAGAACAAGGACCGACTATGGGCACTTTAGTTCCTGTGAGGTAAGTGCAGCTTATGGAGCTTAGGCTTCCAACACACATATTGAAGGATCAGGACCTGTGCTCATCCACACTGTCTTTCTAAGTCGAAAACGCTACAAACATTGTGAGGGAAGTGTGCGTTTGGAGGGATTCGTGGCAGTGTTGAGTCTGTCAAGGAAGGAAGCTCTTGGGGCTCACTATGTGATAAACTAGAATGGGCGCGTATAGGAGTCTAATCTCATTCGGCGATGCCCTTGAACAGAGGAAGTTCTGTTTCAGGGAAACTCATTCCGGCGTCTTCTCAATTCTGACAGTGTGTGTCCAGTGGAGGAAAGAAGATAGACCTGGGAAGGACATAGGGCAGGTTGCATACTGTGAGTGAAGGGCAGGGTGAGGCACTTAGGCCTCTAAGACACATAATGCAAGTACAGCCCCTGTGAGTCTCACAGCGTCTCCCTCAGCTCAAAAGACTTCTTATGTCGTGAGGAAACTGTGCTACAGAACATACTCACGACAGGGTTGAGACTGTGGAATGTTGGATTCTGTGCCACCTGTCTTTGTTGAAATCAAGAGGTAACATAACAGAGCACTAACAGGAGATTCCTACAAGGGGTTCTGTTCAGGGAAACTACTTCAGGTGTAAATCCATTCATAACAGTGCCTTCTCCATTGAGGAATGAAGATACAAGAAGGAGGGACTATGGGTTCTTTTGGTACTGTAAGTGAAATGCAGGATATGGCGCTAAGGCATCCAAAACACATATTGGATGAGCACGTCCTGTGGTCATCCACTGTCTTTCTGTGTCAAAAACGCTTCAAACGTTGTGAGGGAAGTGTGAGTTAGGAGGGATTCATGGCACTATTGAGTCTGCCAAAGAAGGAGGCTGTTGGGACGCACTGTGTGGTAAATTATAGAAATAGGAACATATAGGAGTCTAGTCTCATACGTCCATGCCATTGTAGAGAGGAGGCTCTTTTTCAGGGAAACTCATTCCAGCGTATTCTCAATTCTGAGAGTGTGTGTCCAGTGGAGGAAAGAAGATAGACCTGGGAAGGACATAGGGCAGGTTGCATACTGTGAGTGAATGGCAGGGTGAGGCACTTAGGCCTCTAAGACACATAATGCAAGTACAGCCCTGTGAGTCTCACAGCGTCTCCCTCAGCTCAAAAGACTTCTTATGTCTTGAGGAAACTGTGCTATGGAACATACTCACGACAGGGTTGAGTCTGTGGAATGTTGGATTCTGTGCCACTTGTCTTTTTTGAAATAAAGAAGTAAACCAACAGAGCACTAAAGGAGATTCTTACAAGGGGTTTTGTTCAGGGAAACTACTTCATGTGGAAACCCATTCATAAGAGTGCCTTCCCCATTGAGGAATGAAGATAGAAGAAGGACGGACTATGGGTTCTTTAGGTATTGTAAGTGATGTGCAGGATATGGCGTTAAGGCATCCAAAACACATATTGGATGAGCACGTCCTGTGGTCATCCACTGTCTTTCTGTGTTGAAAATGCTTCCAACATTGTGAGGCAAGTGAGAGTTAGGAGGGATTCGTGGCAATATTGAGTCTGTCAAAGAAGGAGGCTGTTGGGACGCACTGTGTGGTAAATGTCAATAGGAACATATAGGAGTCTAGTCTCATACGTCCATGCCTTTGTACAGAGGAAGTTCTGTTTCAGGGAAACTCATTCCGGCGTATTCTCAATTCTGACAGTGTGTGTCCAGTGGAGGAAAGAAGATAGACCTGGGAAGGACATAGGGCAGGTTGCATACTGTGAGTGAAGGGCAGGGTGAGGCACTTAGGCCTCTAAGACACATAATGCAAGTACAGCCACTGTGAGTCTCACAGCGTCTCCCTCAGCTCAAAAGACTTCTTATGTCGTGAGGAAACTGTGCTATAGAACATACTCACGACAGGGTTGAGACTGTGGAATGTTGGATTCTGTGCCACCTGTCTTTGTTGAAATCAAGAAGTAACACAACAGAGCACTAACAGGAGATTCCTACAAGGGGTTCTGTTCACGGAAACTACTTCAGGTGCAAATCCATTCATAACAGTGCCTTCTCCATTGAGGAATGAAGATACAAGAAGGAGGGACTATGGGTTCTTTTGGTACTGTAAGTGAAGTGCAGGATATAGCGCTAAGGCATCCAAAACACATATTGGATGAGCACGTCCTGTGGTCATCCACTGTCTTTCTGTGTTGAAAATGCTTCCAACATTGTGAGGCAAGTGTGAGTTAGGAGGTTTCGTGGCAATATTGAGTCTGTCAAAGAAGGAGGCTGTTGGGACGCACTGTGTGGTAAATGTCAATAGGAACATATAGGAGTCTAGTCTCAGACGTCCATGCCTTTGTACAGAGGAAGTTCTGTTTCAGGGAAACTCATTCCGGCGTATTCTCAATTCTGACAGGGTTTGTCCAGTGGAGGAAAGAAGATAGAACTGGGAAGGACATAGGGCAGGTTGCATAGTGTGAGTGAAGGGCAGGGTGAAGCACTTAGGCCTCTAAGACACATAATGCAAGTACAGCCCCTCTGAGTCTCACAGCGTCTCCCTCAGCTCAAAAGAATTCTTATGTCGCAAGGAAACTGTCCTATAGAACATACTCACGACACGGTTGAGTCTTCGGAATGTTGGATTCTGTGCCACCTGTCTTTGTTGAAATCAAGAAGTAACACAACAGAGCACTAATAGGAGATTCATACAAAGGGATCTTTTCAGGGAAACTACTTCAGCTGGAATCTCATTCATAACAGTGTCTTCCTATTTGAGAAATGAAGCTAGAAGAAGGACCGACTATGGACGTTCCTGTGAGTGAAGTGCAGCTTATGGCGTGTAGGCTTCCATAACACGTATTGAAGATCCCTTCCTGTGCTCATCCACACTGGCTTTCTGTGTCCAAAACGCTTCAAACATTGTGATGGAAGTCTGTGTTAGGAGGGATTCATGGCAGTATTGAGTCTGTCAAAAAAGGAGGCTCTTGAGACGCACTGTGTGGTAAACTGCAAAGGGACGTATAGGAGTCTAGTCTTAGACGTCCATCCCCTTGACCAGAGCAAGTTCGGTTTAGGGAAACTCCTTCAGGCGGATTCTCAATTCTGACACTGTCAGTCCAGTGGTGGAAAGAAGATAGAAGAAGGACGGACATAGGGCAGGATGCATACTGTGAGTTTTGTGCACGGTGAGGCCCTCTGGCCTCTAAGGAACATACAGCAGGGATAGCCCTGTGAAGTTCCTCAGTGTCTACGTCTGCTCAATACACTTCATATGTCACGAGGAAACTGTGCTATAGAACATACTCACGACAGGTTTGAGTCTGTGGAATGTTGGATTCTGTGCCACCTGTCTTTGTTGAAATCAAGAAGTAACACAACAGAGCACTAACAGGAGATTCCTACAAGGGGTTCTGTTCACGGAAACTACTTCAGGTGGAAATCCATTCATAACAGTGCCTTCTCCATTGAGGAATGAAGATACAAGAAGGAGGGACTATGGGTTCTTTTGGTACTGTAAGTGAAATGCAGGATATGACGCTAAGGCATCCAAAACACATATTGGATGAGAACGTCCTGTGGTCATCCACTGTCTTTCTGTGTCAAAAACGCTTCAAACGTTGTGAGGGAAGTGTGAGTTAGGAGGGATTCGTGGCACTATTGAGTCTGCCAAAGAAGGAGGCTGTTGGGACGCACTGTGTGGTAAATTATAGAAATAGGAACATATAGGAGTCTAGTCTCATACGTCCATGCCATTGTAGAGAGGAGGTTCTTTTTCAGGGAAACTCATTCCAGCGTATTCTCAATTCTGAGAGTGTGTGTCCAGTGGAGGAAAGAAGATAGACCTGGGAAGGACATAGGGCAGGTTGCATTCTGTGAATGAAGGACAGGGTGAAGCACTTAGGCCTCTAAGACACATAATGCAAGTACAGCCCCTCTGAGTCTCACAGCGTCTCCCTCAGCTCAAAAGAATTCTTATGTCGCGAGGAAACTCTGCTATAGAACATACTCACGACAGGGTTGAGTCTTCGGAATGTTGGAATCTTTGCCTCCTGTCTTTGTTGAAATCAAGAAGTAACACAACAGAGAACTAACAGGAGATTCCTACAAGGGGTTCTGTTCACGGAAACTACTTCAGGTGGAAATCCATTCATAACAGTGCCTTCTCCATTGAAGAATGAAGATACAAGAAGGAGGGACTATGGGTTCTTTAGGTACTGTAAGTGAAATGCAGGATATGGCGCTAAGGCATCCAAAACACATATTGGATGAGCACGTCCTGTGGTCATCCACTGTCTTTCTGTGTCGAAAACGCTTCAAACCTTGTGAGGGAAGTGTGAGTTAGGAGGGATTCGTGGCACTATTGAGTCTGCCAAAGAAGGAGGCTGTTGGGACGCACTGTGTGGAAAATTATAGAAATAGGAACATATAGGAGTCTAGTCTCATACGTCCATGCCATTGTACAACGGAAGTTCTGTTTCAGGGAACCTCATTCCGGCGTCTTCTCAATTCTGAGAGTGTGTGTCCAGTGGAGGAATGAAGATAGAACAGGGACGGACATAGGGCATTTTGCATACTGTGAGTGAAGGGCAGAGTGAGGCACTTAGGACTCTAAGACACATAATGCAGGTACAGCCCCTCTGAGTCTCACAGCGTCTCCCTCAGCTCAAAAGAATTCTTATGTCGCAAGGAAACTGTCCTATAGAACATACGACAGGGTTGAGTCTTCGGAATGTTGGATTCTGTGCCACCTGTCTTTGTTGAAATCAAGAAGTAACACAACAGAGCACTAACAGGAGATTCATACAAAGGGATCTTTTCAGGGAAACTACTTCAGCTGGAATCTCATTCATAAGAGTGTCTTCCTATTTGAGAAATGAAGCTAGAAGGAGGACCGACTATGGACGTTCCTGTGAGTGAAGTGCAGCTTATGGCATGTAGGCTTCCATAACACGTATTGAAGATCCCTTCCTGTGCTCATCCACACTGGCTTTCTGTGTCCAAAACGCTTCAAACATTGTGATGGAAGTCTGTGTTAGGAGGGATTCATGGCAGTATTGAGTCTGTCAAAAAAGGAGGCTCTTGAGACGCACTGTGTGGTAAACTGCAAAGGGACGTATAGGAGTCTAGTCTTAGACGTCCATCCCCTTGACCAGAGCAAGTTCGGTTTAGGGAAACTCCTTCAGGCGGATTCTCAATTCTGACACTGTCAGTCCAGTGGTGGAAAGAAGATAGAAGAAGAACGGACAGAGGGCAGGATGCATACTGTGAGTTTTGTGCACGGTGAGGCCCTCTGGCCTCTAAGGAACATACAGCATGGATAGCCCTGTGACGTTCCTCAGTGTCTACGTCTGCTCAATACACTTCATATGTCACGAGGACACTGTGCTATAGAACAAACTCACGACAGGGTTGAGTCTGTGGAATGTTGGATTCTGTGCCACCTGTCTTTCTTGTAATCCAGAAGGGACGCCCCTGGCACCTAACAGGTGATTCCTACAAGGGGATCTGTTCACGGACACTACTTTCGTTGGATACTCATCCATAACAGTGTCTTCCTACTTCAGAAATGAAGATAGAACAAGGACCGACTATGGGCACTTTAGTTCCTGTGAGGTAAGTGCAGCTTATGGAGCTTAGGCTACCAACACACATATTGAAGGATCAGGACCTGTGCTCATCCACACTGTCTTTCTAAGTCGAAAACGCTACAAACATTGTGAGGGAAGTGTGCGTTTGGAGGGATTCGTGGCAGTGTTGAGTCTGTCAAGGAAGGAAGCTCTTGGGGCTCACTATGTGATAAACTAGAATGGGCGCGTATAGGAGTCTAATCTCATTCGTCGATGCCCTTGAACAGAGGAAGTTCTGTTTCAGGGAAACTCATTCCGGCGTCTTCTCAATTCTGACAGTGTGTGTCCAGTGGAGGAAAGAAGATAGACCTGGGAAGGACATAGGGCAGGTTGCATACTGTGAGTGAAGGGCAGGGTGAGGCACTTAGGCCTCTAAGACACATAATGCAAGTACAGCCCCTGTGAGTCTCACAGCGTCTCCCTCAGCTCAAAAGACTTCTTATGTCGTGAGGAAACTGTGCTATAGAACATACTCACGACAGGGTTGAGACTGTGGAATGTTGGATTCTGTGCCACCTGTCTTTGTTGAAATCAAGAAGTAACATAACAGAGCACTAACAGGAGATTCCTACAAGGGGTTCTGTTCACGGAAACTACTTCAGGTGGAAATCCATTCATAACAGTGCCTTCTCCATTGAGGAATGAAAATACAAGAAGGAGGGACTATGGGTTCTTTTGGTACTGTAAGTGAAATGCAGGATATGGCGCTAAGGCATCCAAAACACATATTGGATGAGCACGTCCTGTGGTCATCCACTGTCTTTCTGTGTCAAAAACGCTTCAAACGTTGTGAGGGAAGTGTGAGTTAGGAGGGATTCGTGGCACTATTGAATCTGCCAAAGAAGGAGGCTGTTGGGACGCACTGTGTGGAAAATTATAGAAATAGGAACATATAGGAGTCTAGTCTCATACGTCCATGCCATTGTACAGAGGAAGTTCTGTTTCAGGGAAATTCATTCCGGCGTCTTCTCAATTCTGAGAGTGTGTGTCCAGTGGAGGAATGAAGATAGAACAGGGACGGACATAGGGAATTTTGCATACTGTGAGTGAAGGACAGGGTGAGGCACTTAGGACTCTAAGACACATAATGCAGGAACAGCCCCTGTGAGTCTCACAGTGTCTCCCTCAGCTCAAAAGACTTTTTATGTCGTGAGGAAACTGTGCTATAGAACATACGGCAGGGTTGAGACTGTGGAATGTTGGATTCCGTGCCACCTGTCTTTGTTGAAATCAAGATGTAAAATAACAGAGCACTAACAGGAGATTCTTACAAGGGGTTCTGTTCAGGGAAACTACTTCAGGTGTAAATCCATTCATAACAGTGCCTTCTCCATTGAGGAATGAAGATACAAGAAGGAGGGACTATGGGTTCTTTTGGTACTGTTAGTGAAATGCAGGATATGGCGCTAAGGCATCCAAAACACATATTGGATGAGCACGTCCTGTGGTCATCCACTGTCTTTCTGTGTCAAAAACGCTTCAAACGTTGTGAGGGAAGTGTGAGTTAGGAGGGATTCGTGGCACTATTGAGTCTGCCAAAGAAGGAGGCTGTTGGGACCCACTGTGTGGTAAATTATAGAAATAGGAACATATAGGAGTCTAGTCTCATACGTCCATGCCATTGTAGAGAGGAGGCTCTTTTTCAGGGAAACTCATTCCAGCGTATTCTCAATTCTGAGAGTGTGTGTCCAGTGGAGGAAAGAAGATAGACCTGGGAAGGACATAGGGCAGGTTGCATACTGTGAGTGAAGGGCAGGGTGAGGCACTTAGGCCTCTAAGACACATAATGCAAGTACAGCCCTGTGAGTCTCACAGCGTCTCCCTCAGCTCAAAAGACTTCTTATGTCTTGAGGAAATTGTGCTATGGAACATACTCACGACAGGGTTGAGTCTGTGGAATGTTGGATTCTGTGCCACTTGTCTTTTTTGAAATAAAGAAGTAAACCAAAAGAGCACTAAAGGAGATTCTTACAAGGGGTTTTGTTCAGGGAAACTACTTCATGTGGAAACCCATTCATAAGAGTGCCTTCCCCATTGAGGAATGAAGATAGAAGAAGGACGGACTATGGGTTCTTTTGGTACTGTAAGTGAAGTGCAGGATATGGCGCTAAGGCATCCAAAACACATATTGGATGAGCACGTCCTGTGTTCATCCACTGTCTTTCTGTGTTGAAAATGCTTCCAACATTGTGAGGCAAGTGAGAGTTAGGAGGGATTCGTGGCAATATTGAGTCTGTCAAAGAAGGAGGCTGTTGGGACGCACTGTGTGGTAAATGTCAATAGGAACATATAGGAGTCTAGTCTCAGACGTCCATGCCTTTGTACAGAGGAAGTTCTGTTTCAGGGAAACTCATTCCGGCGTATTCTCAATTCTGACAGGGTGTGTCCAGTGGAGGAAAGTAGATAGACCTGGAAAGGACATAGGGCAGGTTGCATACTGTGAGTGAAGGGCAGGTTGAGGCACTTAGGCCTCAAGGACACATAATGCAAGTACAGCCCCTCTGAGTCTCACAGCGTCTCCCTCAGCTCAAAAGACTTCTTATGTCATGAGGAAACTGTGCTATAGAACATACTCACGACAGGGTTGAGTCTGTGGAATGTTGGATTCTGTGCCACCTGTCTTTGTTGAAATCAAGAAGTAACACAACAGAGCACTAACAGGAGATTCATACAAAGGGATCTGTTCAGGGAAACTACTTCAGGTGGATACTCATTCAAAACAGGGTCTTCCTATTTGAGAAATGAAGATAGAAGAACGACTGTCTATGGACGTTCCTGTGAGTGAAGTGCATCTTATGGCGCGTAGGCTTCCATAAAACGTATTGAAGATCCCTCCTGTGCTCATCCACACTCTCTTTGTGTCCAAAACGCTTCAAACATTGTGATGGAAATGTGCGTTAGGAGGGATTCGTGGCAGTATTGAGTCTGTCAAAGAAGGAGGCTCTTGGGATGCACTGTGTGGTAAATGTCAATAGGAACATATAGGAGTCTAGTCTCAGACGTCCATGCCTTTGTACAGAGGAAGTTCTGTTTCAGGGAAACTCATTCCGGCGTATTCTCAATTCTGACAGGGTGTGTCCAGTGGAGGAAAGTAGATAGACCTGGAAAGGACATAGGGCAGGTTGCATACTGTGAGTGAAGGGCAGGTTGAGGCACTTAGGCCTCAAGGACACATAATGCAAGTACAGCCCCTCTGAGTCTCACAGCGTCTCCCTCAGCTCAAAAGACTTCTTATGTCATGAGGAAACTGTGCTATAGAACATACTCACGACAGGGTTGAGTCTGTGGAATGTTGGATTCTGTGCCACCTGTCTTTGTTGAAATCAAGAAGTAACACAACAGAGCACTAACAGGAGATTCATACAAAGGGATCTGTTCAGGGAAACTACTTCAGGTGGATACTCATTCAAAACAGGGTCTTCCTATTTGAGAAATGAAGATAGAAGAACGACTGTCTATGGACGTTCCTGTGAGTGAAGTGCATCTTATGGCGCGTAGGCTTCCATAAAACGTATTGAAGATCCCTTCCTGTGCTCATCCACACTCTCTTTGTGTCCAAAACGCTTCAAACATTGTGATGGAAATGTGCGTTAGGAGGGATTCGTGGCAGTATTGAGTCTGTCAAAGAAGGAGGCTCTTGGGATGCACTGTGTGGTAAACTGCCAAGGGACGTATAGGAGTCTAGTCTCAGACGTCCATCCCCTTGACCAGAGCAAGTTCGGTTTAGGGAAACTCCTTCAGGCGGATTCTCAATTCTGACACTGTCAGTCCAGTGGTGGAAAGAAGATAGAAGAAGGGCGGACATAGGGCAGGATGCATACGGTGAATTTTGGCAGGGTGAGGCCCTCTGGCCTCTAAGGAACATACAGCATGGATAGCCCTGTGTAGTTCCTCAGTGTCTACGTCTGCTCAATACACTTCATATGTCACGAGGAAACTGTGCTATAGAACATACGACAGGGTTGAGTCTGTGGAATGTTGGATTCTGTGCCACCTGTCTTTGTAATCCAGAAGGGACGCCCCGGTCCCCTAACAGGTGATTCCTACTAGGGGATCTGTTCAGGTACACTACATCCGTTGGATACTCATCCATAACAGTGTCTTCCTTCTTCAGAAATGAAGATAGAACATGGACCGACTATGGGCACTTTAGTTCCTCTGAGGTAAGTGCAGCTTATGGAGCTTAGGCTTCCAACACGCATATTGAAAGATCAGGACCGGTGCTCATCCACACTGTCTTTCTAAGTCGAAAACGTTACAAACATTGTGAGGGAAGTGTGCGTTTGGAGGGATTCGTGGCAGTGTTGAGTCTGTCAAGGAAGGAGGCTCTTGGGGCTCACTATGTGATAAACTATAATGGGCGCGTATATGATTCTAGTCTCATAAGTCGATGCCCTTGAACAGAGGAAGTTCTATTTCAGGGAAACTCATTCCGGCGTCTTCTCAAATCTGATAGTGTGTGTCCAATGGAGGAAAGAAGATAGAACAGGGACAGACATAGGGCATTTTGCATACTGTGAGTGAAGGGCAGGGTGAGGCACTTAGGACTATAAGACACATAATAAAGTACAGCCCTTGTGAGTCTCACAGCGTCTCCATCAGCTCAAAAGACTTCTTATGTCTTGAGGAAACTGTGCTATGGAACATACCCACGACAGGGTTGAGTCTGTGGAATGTTGGATTCTGTGCCACCTGTCTTTTTGAAATCAAGAAGAAACACAACAGAGCACTAACAGGAGATTCCTACAAGGGGTTCGCTTCAGGGAAACTACTTCATGTGGAAACCCATTCATAACAGTGCCTTCTCTATTGAGGAATGAAGATAGAAGAAGGACTGACTATGGGTTCTTTTGGTACTGTAAGTGAAGTGCAGGATATGGCGCTAAGGCATCCAAAACACATATTGGATGAGCACGTCCTGTGGTCATCCACTGTCTTTCTGTGTAGAAAATGCTTCCAACGTTGTGAGGGAAGTGTGAGTTAGGAGGGATTCGTGGCAGTATTGAGTCTGGCAAAGAAGGAGGCTGTTGGGACGCACTATGTGTTAAATTTCAGTAGGAACATAAAGGATTCTAGTCTCATACGTCCATGCCATTATACAGAGGAAGTTCTGATTCAGGGAAACTCATTCCGGCGTATTCTCAATTCTGACAGTGTGTGTCCAGTGGAGGAAAGAAGATAGAACACGGACGTACATAGGGCATTTTGCATATTGTGAGTGAAGGGCAGGGTGAGGCACTTAGGCCTCTAAGACACATAATGCAAGTACAGCCCCTCTGAGTCTCACAGCGTCTCCCTCAGCTCAAAAGACTTCTTATGTCGTGAGGAAAATGTGCTATAGAACATACTCACGACAGGGTTGAGTCTGTGGAATGTCAGATTCTGTGCCACCTGTCTTTGTTGAAATCAAGAAGTAACACAACAGAGCACTAACAGGAGAGTCATACAAAGGGATCTGTTCAGGGAAACTACTTCAGGTGGATACTCATTCATAACAGTGACTTCCTATTTGAGAAATGAAGCTAGAAGAAGGACCTACTATGGACGTTCCTGTGAGTGAAGGTCAGCTTATGGCGTGTAGGCTTCCATAACACGTATTGAAGATCCCTTCCTGTGCTCATCCACACTGTCTTTCTGTGTCCAAAACGCTTCAAACATTGTGATGGAAGTGGGCGTTAGGAGGGATTCGTGCAGTATTGAGTCTGTCAACGAAGGAGGCTCTTGGAACGCGCTATGTGGTAAACTGCAAAAGGACTTATAGGATTTTAGTCTTAGACGTCCATCCCCTTGACTAGAGCAAGTTCGGTTTAGGGAAACTCCTTCAGGCGGATTCTCAATTCTGACACTGTCAGTCCAGTGGTGGAAAGAAGATAGAAGAAGGACGGACATAGGGCAGGATGCATACTGTGAGTTATGTGCATGGTGAGGCCCTCTGGCCTCTTAGGAACATACAGCATGGATAGCCCTGTGATGTTCCTCAGTGTCTAAGTCTGCTCATTACACTTCATATGTCACGAGGAAACTGGGCTATAGAACATACTCACGACAGGTTTGAGTCTGTGGAATGTTGGATTCTGTGCCACCTGTCTTTGTTGAAATCAAGAAGTAACACAACAGAGCACTAACAGGAGATTCCTACAAGGGGTTCTGTTCACGGAAACTACTTCAGGTGCAAATCCATTCATAACAGTGCCTTCTCCATTGAGGAATGAAGATACAAGAAGGAGGGACTATGGGTTCTTTTGGTACTGTAAGTGAAGTGCAGGATATAGCGCTAAGGCATCCAAAACACATATTGGATGAGCACGTCCTGTGGTCATCCACTGTCTTTCTGTGTTGAAAATGCTTCCAACATTGTGAGGCAAGTGTGAGTTAGGAGGTTTCGTGGCAATATTGAGTCTGTCAAAGAAGGAGGCTGTTGGGACGCACTGTGTGGTAAATGTCAATAGGAACATATAGGAGTCTAGTCTCAGACGTCCATGCCTTTGTACAGAGGAAGTTCTGTTTCAGGGAAACTCATTCCGGCGTATTCTCAATTCTGACAGGGTTTGTCCAGTGGAGGAAAGAAGATAGAACTGGGAAGGACATAGGGCAGGTTGCATAGTGTGAGTGAAGGGCAGGGTGAAGCACTTAGGCCTCTAAGACACATAATGCAAGTACAGCCCCTCTGAGTCTCACAGCGTCTCCCTCAGCTCAAAAGAATTCTTATGTCGCAAGGAAACTGTCCTATAGAACATACTCACGACACGGTTGAGTCTTCGGAATGTTGGATTCTGTGCCACCTGTCTTTGTTGAAATCAAGAAGTAACACAACAGAGCACTAATAGGAGATTCATACAAAGGGATCTTTTCAGGGAAACTACTTCAGCTGGAATCTCATTCATAACAGTGTCTTCCTATTTGAGAAATGAAGCTAGAAGAAGGACCGACTATGGACGTTCCTGTGAGTGAAGTGCAGCTTATGGCGTGTAGGCTTCCATAACACGTATTGAAGATCCCTTCCTGTGCTCATCCACACTGGCTTTCTGTGTCCAAAACGCTTCAAACATTGTGATGGAAGTCTGTGTTAGGAGGGATTCATGGCAGTATTGAGTCTGTCAAAAAAGGAGGCTCTTGAGACGCACTGTGTGGTAAACTGCAAAGGGACGTATAGGAGTCTAGTCTTAGACGTCCATCCCCTTGACCAGAGCAAGTTCGGTTTAGGGAAACTCCTTCAGGCGGATTCTCAATTCTGACACTGTCAGTCCAGTGGTGGAAAGAAGATAGAAGAAGGACGGACATAGGGCAGGATGCATACTGTGAGTTTTGTGCACGGTGAGGCCCTCTGGCCTCTAAGGAACATACAGCAGGGATAGCCCTGTGAAGTTCCTCAGTGTCTACGTCTGCTCAATACACTTCATATGTCACGAGGAAACTGTGCTATAGAACATACTCACGACAGGTTTGAGTCTGTGGAATGTTGGATTCTGTGCCACCTGTCTTTGTTGAAATCAAGAAGTAACACAACAGAGCACTAACAGGAGATTCCTACAAGGGGTTCTGTTCACGGAAACTACTTCAGGTGGAAATCCATTCATAACAGTGCCTTCTCCATTGAGGAATGAAGATACAAGAAGGAGGGACTATGGGTTCTTTTGGTACTGTAAGTGAAATGCAGGATATGACGCTAAGGCATCCAAAACACATATTGGATGAGAACGTCCTGTGGTCATCCACTGTCTTTCTGTGTCAAAAACGCTTCAAACGTTGTGAGGGAAGTGTGAGTTAGGAGGGATTCGTGGCACTATTGAGTCTGCCAAAGAAGGAGGCTGTTGGGACGCACTGTGTGGTAAATTATAGAAATAGGAACATATAGGAGTCTAGTCTCATACGTCCATGCCATTGTAGAGAGGAGGTTCTTTTTCAGGGAAACTCATTCCAGCGTATTCTCAATTCTGAGAGTGTGTGTCCAGTGGAGGAAAGAAGATAGACCTGGGAAGGACATAGGGCAGGTTGCATTCTGTGAATGAAGGACAGGGTGAAGCACTTAGGCTTCTAAGACACATAATGCAAGTACAGCCCCTCTGAGTCTCACAGCGTCTCCCTCAGCTCAAAAGAATTCTTATGTCGCGAGGAAACTCTGCTATAGAACATACTCACGACAGGGTTGAGTCTTCGGAATGTTGGAATCTTTGCCTCCTGTCTTTGTTGAAATCAAGAAGTAACACAACAGAGAACTAACAGGAGATTCCTACAAGGGGTTCTGTTCACGGAAACTACTTCAGGTGGAAATCCATTCATAACAGTGCCTTCTCCATTGAAGAATGAAGATACAAGAAGGAGGGACTATGGGTTCTTTAGGTACTGTAAGTGAAATGCAGGATATGGCGCTAAGGCATCCAAAACACATATTGGATGAGCACGTCCTGTGGTCATCCACTGTCTTTCTGTGTCGAAAACGCTTCAAACCTTGTGAGGGAAGTGTGAGTTAGGAGGGATTCGTGGCACTATTGAGTCTGCCAAAGAAGGAGGCTGTTGGGACGCACTGTGTGGAAAATTATAGAAATAGGAACATATAGGAGTCTAGTCTCATACGTCCATGCCATTGTACAACGGAAGTTCTGTTTCAGGGAACCTCATTCCGGCGTCTTCTCAATTCTGAGAGTGTGTGTCCAGTGGAGGAATGAAGATAGAACAGGGACGGACATAGGGCATTTTGCATACTGTGAGTGAAGGGCAGAGTGAGGCACTTAGGACTCTAAGACACATAATGCAGGTACAGCCCCTCTGAGTCTCACAGCGTCTCCCTCAGCTCAAAAGAATTCTTATGTCGCAAGGAAACTGTCCTATAGAACATACGACAGGGTTGAGTCTTCGGAATGTTGGATTCTGTGCCACCTGTCTTTGTTGAAATCAAGAAGTAACACAACAGAGCACTAACAGGAGATTCATACAAAGGGATCTTTTCAGGGAAACTACTTCAGCTGGAATCTCATTCATAAGAGTGTCTTCCTATTTGAGAAATGAAGCTAGAAGGAGGACCGACTATGGACGTTCCTGTGAGTGAAGTGCAGCTTATGGCGTGTAGGCTTCCATAACACGTATTGAAGATCCCTTCCTGTGCTCATCCACACTGGCTTTCTGTGTCCAAAACGCTTCAAACATTGTGATGGAAGTCTGTGTTAGGAGGGATTCATGGCAGTATTGAGTCTGTCAAAAAAGGAGGCTCTTGAGACGCACTGTGTGGTAAACTGCAAAGGGACGTATAGGAGTCTAGTCTTAGACGTCCATCCCCTTGACCAGAGCAAGTTCGGTTTAGGGAAACTCCTTCAGGCGGATTCTCAATTCTGACACTGTCAGTCCAGTGGTGGAAAGAAGATAGAAGAAGAACGGACAGAGGGCAGGATTCATACTGTGAGTTTTGTGCACGGTGAGGCCCTCTGGCCTCTAAGGAACATACAGCATGGATAGCCCTGTGACGTTCCTCAGTGTCTACGTCTGCTCAATACACTTCATATGTCACGAGGACACTGTGCTATAGAACAAACTCACGACAGGGTTGAGTCTGTGGAATGTTGGATTCTGTGCCACCTGTCTTTCTTGTAATCCAGAAGGGACGCCCCTGGCCCCTAACAGGTGATTCCTACAAGGGGATCTGTTCACGGACACTACTTTCGTTGGATACTCATCCATAACAGTGTCTTCCTACTTCAGAAATGAAGATAGAACAAGGACCGACTATGGGCACTTTAGTTCCTGTGAGGTAAGTGCAGCTTATGGAGCTTAGGCTACCAACACACATATTGAAGGATCAGGACCTGTGCTCATCCACACTGTCTTTCTAAGTCGAAAACGCTACAAACATTGTGAGGGAAGTGTGCGTTTGGAGGGATTCGTGGCAGTGTTGAGTCTGTCAAGGAAGGAAGCTCTTGGGGCTCACTATGTGATAAACTAGAATGGGCGCGTATAGGAGTCTAATCTCATTCGTCGATGCCCTTGAACAGAGGAAGTTCTGTTTCAGGGAAACTCATTCCGGCGTCTTCTCAATTCTGACAGTGTGTGTCCAGTGGAGGAAAGAAGATAGACCTGGGAAGGACATAGGGCAGGTTGCATACTGTGAGTGAAGGGCAGGGTGAGGCACTTAGGCCTCTAAGACACATAATGCAAGTACAGCCCCTGTGAGTCTCACAGCGTCTCCCTCAGCTCAAAAGACTTCTTATGTCGTGAGGAAACTGTGCTATAGAACATACTCACGACAGGGTTGAGACTGTGGAATGTTGGATTCTGTGCCACCTGTCTTTGTTGAAATCAAGAAGTAACATAACAGAGCACTAACAGGAGATTCCTACAAGGGGTTCTGTTCACGGAAACTACTTCAGGTGGAAATCCATTCATAACAGTGCCTTCTCCATTGAGGAATGAAAATACAAGAAGGAGGGACTATGGGTTCTTTTGGTACTGTAAGTGAAATGCAGGATATGGCGCTAAGGCATCCAAAACACATATTGGATGAGCACGTCCTGTGGTCATCCACTGTCTTTCTGTGTCAAAAACGCTTCAAACGTTGTGAGGGAAGTGTGAGTTAGGAGGGATTCGTGGCACTATTGAATCTGCCAAAGAAGGAGGCTGTTGGGACGCACTGTGTGGAAAATTATAGAAATAGGAACATATAGGAGTCTAGTCTCATACGTCCATGCCATTGTACAGAGGAAGTTCTGTTTCAGGGAAATTCATTCCGGCGTCTTCTCAATTCTGAGAGTGTGTGTCCAGTGGAGGAATGAAGATAGAACAGGGACGGACATAGGGAATTTTGCATACTGTGAGTGAAGGACAGGGTGAGGCACTTAGGACTCTAAGACACATAATGCAGGAACAGCCCCTGTGAGTCTCACAGTGTCTCCCTCAGCTCAAAAGACTTTTTATGTCGTGAGGAAACTGTGCTATAGAACATACGGCAGGGTTGAGACTGTGGAATGTTGGATTCCGTGCCACCTGTCTTTGTTGAAATCAAGATGTAAAATAACAGAGCACTAACAGGAGATTCTTACAAGGGGTTCTGTTCAGGGAAACTACTTCAGGTGTAAATCCATTCATAACAGTGCCTTCTCCATTGAGGAATGAAGATACAAGAAGGAGGGACTATGGGTTCTTTTGGTACTGTTAGTGAAATGCAGGATATGGCGCTAAGGCATCCAAAACACATATTGGATGAGCACGTCCTGTGGTCATCCACTGTCTTTCTGTGTCAAAAACGCTTCAAACGTTGTGAGGGAAGTGTGAGTTAGGAGGGATTCGTGGCACTATTGAGTCTGCCAAAGAAGGAGGCTGTTGGGACCCACTGTGTGGTAAATTATAGAAATAGGAACATATAGGAGTCTAGTCTCATACGTCCATGCCATTGTAGAGAGGAGGCTCTTTTTCAGGGAAACTCATTCCAGCGTATTCTCAATTCTGAGAGTGTGTGTCCAGTGGAGGAAAGAAGATAGACCTGGGAAGGACATAGGGCAGGTTGCATACTGTGAGTGAAGGGCAGGGTGAGGCACTTAGGCCTCTAAGACACATAATGCAAGTACAGCCCTGTGAGTCTCACAGCGTCTCCCTCAGCTCAAAAGACTTCTTATGTCTTGAGGAAATTGTGCTATGGAACATACTCACGACAGGGTTGAGTCTGTGGAATGTTGGATTCTGTGCCACTTGTCTTTTTTGAAATAAAGAAGTAAACCAAAAGAGCACTAAAGGAGATTCTTACAAGGGGTTTTGTTCAGGGAAACTACTTCATGTGGAAACCCATTCATAAGAGTGCCTTCCCCATTGAGGAATGAAGATAGAAGAAGGACGGACTATGGGTTCTTTTGGTACTGTAAGTGAAGTGCAGGATATGGCGCTAAGGCATCCAAAACACATATTGGATGAGCACGTCCTGTGTTCATCCACTGTCTTTCTGTGTTGAAAATGCTTCCAACATTGTGAGGCAAGTGAGAGTTAGGAGGGATTCGTGGCAATATTGAGTCTGTCAAAGAAGGAGGCTGTTGGGACGCACTGTGTGGTAAATGTCAATAGGAACATATAGGAGTCTAGTCTCAGACGTCCATGCCTTTGTACAGAGGAAGTTCTGTTTCAGGGAAACTCATTCCGGCGTATTCTCAATTCTGACAGGGTGTGTCCAGTGGAGGAAAGTAGATAGACCTGGAAAGGACATAGGGCAGGTTGCATACTGTGAGTGAAGGGCAGGTTGAGGCACTTAGGCCTCAAGGACACATAATGCAAGTACAGCCCCTCTGAGTCTCACAGCGTCTCCCTCAGCTCAAAAGACTTCTTATGTCATGAGGAAACTGTGCTATAGAACATACTCACGACAGGGTTGAGTCTGTGGAATGTTGGATTCTGTGCCACCTGTCTTTGTTGAAATCAAGAAGTAACACAACAGAGCACTAACAGGAGATTCATACAAAGGGATCTGTTCAGGGAAACTACTTCAGGTGGATACTCATTCAAAACAGGGTCTTCCTATTTGAGAAATGAAGATAGAAGAACGACTGTCTATGGACGTTCCTGTGAGTGAAGTGCATCTTATGGCGCGTAGGCTTCCATAAAACGTATTGAAGATCCCTCCTGTGCTCATCCACACTCTCTTTGTGTCCAAAACGCTTCAAACATTGTGATGGAAATGTGCGTTAGGAGGGATTCGTGGCAGTATTGAGTCTGTCAAAGAAGGAGGCTCTTGGGATGCACTGTGTGGTAAATGTCAATAGGAACATATAGGAGTCTAGTCTCAGACGTCCATGCCTTTGTACAGAGGAAGTTCTGTTTCAGGGAAACTCATTCCGGCGTATTCTCAATTCTGACAGGGTGTGTCCAGTGGAGGAAAGTAGATAGACCTGGAAAGGACATAGGGCAGGTTGCATACTGTGAGTGAAGGGCAGGTTGAGGCACTTAGGCCTCAAGGACACATAATGCAAGTACAGCCCCTCTGAGTCTCACAGCGTCTCCCTCAGCTCAAAAGACTTCTTATGTCATGAGGAAACTGTGCTATAGAACATACTCACGACAGGGTTGAGTCTGTGGAATGTTGGATTCTGTGCCACCTGTCTTTGTTGAAATCAAGAAGTAACACAACAGAGCACTAACAGGAGATTCATACAAAGGGATCTGTTCAGGGAAACTACTTCAGGTGGATACTCATTCAAAACAGGGTCTTCCTATTTGAGAAATGAAGATAGTAGAACGACTGTCTATGGACGTTCCTGTGAGTGAAGTGCATCTTATGGCGCGTAGGCTTCCATAAAACGTATTGAAGATCCCTTCCTGTGCTCATCCACACTCTCTTTGTGTCCAAAACGCTTCAAACATTGTGATGGAAATGTGCGTTAGGAGGGATTCGTGGCAGTATTGAGTCTGTCAAAGAAGGAGGCTCTTGGGATGCACTGTGTGGTAAACTGCCAAGGGACGTATAGGAGTCTAGTCTCAGACGTCCATCCCCTTGACCAGAGCAAGTTCGGTTTAGGGAAACTCCTTCAGGCGGATTCTCAATTCTGACACTGTCAGTCCAGTGGTGGAAAGAAGATAGAAGAAGGGCGGACATAGGGCAGGATGCATACGGTGAATTTTGGCAGGGTGAGGCCCTCTGGCCTCTAAGGAACATACAGCATGGATAGCCCTGTGTAGTTCCTCAGTGTCTACGTCTGCTCAATACACTTCATATGTCACGAGGAAACTGTGCTATAGAACATACGACAGGGTTGAGTCTGTGGAATGTTGGATTCTGTGCCACCTGTCTTTGTAATCCAGAAGGGACGCCCCGGTCCCCTAACAGGTGATTCCTACTAGGGGATCTGTTCAGGTACACTACATCCGTTGGATACTCATCCATAACAGTGTCTTCCTTCTTCAGAAATGAAGATAGAACATGGACCGACTATGGGCACTTTAGTTCCTCTGAGGTAAGTGCAGCTTATGGAGCTTAGGCTTCCAACACGCATATTGAAAGATCAGGACCGGTGCTCATCCACACTGTCTTTCTAAGTCGAAAACGTTACAAACATTGTGAGGGAAGTGTGCGTTTGGAGGGATTCGTGGCAGTGTTGAGTCTGTCAAGGAAGGAGGCTCTTGGGGCTCACTATGTGATAAACTATAATGGGCGCGTATATGATTCTAGTCTCATAAGTCGATGCCCTTGAACAGAGGAAGTTCTATTTCAGGGAAACTCATTCCGGCGTCTTCTCAAATCTGATAGTGTGTGTCCAATGGAGGAAAGAAGATAGAACAGGGACAGACATAGGGCATTTTGCATACTGTGAGTGAAGGGCAGGGTGAGGCACTTAGGACTATAAGACACATAATAAAGTACAGCCCTTGTGAGTCTCACAGCGTCTCCATCAGCTCAAAAGACTTCTTATGTCTTGAGGAAACTGTGCTATGGAACATACCCACGACAGGGTTGAGTCTGTGGAATGTTGGATTCTGTGCCACCTGTCTTTTTGAAATCAAGAAGAAACACAACAGAGCACTAACAGGAGATTCCTACAAGGGGTTCGCTTCAGGGAAACTACTTCATGTGGAAACCCATTCATAACAGTGCCTTCTCTATTGAGGAATGAAGATAGAAGAAGGACTGACTATGGGTTCTTTTGGTACTGTAAGTGAAGTGCAGGATATGGCGCTAAGGCATCCAAAACACATATTGGATGAGCACGTCCTGTGGTCATCCACTGTCTTTCTGTGTAGAAAATGCTTCCAACGTTGTGAGGGAAGTGTGAGTTAGGAGGGATTCGTGGCAGTATTGAGTCTGGCAAAGAAGGAGGCTGTTGGGACGCACTATGTGTTAAATTTCAGTAGGAACATAAAGGATTCTAGTCTCATACGTCCATGCCATTATACAGAGGAAGTTCTGATTCAGGGAAACTCATTCCGGCGTATTCTCAATTCTGACAGTGTGTGTCCAGTGGAGGAAAGAAGATAGAACACGGACGTACATAGGGCATTTTGCATATTGTGAGTGAAGGGCAGGGTGAGGCACTTAGGCCTCTAAGACACATAATGCAAGTACAGCCCCTCTGAGTCTCACAGCGTCTCCCTCAGCTCAAAAGACTTCTTATGTCGTGAGGAAAATGTGCTATAGAACATACTCACGACAGGGTTGAGTCTGTGGAATGTCAGATTCTGTGCCACCTGTCTTTGTTGAAATCAAGAAGTAACACAACAGAGCACTAACAGGAGAGTCATACAAAGGGATCTGTTCAGGGAAACTACTTCAGGTGGATACTCATTCATAACAGTGACTTCCTATTTGAGAAATGAAGCTAGAAGAAGGACCTACTATGGACGTTCCTGTGAGTGAAGGTCAGCTTATGGCGTGTAGGCTTCCATAACACGTATTGAAGATCCCTTCCTGTGCTCATCCACACTGTCTTTCTGTGTCCAAAACGCTTCAAACATTGTGATGGAAGTGGGCGTTAGGAGGGATTCGTGCAGTATTGAGTCTGTCAACGAAGGAGGCTCTTGGAACGCGCTATGTGGTAAACTGCAAAAGGACTTATAGGATTTTAGTCTTAGACGTCCATCCCCTTGACTAGAGCAAGTTCGGTTTAGGGAAACTCCTTCAGGCGGATTCTCAATTCTGACACTGTCAGTCCAGTGGTGGAAAGAAGATAGAAGAAGGACGGACATAGGGCAGGATGCATACTGTGAGTTATGTGCATGGTGAGGCCCTCTGGCCTCTTAGGAACATACAGCATGGATAGCCCTGTGATGTTCCTCAGTGTCTAAGTCTGCTCATTACACTTCATATGTCACGAGGAAACTGGGCTATAGAACATACTCACGACAGGTTTGAGTCTGTGGAATGTTGGATTCTGTGCCACCTGTCTTTGTTGAAATCAAGAAGTAACACAACAGAGCACTAACAGGAGATTCCTACAAGGGGTTCTGTTCACGGAAACTACTTCAGGTGCAAATCCATTCATAACAGTGCCTTCTCCATTGAGGAATGAAGATACAAGAAGGAGGGACTATGGGTTCTTTTGGTACTGTAAGTGAAGTGCAGGATATAGCGCTAAGGCATCCAAAACACATATTGGATGAGCACGTCCTGTGGTCATCCACTGTCTTTCTGTGTTGAAAATGCTTCCAACATTGTGAGGCAAGTGTGAGTTAGGAGGTTTCGTGGCAATATTGAGTCTGTCAAAGAAGGAGGCTGTTGGGACGCACTGTGTGGTAAATGTCAATAGGAACATATAGGAGTCTAGTCTCAGACGTCCATGCCTTTGTACAGAGGAAGTTCTGTTTCAGGGAAACTCATTCCGGCGTATTCTCAATTCTGACAGGGTTTGTCCAGTGGAGGAAAGAAGATAGAACTGGGAAGGACATAGGGCAGGTTGCATAGTGTGAGTGAAGGGCAGGGTGAAGCACTTAGGCCTCTAAGACACATAATGCAAGTACAGCCCCTCTGAGTCTCACAGCGTCTCCCTCAGCTCAAAAGAATTCTTATGTCGCAAGGAAACTGTCCTATAGAACATACTCACGACACGGTTGAGTCTTCGGAATGTTGGATTCTGTGCCACCTGTCTTTGTTGAAATCAAGAAGTAACACAACAGAGCACTAATAGGAGATTCATACAAAGGGATCTTTTCAGGGAAACTACTTCAGCTGGAATCTCATTCATAACAGTGTCTTCCTATTTGAGAAATGAAGCTAGAAGAAGGACCGACTATGGACGTTCCTGTGAGTGAAGTGCAGCTTATGGCGTGTAGGCTTCCATAACACGTATTGAAGATCCCTTCCTGTGCTCATCCACACTGGCTTTCTGTGTCCAAAACGCTTCAAACATTGTGATGGAAGTCTGTGTTAGGAGGGATTCATGGCAGTATTGAGTCTGTCAAAAAAGGAGGCTCTTGAGACGCACTGTGTGGTAAACTGCAAAGGGACGTATAGGAGTCTAGTCTTAGACGTCCATCCCCTTGACCAGAGCAAGTTCGGTTTAGGGAAACTCCTTCAGGCGGATTCTCAATTCTGACACTGTCAGTCCAGTGGTGGAAAGAAGATAGAAGAAGGACGGACATAGGGCAGGATGCATACTGTGAGTTTTGTGCACGGTGAGGCCCTCTGGCCTCTAAGGAACATACAGCAGGGATAGCCCTGTGAAGTTCCTCAGTGTCTACGTCTGCTCAATACACTTCATATGTCACGAGGAAACTGTGCTATAGAACATACTCACGACAGGTTTGAGTCTGTGGAATGTTGGATTCTGTGCCACCTGTCTTTGTTGAAATCAAGAAGTAACACAACAGAGCACTAACAGGAGATTCCTACAAGGGGTTCTGTTCACGGAAACTACTTCAGGTGGAAATCCATTCATAACAGTGCCTTCTCCATTGAGGAATGAAGATACAAGAAGGAGGGACTATGGGTTCTTTTGGTACTGTAAGTGAAATGCAGGATATGACGCTAAGGCATCCAAAACACATATTGGATGAGAACGTCCTGTGGTCATCCACTGTCTTTCTGTGTCAAAAACGCTTCAAACGTTGTGAGGGAAGTGTGAGTTAGGAGGGATTCGTGGCACTATTGAGTCTGCCAAAGAAGGAGGCTGTTGGGACGCACTGTGTGGTAAATTATAGAAATAGGAACATATAGGAGTCTAGTCTCATACGTCCATGCCATTGTAGAGAGGAGGTTCTTTTTCAGGGAAACTCATTCCAGCGTATTCTCAATTCTGAGAGTGTGTGTCCAGTGGAGGAAAGAAGATAGACCTGGGAAGGACATAGGGCAGGTTGCATTCTGTGAATGAAGGACAGGGTGAAGCACTTAGGCCTCTAAGACACATAATGCAAGTACAGCCCCTCTGAGTCTCACAGCGTCTCCCTCAGCTCAAAAGAATTCTTATGTCGCGAGGAAACTCTGCTATAGAACATACTCACGACAGGGTTGAGTCTTCGGAATGTTGGAATCTTTGCCTCCTGTCTTTGTTGAAATCAAGAAGTAACACAACAGAGAACTAACAGGAGATTCCTACAAGGGGTTCTGTTCACGGAAACTACTTCAGGTGGAAATCCATTCATAACAGTGCCTTCTCCATTGAAGAATGAAGATACAAGAAGGAGGGACTATGGGTTCTTTAGGTACTGTAAGTGAAATGCAGGATATGGCGCTAAGGCATCCAAAACACATATTGGATGAGCACGTCCTGTGGTCATCCACTGTCTTTCTGTGTCGAAAACGCTTCAAACCTTGTGAGGGAAGTGTGAGTTAGGAGGGATTCGTGGCACTATTGAGTCTGCCAAAGAAGGAGGCTGTTGGGACGCACTGTGTGGAAAATTATAGAAATAGGAACATATAGGAGTCTAGTCTCATACGTCCATGCCATTGTACAACGGAAGTTCTGTTTCAGGGAAACTCATTCCGGCGTCTTCTCAATTCTGAGAGTGTGTGTCCAGTGGAGGAATGAAGATAGAACAGGGACGGACATAGGGCATTTTGCATACTGTGAGTGAAGGGCAGAGTGAGGCACTTAAGACTCTAAGACACATAATGCAGGTACAGCCCCTCTGAGTCTCACAGCGTCTCCCTCAGCTCAAAAGAATTCTTATGTCGCAAGGAAACTGTCCTATAGAACATACTCACGACAGGGTTGAGTCTTCGGAATGTTGGATTCTGTGCCACCTGTCTTTGTTGAAATCAAGAAGTAACACAACAGAGCACTAACAGGAGATTCATACAAAGGGATCTTTTCAGGGAAACTACTTCAGCTGGAATCTCATTCATAACAGTGTCTTCCTATTTGAGAAATGAAGCTAGAAGGAGGACCGACTATGGACGTTCCTGTGAGTGAAGTGCAGCTTATGGCGTGTAGGCTTCCATAACACGTATTGAAGATCCCTTCCTGTGCTCATCCACACTGGCTTTCTGTGTCCAAAACGCTTCAAACATTGTGATGGAAGTCTGTGTTAGGAGGGATTCATGGCAGTATTGAGTCTGTCAAAAAAGGAGGCTCTTGAGACGCACTGTGTGGTAAACTGCAAAGGGACGTATAGGAGTCTAGTCTTAGACGTCCATCCCCTTGACCAGAGCAAGTTCGGTTTAGGGAAACTCCTTCAGGCGGATTCTCAATTCTGACACTGTCAGTCCAGTGGTGGAAAGAAGATAGAAGAAGGACGGACAGAGGGCAGGATGCATACTGTGAGTTTTGTGCACGGTGAGGCCCTCTGGCCTCTAAGGAACATACAGCATGGATAGCCCTGTGACGTTCCTCAGTGTCTACGTCTGCTCAATACACTTCATATGTCACGAGGAAACTGTGCTATAGAACATACTCACGACAGGGTTGAGTCTGTGGAATGTTGGATTCTGTGCCACCTGTCTTTCTTGTAATCCAGAAGGGACGCCTCTGGTCCCAACAGGTGATTCCTACAAGGGGATCTGTTCAGGGACACTACTTTCGTTGGATACTCATCCATAACAGTGTCTTCCTACTTCAGAAATGAAGATAGAACAAGGACCGACTATGGGCACTTTAGTTCCTGTGAGGTAAGTGCAGCTTATGGAGCTTAGGCTTCCAACACACATATTGAAGGATCAGGACCTGTGCTCATCCACACTGTCTTTCTAAGTCGAAAACGCTACAAACATTGTGAGGGAAGTGTGCGTTTGGAGGGATTCGTGGCAGTGTTGAGTCTGTCAAGGAAGGAAGCTCTTGGGGCTCACTATGTGATAAACTAGAATGGGCGCGTATAGGAGTCTAATCTCATTCGTCGATGCCCTTGAACAGAGGAAGTTCTGTTTCAGGGAAACTCATTCCGGCGTCTTCTCAATTCTGACAGTGTGTGTCCAGTGGAGGAAAGAAGATAGACCTGGGAAGGACATAGGGCAGGTTGCATACTGTGAGTGAAGGGCAGGGTGAGGCACTTAGGCCTCTAAGACACATAATGCAAGTACAGCCCCTGTGAGTCTCACAGCGTCTCCCTCAGCTCAAAAGACTTCTTATGTCGTGAGGAAACTGTGCTACAGAACATACTCACGACAGGGTTGAGACTGTGGAATGTTGGATTCTGTGCCACCTGTCTTTGTTGAAATCAAGAGGTAACATAACAGAGCACTAACAGGAGATTCCTACAAGGGGTTCTGTTCACGGAAACTACTTCAGGTGTAAATCCATTCATAACAGTGCCTTCTCCATTGAGGAATGAAGATACAAGAAGGAGGGACTATGGGTTCTTTTGGTACTGTAAGTGAAATGCAGGATATGGCGCTAAGGCATCCAAAACACATATTGGATGAGCACGTCCTGTGGTCATCCACTGTCTTTCTGTGTCAAAAACGCTTCAAACGTTGTGAGGGAAGTGTGAGTTAGGAGGGATTCATGGCACTATTGAGTCTGCCAAAGAAGGAGGCTGTTGGGACGCACTGTGTGGTAAATTATAGAAATAGGAACATATAGGAGTCTAGTCTCATACGTCCATGCCATTGTAGAGAGGAGGCTCTTTTTCAGGGAAACTCATTCCAGCGTATTCTCAATTCTGAGAGTGTGTGTCCAGTGGAGGAAAGAAGATAGACCTGGGAAGGACATAGGGCAGGTTGCATACTGTGAGTGAATGGCAGGGTGAGGCACTTAGGCCTCTAAGACACATAATGCAAGTACAGCCCTGTGAGTCTCACAGCGTCTCCCTCAGCTCAAAAGACTTCTTATGTCTTGAGGAAACTGTGCTATGGAACATACTCACGACAGGGTTGAGTCTGTGGAATGTTGGATTCTGTGCCACTTGTCTTTTTTGAAATAAAGAAGTAAACCAACAGAGCACTAAAGGAGATTCTTACAAGGGGTTTTGTTCAGGGAAACTACTTCATGTGGAAACCCATTCATAAGAGTGCCTTCCCCATTGAGGAATGAAGATAGAAGAAGGACGGACTATGGGTTCTTTAGGTATTGTAAGTGATGTGCAGGATATGGCGTTAAGGCATCCAAAACACATATTGGATGAGCACGTCCTGTGGTCATCCACTGTCTTTCTGTGTTGAAAATGCTTCCAACATTGTGAGGCAAGTGAGAGTTAGGAGGGATTCGTGGCAATATTGAGTCTGTCAAAGAAGGAGGCTGTTGGGACGCACTGTGTGGTAAATGTCAATAGGAACATATAGGAGTCTAGTCTCATACGTCCATGCCTTTGTACAGAGGAAGTTCTGTTTCAGGGAAACTCATTCCGGCGTATTCTCAATTCTGACAGTGTGTGTCCAGTGGAGGAAAGAAGATAGACCTGGGAAGGACATAGGGCAGGTTGCATACTGTGAGTGAAGGGCAGGGTGAGGCACTTAGGCCTCTAAGACACATAATGCAAGTACAGCCACTGTGAGTCTCACAGCGTCTCCCTCAGCTCAAAAGACTTCTTATGTCGTGAGGAAACTGTGCTATAGAACATACTCACGACAGGGTTGAGACTGTGGAATGTTGGATTCTGTGCCACCTGTCTTTGTTGAAATCAAGAAGTAACACAACAGAGCACTAACAGGAGATTCCTACAAGGGGTTCTGTTCACGGAAACTACTTCAGGTGCAAATCCATTCATAACAGTGCCTTCTCCATTGAGGAATGAAGATACAAGAAGGAGGGACTATGGGTTCTTTTGGTACTGTAAGTGAAGTGCAGGATATAGCGCTAAGGCATCCAAAACACATATTGGATGAGCACGTCCTGTGGTCATCCACTGTCTTTCTGTGTTGAAAATGCTTCCAACATTGTGAGGCAAGTGTGAGTTAGGAGGTTTCGTGGCAATATTGAGTCTGTCAAAGAAGGAGGCTGTTGGGACGCACTGTGTGGTAAATGTCAATAGGAACATATAGGAGTCTAGTCTCAGACGTCCATGCCTTTGTACAGAGGAAGTTCTGTTTCAGGGAAACTCATTCCGGCGTATTCTCAATTCTGACAGGGTTTGTCCAGTGGAGGAAAGAAGATAGAACTGGGAAGGACATAGGGCAGGTTGCATAGTGTGAGTGAAGGGCAGGGTGAAGCACTTAGGCCTCTAAGACACATAATGCAAGTACAGCCCCTCTGAGTCTCACAGCGTCTCCCTCAGCTCAAAAGAATTCTTATGTCGCAAGGAAACTGTCCTATAGAACATACTCACGACACGGTTGAGTCTTCGGAATGTTGGATTCTGTGCCACCTGTCTTTGTTGAAATCAAGAAGTAACACAACAGAGCACTAATAGGAGATTCATACAAAGGGATCTTTTCAGGGAAACTACTTCAGCTGGAATCTCATTCATAACAGTGTCTTCCTATTTGAGAAATGAAGCTAGAAGAAGGACCGACTATGGACGTTCCTGTGAGTGAAGTGCAGCTTATGGCGTGTAGGCTTCCATAACACGTATTGAAGATCCCTTCCTGTGCTCATCCACACTGGCTTTCTGTGTCCAAAACGCTTCAAACATTGTGATGGAAGTCTGTGTTAGGAGGGATTCATGGCAGTATTGAGTCTGTCAAAAAAGGAGGCTCTTGAGACGCACTGTGTGGTAAACTGCAAAGGGACGTATAGGAGTCTAGTCTTAGACGTCCATCCCCTTGACCAGAGCAAGTTCGGTTTAGGGAAACTCCTTCAGGCGGATTCTCAATTCTGACACTGTCAGTCCAGTGGTGGAAAGAAGATAGAAGAAGGACGGACATAGGGCAGGATGCATACTGTGAGTTTTGTGCACGGTGAGGCCCTCTGGCCTCTAAGGAACAAACAGCATGGATAGCCCTGTGACGTTCCTCAGTGTCTACATCTGCTCAATACACTTCATATGTCACGAAGAAACTGGGCTATAGAACATACTCACGACAGGGTTGAGTCTGTGGAATGTTGGATTCTGTGCCACCTGTCTTTCTTGTAATCCAGAAGGGACGCCCCTGGCCCCTAACAGGTGATTCCTACAAGGGGATCTGTTCAGGGACACTACTTCCGTTGGAAACTCATCCATAACAGTGTCTTCCTACTTCAGAAATGAAGTTAGAACAAGGACCGACTATGGGCACTTTAGTTCCTCTGAGGTAAGTGCAGCTTATGGAGCTTAGGCTTCCAACACACATATTGAAAGATCAGGACCTATGCTCATACACACTCTCTTTCTAAATCGAAAACGCTACAAACATTGTGAGGGAAGTGTGCGTTTGGAGGGATTCGTGGCAGTGTTGAGTCTGTCAAGGAAGGAAGCTCTTGGGGCTCACTATGTGATAAACTAGAATGGGCGCGTATAGGAGTCTAATCTCATTCGTCGATGCCCTTGAACAGAGGAAGTTCTGTTTCAGGGAAACTCATTCCGGCGTCTTCTCAATTCTGACAGTGTGTGTCCAGTGGAGGAAAGAAGATAGAACAGGGACGGACATAGGGCATTTTGCATACTGTGAGTGAAGGGCAGGATGAGGCACTTAGGACTCTAAGACACATAATGCAAGTACAGCCCCTGTGAGTCTCACAGCGTCTCCCTAAGCTCAAAAGACTTCTTATGTCGTGAGGAAACTGTGCTAAGGAACATACTCAAGACAGGGTTGAGTCTGTGGAATGTTGGATTCTTTGCCACCTGTCTTTGTTGAAATCAAGAAGTAACACAACGGAGCACTAACAGGAGATTCCTACAAGGGGTTCTGTTCACAGAAACTACTTCAGGTGGAAATCCATTCATAACAGTGCCTTCTCCATTGAGGAATGAAGATACAAGAAGGAGGGACTATGGGTTCTTTTGGTACTGTAAGTGAAGTGCAGGTTACGGCGCTAAGGCATCCAAAACACATATTGGATGAGCACGTCCTGCGGTCATCCACTGTCTTTTTGTGTCGAAAATGCTTCAAACGTTGTGAGGGAAGTGTGTTAGGAGTGATTCGTGGCACTATTGAGTCAGCCAAAGAAGTAGGCTGTTGGGACGCACTGTGTGGTAAATTATTGAAATAGGAACCTATAGGAGTCTAGTCTCATACGTCCATGCCATTGTACAGAGGAAGTTCTGTTTCAGGGAAACTCATTCCGTTGTATTCTCAATTCTGACAATGTGTGTCCAGTGGAGGAAAGAAGATAGACCTGGGAAGGACATAGGGCAGGTTGCATACTGTGAGTGAAGGGCAGGGTGAGGCACTTAGGCCTCTAAGACACATAATGCAAGTACCGCCCCTGTGAGTCTCACAGCGTCTCCCTCAGCTCAAAAGACTTCTTATGTCGTGAGGAAACTGTGCTATAGAACAAACTCACGACAGTGTTGAGTCTGTGGAATGTTGGATTCTGTGCCACCTGTCTTTGTTGAAATCAAGAAGTAACACAACAGAGCACTAACAGGAGATTCATACAAAGGGATATGTTCAGGGAAACTACGTCAGGTGGATACTCATTCATAACAGTGTCTTCCTATTTGAGAAATGAAGCTAGAAGAAGGACCGACTATGGACTTTCCTGTGAGTGAAGTGCAGCTTATGGCGTGTAGGCTTCCATAACACGTATTGAAGATCCCTTCCTGTGCTCATCCACACTGGCTATCTGTGTCCAAAACGCTTCAAACATTGTGATGGAAGTCTGTGTTAGGAGGGATTCATGGCAGTATTGAGTCTGTCAAAAAAGGAGGCTCTTGAGACGCACTGTGTGGTAAACTGCAAAGGGACGTATAGGAGTCTAGTCTTAGACGTCCATCCCCTTGACCAGAGCAAGTTCGGTTTAGGGAAACTCCTTCAGGCGGATTCTCAATTCTGACACTGTCAGTCCAGTGGTGGAAAGAAGATAGAAGAAGGACGGACATAGGGCAGGATGCATACTGTGAGTTTTGTGCACGGTGAGGCCCTCTGGCCTCTAAGGAACATATAGCATGGATAGCCCTGTGAAGTTCCTCAGTGTCTAAGTCTGCTCAATACACTTCATATGTCACGAGGAAACTGTGCTATAGAACATACTCACGACAGGTTTGAGTCTGTGGAATGTTGGATTCTGTGCCACCTGTCTTTCTTGTAATCCAGAAGGGACGCCTCTGGTCCCAACAGGTGATTCCTACAAGGGGATCTGTTCAGGGACACTACTTTCGTTGGATACTCATCCATAACAGTGTCTTCCTACTTCAGAAATGAAGATAGAACAAGGACCGACTATGGGCACTTTAGTTCCTGTGAGGTAAGTGCAGCTTATGGAGCTTAGGCTTCCAACACACATATTGAAAGATCAGGACCTATGCTCATCCACACTGTCTTTCTAAGTCGAAAACGCTACAAACATTGTGAGGGAAGTGTGCGTTTGGAGGGATTCGTGGCAGTGTTGAGTCTGTCAAGGAAGGAAGCTCTTGGGGCTCACTATGTGATAAACTAGAATGGGCGCGTATAGGAGTCTAATCTCATTCGTCGATGCCCTTGAACAGAGGAAGTTCTGTTTCAGGGAAACTCATTCCGGCGTCTTCTCAATTCTGACAGTGTGTGTCCAGTGGAGGAAAGAAGATAGACCTGGGAAGGACATAGGGCAGGTTGCATACTGTGAGTGAAGGGCAGGGTGACGCACTTAGGCCTCTAAGACACATAATGCAAGTACAGCCCCTGTGAGTCTCACAGCGTCTCCCTCAGCTCAAAAGACTTCTTATGTCGTGAGGAAACTGTGCTATAGAACATACTCACGACAGGGTTGAGACTGTGGAATGTTGGATTCTGTGCCACCTGTCTTTGTTGAAATCAAGAGGTAACATAACAGAGCACTAACAGGAGATTCCTACAAGGGGTTCTGTTCAGGGAAACTACTTCAGGTGTAAATCCATTCATAACAGTGCCTTCTCCATTGAGGAATGAAGATACAAGAAGGAGGGACTATGGGTTCTTTTGGTACTGTAAGTGAAATGCAGGATATGGCGCTAAGGCATCCAAAACACATATTGGATGAGCACGTCCTGTGGTCATCCACTGTCTTTCTGTGTCAAAAACGCTTCAAACGTTGTGAGGGAAGTGTGAGTTAGGAGGGATTCATGGCACTATTGAGTCTGCCAAAGAAGGAGGCTGTTGGGACGCACTGTGTGGTAAATTATAGAAATAGGAACATATAGGAGTCTAGTCTCATACGTCCATGCCATTGTAGAGAGGAGGCTCTTTTTCAGGGAAACTCATTCCAGCGTATTCTCAATTCTGAGAGTGTGTGTCCAGTGGAGGAAAGAAGATAGACCTGGGAAGGACATAGGGCAGGTTGCATACTGTGAGTGAATGGCAGGGTGAGGCACTTAGGCCTCTAAGACACATAATGCAAGTACAGCCCTGTGAGTCTCACAGCGTCTCCCTCAGCTCAAAAGACTTCTTATGTCTTGAGGAAACTGTGCTATGGAACATACTCACGACAGGGTTGAGTCTGTGGAATGTTGGATTCTGTGCCACTTGTCTTTTTTGAAATAAAGAAGTAAACCAACAGAGCACTAAAGGAGATTCTTACAAGGGGTTTTGTTCAGGGAAACTACTTCATGTGGACCCCATTCATAAGAGTGCCTTCCCCATTGAGGAATGAAGATAGAAGAAGGACGGACTATGGGTTCTTTAGGTATTGTAAGTGATGTGCAGGATATGGCGTTAAGGCATCCAAAACACATATTGGATGAGCACGTCCTGTGGTCATCCACTGTCTTTCTGTGTTGAAAATGCTTCCAACATTGTGAGGCAAGTGAGAGTTAGGAGGGATTCGTGGCAATATTGAGTCTGTCAAAGAAGGAGGCTGTTGGGACGCACTGTGTGGTAAATGTCAATAGGAACATATAGGAGTCTAGTCTCATACGTCCATGCCTTTGTACAGAGGAAGTTCTGTTTCAGGGAAACTCATTCCGGCGTATTCTCAATTCTGACAGTGTGTGTCCAGTGGAGGAAAGAAGATAGACCTGGGAAGGACATAGGGCAGGTTGCATACTGTGAGTGAAGGGCAGGGTGAGGCACTTAGGCCTCTAAGACACATAATGCAAGTACAGCCACTGTGAGTCTCACAGCGTCTCCCTCAGCTCAAAAGACTTCTTATGTCGTGAGGAAACTGTGCTATAGAACATACTCACGACAGGGTTGAGACTGTGGAATGTTGGATTCTGTGCCACCTGTCTTTGTTGAAATCAAGAAGTAACACAACAGAGCACTAACAGGAGATTCCTACAAGGGGTTCTGTTCACGGAAACTACTTCAGGTGCAAATCCATTCATAACAGTGCCTTCTCCATTGAGGAATGAAGATACAAGAAGGAGGGACTATGGGTTCTTTTGGTACTGTAAGTGAAGTGCAGGATATAGCGCTAAGGCATCCAAAACACATATTGGATGAGCACGTCCTGTGGTCATCCACTGTCTTTCTGTGTTGAAAATGCTTCCAACATTGTGAGGCACGTGTGAGTTAGGAGGTTTCGTGGCAATATTGAGTCTGTCAAAGAAGGAGGCTGTTGGGACGCACTGTGTGGTAAATGTCAATAGGAACATATAGGAGTCTAGTCTCAGACGTCCATGCCTTTGTACAGAGGAAGTTCTGTTTCAGGGAAACTCATTCCGGCGTATTCTCAATTCTGACAGGGTTTGTCCAGTGGAGGAAAGAAGATAGAACTGGGAAGGACATAGGGCAGGTTGCATAGTGTGAGTGAAGGGCAGGGTGAAGCACTTAGGCCTCTAAGACACATAATGCAAGTACAGCCCCTCTGAGTCTCACAGCGTCTCCCTCAGCTCAAAAGAATTCTTATGTCGCAAGGAAACTGTCCTATAGAACATACTCACGACACGGTTGAGTCTTCGGAATGTTGGATTCTGTGCCACCTGTCTTTGTTGAAATCAAGAAGTAACACAACAGAGCACTAATAGGAGATTCATACAAAGGGATCTTTTCAGGGAAACTACTTCAGCTGGAATCTCATTCATAACAGTGTCTTCCTATTTGAGAAATGAAGCTAGAAGAAGGACCGACTATGGACGTTCCTGTGAGTGAAGTGCAGCTTATGGCGTGTAGGCTTCCATAACACGTATTGAAGATCCCTTCCTGTGCTCATCCACACTGGCTTTCTGTGTCCAAAACGCTTCAAACATTGTGATGGAAGTCTGTGTTAGGAGGGATTCATGGCAGTATTGAGTCTGTCAAAAAAGGAGGCTCTTGAGACGCACTGTGTGGTAAACTGCAAAGGGACGTATAGGAGTCTAGTCTTAGACGTCCATCCCCTTGACCAGAGCAAGTTCGGTTTAGGGAAACTCCTTCAGGCGGATTCTCAATTCTGACACTGTCAGTCCAGTGGTGGAAAGAAGATAGAAGAAGGACGGACATAGGGCAGGATGCATACTGTGAGTTTTGTGCACGGTGAGGCCCTCTGGCCTCTAAGGAACATACAGCAGGGATAGCCCTGTGAAGTTCCTCAGTGTCTACGTCTGCTCAATACACTTCATATGTCACGAGGAAACTGTGCTATAGAACATACTCACGACAGGTTTGAGTCTGTGGAATGTTGGATTCTGTGCCACCTGTCTTTGTTGAAATCAAGAAGTAACACAACAGAGCACTAACAGGAGATTCCTACAAGGGGTTCTGTTCACGGAAACTACTTCAGGTGGAAATCCATTCATAACAGTGCCTTCTCCATTGAGGAATGAAGATACAAGAAGGAGGGACTATGGGTTCTTTTGGTACTGTAAGTGAAATGCAGGATATGACGCTAAGGCATCCAAAACACATATTGGATGAGAACGTCCTGTGGTCATCCACTGTCTTTCTGTGTCAAAAACGCTTCAAACGTTGTGAGGGAAGTGTGAGTTAGGAGGGATTCGTGGCACTATTGAGTCTGCCAAAGAAGGAGGCTGTTGGGACGCACTGTGTGGTAAATTATAGAAATAGGAACATATAGGAGTCTAGTCTCATACGTCCATGCCATTGTAGAGAGGAGGTTCTTTTTCAGGGAAACTCATTCCAGCGTATTCTCAATTCTGAGAGTGTGTGTCCAGTGGAGGAAAGAAGATAGACCTGGGAAGGACATAGGGCAGGTTGCATTCTGTGAATGAAGGACAGGGTGAAGCACTTAGGCCTCTAAGACACATAATGCAAGTACAGCCCCTCTGAGTCTCACAGCGTCTCCCTCAGCTCAAAAGAATTCTTATGTCGCGAGGAAACTCTGCTATAGAACATACTCACGACAGGGTTGAGTCTTCGGAATGTTGGAATCTTTGCCTCCTGTCTTTGTTGAAATCAAGAAGTAACACAACAGAGAACTAACAGGAGATTCCTACAAGGGGTTCTGTTCACGGAAACTACTTCAGGTGGAAATCCATTCATAACAGTGCCTTCTCCATTGAAGAATGAAGATACAAGAAGGAGGGACTATGGGTTCTTTAGGTACTGTAAGTGAAATGCAGGATATGGCGCTAAGGCATCCAAAACACATATTGGATGAGCACGTCCTGTGGTCATCCACTGTCTTTCTGTGTCGAAAACGCTTCAAACCTTGTGAGGGAAGTGTGAGTTAGGAGGGATTCGTGGCACTATTGAGTCTGCCAAAGAAGGAGGCTGTTGGGACGCACTGTGTGGAAAATTATAGAAATAGGAACATATAGGAGTCTAGTCTCATACGTCCATGCCATTGTACAACGGAAGTTCTGTTTCAGGGAACCTCATTCCGGCGTCTTCTCAATTCTGAGAGTGTGTGTCCAGTGGAGGAATGAAGATAGAACAGGGACGGACATAGGGCATTTTGCATACTGTGAGTGAAGGGCAGAGTGAGGCACTTAGGACTCTAAGACACATAATGCAGGTACAGCCCCTCTGAGTCTCACAGCGTCTCCCTCAGCTCAAAAGAATTCTTATGTCGCAAGGAAGCTGTCCTATAGAACATACGACAGGGTTGAGTCTTCGGAATGTTGGATTCTGTGCCACCTGTCTTTGTTGAAATCAAGAAGTAACACAACAGAGCACTAACAGGAGATTCATACAAAGGGATCTTTTCAGGGAAACTACTTCAGCTGGAATCTCATTCATAAGAGTGTCTTCCTATTTGAGAAATGAAGCTAGAAGGAGGACCGACTATGGACGTTCCTGTGAGTGAAGTGCAGCTTATGGCGTGTAGGCTTCCATAACACGTATTGAAGATCCCTTCCTGTGCTCATCCACACTGGCTTTCTGTGTCCAAAACGCTTCAAACATTGTGATGGAAGTCTGTGTTAGGAGGGATTCATGGCAGTATTGAGTCTGTCAAAAAAGGAGGCTCTTGAGACGCACTGTGTGGTAAACTGCAAAGGGACGTATAGGAGTCTAGTCTTAGACGTCCATCCCCTTGACCAGAGCAAGTTCGGTTTAGGGAAACTCCTTCAGGCGGATTCTCAATTCTGACACTGTCAGTCCAGTGGTGGAAAGAAGATAGAAGAAGAACGGACAGAGGGCAGGATGCATACTGTGAGTTTTGTGCACGGTGAGGCCCTCTGGCCTCTAAGGAACATACAGCATGGATAGCCCTGTGACGTTCCTCAGTGTCTACGTCTGCTCAATACACTTCATATGTCACGAGGACACTGTGCTATAGAACAAACTCACGACAGGGTTGAGTCTGTGGAATGTTGGATTCTGTGCCACCTGTCTTTCTTGTAATCCAGAAGGGACGCCCCTGGCACCTAACAGGTGATTCCTACAAGGGGATCTGTTCACGGACACTACTTTCGTTGGATACTCATCCATAACAGTGTCTTCCTACTTCAGAAATGAAGATAGAACAAGGACCGACTATGGGCACTTTAGTTCCTGTGAGGTAAGTGCAGCTTATGGAGCTTAGGCTACCAACACACATATTGAAGGATCAGGACCTGTGCTCATCCACACTGTCTTTCTAAGTCGAAAACGCTACAAACATTGTGAGGGAAGTGTGCGTTTGGAGGGATTCGTGGCAGTGTTGAGTCTGTCAAGGAAGGAAGCTCTTGGGGCTCACTATGTGATAAACTAGAATGGGCGCGTATAGGAGTCTAATCTCATTCGTCGATGCCCTTGAACAGAGGAAGTTCTGTTTCAGGGAAACTCATTCCGGCGTCTTCTCAATTCTGACAGTGTGTGTCCAGTGGAGGAAAGAAGATAGACCTGGGAAGGACATAGGGCAGGTTGCATACTGTGAGTGAAGGGCAGGGTGAGGCACTTAGGCCTCTAAGACACATAATGCAAGTACAGCCCCTGTGAGTCTCACAGCGTCTCCCTCAGCTCAAAAGACTTCTTATGTCGTGAGGAAACTGTGCTATAGAACATACTCACGACAGGGTTGAGACTGTGGAATGTTGGATTCTGTGCCACCTGTCTTTGTTGAAATCAAGAAGTAACATAACAGAGCACTAACAGGAGATTCCTACAAGGGGTTCTGTTCACGGAAACTACTTCAGGTGGAAATCCATTCATAACAGTGCCTTCTCCATTGAGGAATGAAAATACAAGAAGGAGGGACTATGGGTTCTTTTGGTACTGTAAGTGAAATGCAGGATATGGCGCTAAGGCATCCAAAACACATATTGGATGAGCACGTCCTGTGGTCATCCACTGTCTTTCTGTGTCAAAAACGCTTCAAACGTTGTGAGGGAAGTGTGAGTTAGGAGGGATTCGTGGCACTATTGAATCTGCCAAAGAAGGAGGCTGTTGGGACGCACTGTGTGGAAAATTATAGAAATAGGAACATATAGGAGTCTAGTCTCATACGTCCATGCCATTGTACAGAGGAAGTTCTGTTTCAGGGAAATTCATTCCGGCGTCTTCTCAATTCTGAGAGTGTGTGTCCAGTGGAGGAATGAAGATAGAACAGGGACGGACATAGGGAATTTTGCATACTGTGAGTGAAGGACAGGGTGAGGCACTTAGGACTCTAAGACACATAATGCAGGAACAGCCCCTGTGAGTCTCACAGTGTCTCCCTCAGCTCAAAAGACTTTTTATGTCGTGAGGAAACTGTGCTATAGAACATACGGCAGGGTTGAGACTGTGGAATGTTGGATTCCGTGCCACCTGTCTTTGTTGAAATCAAGATGTAAAATAACAGAGCACTAACAGGAGATTCTTACAAGGGGTTCTGTTCAGGGAAACTACTTCAGGTGTAAATCCATTCATAACAGTGCCTTCTCCATTGAGGAATGAAGATACAAGAAGGAGGGACTATGGGTTCTTTTGGTACTGTTAGTGAAATGCAGGATATGGCGCTAAGGCATCCAAAACACATATTGGATGAGCACGTCCTGTGGTCATCCACTGTCTTTCTGTGTCAAAAACGCTTCAAACGTTGTGAGGGAAGTGTGAGTTAGGAGGGATTCGTGGCACTATTGAGTCTGCCAAAGAAGGAGGCTGTTGGGACCCACTGTGTGGTAAATTATAGAAATAGGAACATATAGGAGTCTAGTCTCATACGTCCATGCCATTGTAGAGAGGAGGCTCTTTTTCAGGGAAACTCATTCCAGCGTATTCTCAATTCTGAGAGTGTGTGTCCAGTGGAGGAAAGAAGATAGACCTGGGAAGGACATAGGGCAGGTTGCATACTGTGAGTGAAGGGCAGGGTGAGGCACTTAGGCCTCTAAGACACATAATGCAAGTACAGCCCTGTGAGTCTCACAGCGTCTCCCTCAGCTCAAAAGACTTCTTATGTCTTGAGGAAATTGTGCTATGGAACATACTCACGACAGGGTTGAGTCTGTGGAATGTTGGATTCTGTGCCACTTGTCTTTTTTGAAATAAAGAAGTAAACCAAAAGAGCACTAAAGGAGATTCTTACAAGGGGTTTTGTTCAGGGAAACTACTTCATGTGGAAACCCATTCATAAGAG